>NW_020172364.1:6577991-6686325 GCF_003031525.2 Neophocaena asiaeorientalis asiaeorientalis
AGTATTAGAGCTAAATGCAACTTTAGAAATGATTTGCTCTGATCTCCCTTTTTTGTAAGAGTGCTAGGGACTTAAAGTGGAAATTAGAATAAAGACTAACAGAGCTCAGGGGTTCAGTTTGGACCCTGTAGCTGAACTTCCCGGGCTCAATCCTGATTCTACCAACTACTGTGAGGACTTGACCAAGTTAGTTCATGTCTCTGTGCCTCAGTTTCCTCATCATTAAGAGAGGGTAAAGGTAGACACGTTACAGGACGTTATGCGATTTGTATTAAGTTAATAACTTACAGAATGCTTAGAATAGCGCCTGGCACATAAGCACCACGTGTTTATAAAGCAAACTGGGAAGACAGGTGACTGTATGAGTGGCAGTGAGTCACATACCCACTCTGGACACTCACAGATTGGATTAACTTGCCTCTAGGGGCCCCTTTCTCTTGCTGTCATGTTGACTGCATTTCTTGTTGGGACAGTGAGGCCTGGAAATCCCACCCTGGGCTGCTCTGAGATGTCAAAGCAGCTCTTTGGTAGGAAGAGCATGACCACGGGTGGCTACACTCACCTGGCCGAGGCAAAAAACTCTGCAGCTTTCATTCTTGCCTTCTCGGCCACAGTCGCTGCGGCAGGCTCCTCGGGTGCGTGGAGATGGAGTTTGCGCACTGGCTTCCATCAGATTTCTCTGTTCGCTGTCACGGACACTCTCCCTCCTCCACCTGCCCCACCTCTGTCGCTCTCTGACCCACCTCCTCTTTGATCTCTCTCTTTTTTTTTTAAAGAAGATGTTGGGGGTAGGAGTTTATTAATAAAGTTATTTATTTTTGCTGTGTTGGGTCTTCGTTTCTGTGCGAGGGCTTTCTCTAGTTGTGGCAAGCGGGGGCCGCTCTTCATCGCGGTGCGTGGGCCTCTCACTGTCGCGGCCTCTCTCGTTGCGGAGCACAGGCTACAGACGCGCAGGCTCAGTAGTTGTGGCTCACGGGCCTAGTTGCTCCGCGGCAGGTGGGATCCTCCCAGACCAGGGCTTGAACCCGTGTCCCCTGCGTTGGCAGGCAGATTCTCAACCACTGCGTCACCAGGGAAGCCCTCCTCCTTGATCTCTTGAAGGTGGCCGAGGACTCACAGCACCCTCTCTTTGGTTCCACCCAGGTATTCTCCTTTGGACCCTGATTCCATTAAAAGAGCTCTGTGGTTCATCTGGTTCTGCTGCTTTGGGGTTTTGAGAGTGGGGAGAAGAGAGTGATGGAAAAGGTAAAAATCGGACGTGTACAGAGGGTTCTAATTCAGAGGATGCACCGCTCACTGAGCATGAGGAAAGAGTGCCAGCCACCCCACTGGGGCCTGACGTAAGACTGGAGTGACAGGAAAGCTCCCCAGGCTCCCGTGGATCCTCACCAGAGGGAGGCCGCCCTCCTACACTCCTCTGTGTGCTGTGCCATTGATGCTGAGAGCAGGGGGATGGGTGGAGAGGGGTTCAGACCCAGGTCGTTCCTCTCCTCCCACCTCATCACTCTATCCTTACACCCAGGTCTCTCAGCTCATTCCCTTCATCTTCAGTCCTCCTGCTCTCCCTGCTAAATTACCACTCCAAGTGCCAGCTTCTCATTAAGCCAAGTGCTGCTCAAACACCCCCAGTCTCCCTGCAGCTGCCAGAACAAAGTCAAACTCCTCACTAGCCCTCAAGTCCCACTGATCTTAACACCCGCAGCTCCCCATCAAATTATGCTGTACTTTCCCACTCCAAGCTGTCATTCTTTATTCTCCACTAGGAATACCTCATACTATACCTCCGTGGAAAGCATGGGCTCTAATCATTTACCCACAGGACGGCCTTGGGAAACTTACTTAACCTCTCCGAGCCTCATGTTAAGCGGGAAGGGCTTTCATAAAGAGGAACTCAGACAAGGCACAGGGCTTGGCTTAGCACAGCACCTAGAACATAGTAAGAGTTGAACAAAAGTTAGCTATAATCACAACCATATTCATAATGACGTTGATGATTCGTCTGTCTTAAGTCATTTGTTCCACACAGCCTTTTATCATCTCCAACCGAGTACCAGTTCTCCTTCTTTTGAAGTGTCCCTGTACGATGGCTGTCCCCATGTTCTACATGGTTTTATAGTGATTTTCCAGTTATCCTGTCTCCCGCCTTGGAAGCAGAAACTGACCTACCTCTGAATCCTTTGTCTCATCTAAAAATGGATTCTAGCATTTCATAGGTGCTCAGGAAAGGTTTCTTTTATTCGACCGTTCCCCTGGACCCTGGACAGAAAGCCGGAGAAAGTTGTTGGTGACCCTGAGCTGCTTGGGGGTAATGGGTCCCTCTTTAGAAATGAGACAGAGCCGCTCAATACTGGACTCTGCCTCAATGGATACGGCACTGCCTGGGCAGCCAAAGGGACCAACAGGTCAGCTCAGTGAACTTTACCCTCATGCCCCAACGTTATACTTCCCAAAGCCTGGGCCAGTCCTGTTCCTGGTGACCAGAAAGAATAGGGGAAGTGAGTACGAGAGAGAAAATGCTGCATTTATGACTGAGACTCTGCTTGGGAAATGGGACAAGGGGCAGGGAAGAGGTCCTATTTCCTAAGACTTGGGGAAGGAGAATGGGAGTGGGAGGGAAATGATCTGTGGCTTATGCTCTTCCAAGCTCAAACGGAGATGCTGCCCTTGTACATGGAATCTGTTAGGAAAATTCTCCTCCCAGCTACATGGAGCTCCACAGCTCACTGCAGGTGAACTAGGAGGGATCCCAGCTTTCTGATTCATCTGAATTGCCAGACTTGGTTGGTAACCACACAGTTGCCTCTGCCCCAAGCTGACCTCATTTGAAATTCCCCGTGCTGCCGATGTGGCCAGAGCTAAAGCCTGGTCACAGAGCTCAGTGGCTCTGGGCCGTAGGTCAGTTCACTCACAGTAGCTGCTGTCCCTTCTGAATCCCAATCTGAAGAGGCAGGCTGGCCTGTCCCCCACTTCCCAGGAGTCTAGATTTGAAAGGCGCCCAGGGATCATGCAGCCTAGTCTAACTCTGGCCCCAAGAGGAAGGGTCACACCACGGGCAGTGGTGGAGTCAAGGCTGGAATGCAGAGCTCTGGCCCCGAGTCCAGTGCACTTTGCACTCACCCAAGAAGCCCCCACTGGCTGTTCAATCCAAGGACATAACCTACGGAGAAAGGAGGAGATTGTGAAATGCTTCCACTAGAAGCCCAGGGCTGGCTGAAAGCCTAGAAAGTTCTCTCCCAACAAGAAGCTCTGAGAGCAGCTGCGCTGACTTCTGCTTGTACCTTCCCGGACACCTCCTCTGGTAAGACTTTTCCATTGAGCAACTACCTTGTGCAAACCGGCTCTTCCTTGCCTTCCACAATTACTCGGCAACTCTGCAAAACAGTAACCCAACTGTTTGTTTTTATTTCCAGATCAAGATTGAAGAGCTAGCTGTGTATTTTCTTTCTTTCCCTTGAGGAAGTTACTAGGGACCCAGGGGACTTCTGGTCTTCGGCTCTCGACGGCTGGCTCTACACGCCCCCATCTTTTGCTGGCCCCCCGTCTGGGCCAGGTGACACGGGACTTGCCAGGGAGGAAAAAAGATATCCCTCTAGAGGGAAGATGCTCCCCCCTAAGTGGAGCCTCTCACTCAACCTCCCCACCCAACTGCCCAACCCCAGAGCCACCAACCAACTCATGCTTCCACCGCCTCCTGCCAGCCTGGATTATTATCCCCCCGTGTTTGTCCTGCAGTTTTATAGTTTACAAAGCATTTTAACCTCATTGTATGTGATGTCCAGGACCTCCCTGAGGGGTGGGCAGGGCAGGTTTTCACATTCAAGAGGAGACACTCCTGTAGTTGTGCATACATCTGGGCATGATCTGACCAAGTTTACATAGTTAGAAAGCAGCATTGTCAGCCTCCTGACTCCAAGTCCAGTGCTCCTTGTAAGTCTTCTTCTCCCAACTACTCCTTTATTATCCATCTTGCATATTTGGCTCAAAGGAGCTTTCTAGATCACCATTTTTCTCAGACTACTCTTACATCCACAAAGCTTCAGAGATTCCTCCCACCTACAGGATAAAATTCCAGTGACCTGGCTAGCCTTTCAAGGCCTTCCAGAGTGTGATTCCAAAGTGTCTCCTCAATATTATTTCCACTGCTTCCGACTGTTGGGTCTGATTGAATTTCTGACAATATCCTCTGCACTTTTTAAACCTTTGGACCTTTATCCTGTGGCTTCTCTGGACCACCTCCCCACACTTCAACCCAGATCTGTCCTTCAAGATGCTGCTTCATTAAGGGCTACCTCCTGCTAGAAGTCTCCCCCGGATACCCTCAGCCCACAGTGAACTCTCCCTTGCGACATTCCTCAGCCTGCGTCAGCCACCCTACTCCCGTGGCCTCAGAGCAAACCTGTATCAGGCAGGATTCAAGCTTGCCTTTGCCTGCTGTCTCCCCGCCTCAGCCCAGGGCTAGGCCTTGCACATCAGAAAAAGGTCAGTCACATGCATCTATTGGTGGTTCTCTACTAAATACCAAGTTCAAGAAAAGTTGGGAGTAGGATTTGCCTACCCATGACCAAACAAGTAAGAAACACAGAAAAAATTTTGGATCAAAAGTAAAAATCCTGGACTTCCCTGGTGGCGCAGTGGTTAAGAATCCACCTGCCAATGCAGGGGACACGGGTTCGCGCCCTGGTCCAGGAAGATCCCACATGCTGCAGAACAAGTGAGCCCATGCGCCACAACTACTGAGCCCGCGTGCCACAGCTACTGAAGCCCATGCACCTGGAGCCCGTGCTCTGCAACAAGAGAAGCCACTGCAGTGAGAAGCCCGTGCACCGCAACAAAGAGTAGCCCCCGCTCGCCACAACTAGAGAAAGCCTGCGTGCAGCAACGAAGACCCAATGCAGCCAATAAATAAATAAATAAATAAAAAGTAAAAATCTTCTATTCCATAACTAAAGTAGTTAATGCACCTCTTCCCTCAGAAAAGGAGGAGGAAGAGTAGGGAGGAGAAGGAAGAGGTGGAGAGGGATGAGGGATGGTTCAAGTTCGGATCCAAGGGACCAGATTTCTACCTCTGGCTCCTCGGGGCCCTATAATGAACATACAGCACTGTGGGTCGCTAATGGTGTCCTTGTACCATTCAGCTTGGACCCTCAGTCTTCTCAACTGGAATATGTGGGTGATTGCCCCTGCCTGGCCCATTTCACTGGATAATAGATGTGAATGTACTTTGTAAGTATAAATGCTAGACCTGTACGAGGGATGGTTAATTTCCAAAGCCCAGGCTCTTCCCTCCATGCGCCACCCCCGACTCTTGCCCAGTATTTTTCCTCTGTTAAAATCCACGAGGCCATTTGGATCTATAGAGGAGTAAGTGCGCCCTTTTGTACCTATGCTGTTGACGGATGGATGGCCTTCTGATGCTGGAAATGTCCCACGTCCCTTGAGCTATTATTAGGGATGGTTACACTGGCAGAGGGAGCCTATAAACAGCCTGCACAGCCATCATTAACCTTTGGGCTTCCCATTTCAGGAGGCAGTTTCAAAAGAAAACCCTTCCTTTGAAGAGAGTGCATGCCTGCAGTTCTTCCCGACCCACTGAAAGACTGCCAATGCAGGGGACACGGGTTCGCGCCCTGGTCCAGGAAGATCCCACATGCTGCAGAACAAGTGAGCCCATGCGCCGCAACTACTGAGCCCGCGTGCCACAGCTACTGAAGCCCATGCACCTGGAGCCCGTGCTCTGCAACAAGAGAAGCCACTGCAGTGAGAAGCCCGTGCACCGCAACAAAGAGTAGCCCCCGCTCGCCACAACTAGAGAAAGCCTGCGTGCAGCAACGAAGACCCAATGCAGCCAATAAATAAATAAATAAATAAAAAGTAAAAATCTTCTATTCCATAACTAAAGTAGTTAATGCACCTCTTCCCTCAGAAAAGGAGGAGGAAGAGTAGGGAGGAGAAGGAAGAGGTGGAGAGGGATGAGGGATGGTTCAAGTTCGGATCCAAGGGACCAGATTTCTACCTCTGGCTCCTTGGGGCCCTATAATGAACATACAGCACTGTGGGTCGCTAATGGTGTCCTTGTACCATTCAGCTTGGACCCTCAGTCTTCTCAACTGGAAAATGTGGGTGATTGCCCCTGCCTGGCCCATTTCACTGGATAATAGATGTGAATGTACTTTGTAAGTATAAATGCTAGACCTGTACGAGGGATGGTTAATTTCCAAAGCCCAGGCTCTTCCCTCCATGCGCCACCCCCGACTCTTGCCCAGTATTTTTCCTCTGTTAAAATCCACGAGGCCATTTGGATCTATAGAGGAGTAAGTGCGCCCTTTTGTACCTATGCTGTTGACGGATAGATGGCCTTCTGATGCTGGAAATGTCCCACGTCCCTTGAGCTATTATTAGGGATGGTTACACTGGCAGAGGGAGCCTATAAACAGCCTGCACAGCCATCATTAACCTTTGGGCTTCCCATTTCAGGAGGCAGTTTCAAAAGAAAACCCTTCCTTTGAAGAGAGTGCATGCCTGCAGTTCTTCCCGACCCACTGAAAGGAAAGGGAATTGCACTTTGCAAGACTGGGGAATTTGTCTTCCATGAGTTTGCTCAGCCCCAGCCCTTAACCCTGGAACATTGGTTCCAAACTGCTCCTTGAGCCTTGAAGTTCAGCCAAGTTGGGTGGACTTCGGGGTGCCTCCACTGCTGGCTCGTCTGAGCCTCAATGCCCTGCCCCAGGAGAAATGTCCATGACTGCAAAGGGGGCAGAATCTCAGGGAAGAGCAAGGGGGTCAGGGAGGGAGGAGTTTGGGGCTGTGGGACTCTGGGCTTCCTGCTCCCAGGTCCATGCGTGCCTCAGAGCTCCCCATGGGGATTTACACCTCCCACACTTTCATTTGAAATACCCCTGCGTTCCAGGTTCCCATGGCCCAGCAGGCTGCAGTGAACCATCTCCCCTTATCACCCCGTTCCCCTAACACACATTTGTAACCTCGCTTCATTTACCACTCTCACCTCCTCTAAAGCAGCCAAGATATTTTAAAACCCTTGTTTTGATCTCCTTTGCATATCAGTTACACTATTTCTGAGCGTGCTTATTTTTATTTTTTTTTCCGGTGGTGAGCCCGTCGCTTTGAGGCATCTGCTCACACGTTTCCACTTCCCCTCACTTTCCTGTGCGCTGCTGTGGCCTCCGGGCATATGGCTCAGGCTACACTGAACGGTTCTCATGGGTCTGTGGCCTTTGAAGGAGCCAGGGAGGCACGTTCTCCTACCACGGGTGCTCCATTGCTCCTGACATCTGCAGAGGCGAGATGAAATTTCAGTTATGTTTCCTCTGCATCATCTCCCAAAAAAAAGCAGTTCTGATGATCAGTTGGGGGTTTAGAGGTAGGGGAAGGGCCCTGGACTGGGCATGAGACCAGAGTTTTCGTTCCAACTTTGACACTGACCTTGAAAAAATCCTCTACCCTCTTTGGGTTGGACTTAAAATTTCTAAACTTCCTTCTGGCTCTAACTTTCTAGAATTCTAACCAACACAGGGACGCTACTCTATCACCTAGCAAAATAACTTCTACTTTGAGGATCAGCTTAAGGCCACATTCTGAGATGGAATGACTGTGATACTCCCATCTCAGGGAGTGACGATTTGGATTTGTGGGATAGACCATCTCTTCCTGATAAGATCTTGTATAATGTATATGATATGACTTGTGAAATGTCTAAGCTAAACCCTTCAAATGAGTCATGATATACGTCTAAGTCCACATACTTCCCAACATTTTGCATATCATGGCATCCTTAGAAAGTGACAGTGTTTATACAGCATACTGGGCAAATGAACATGGCTGTTCTTGCATGGTGACAACCAACCCTTTTATTCTGGTCACTCCAAGAACTAAGGAGACAATATTTGGGGCCATTGGGGCCCAGATTTGGAAAGCATTGGTTGAAAGGATTAAGGCAACTCCAGAAAAACAATGGTGCTCTGGCTATGGAAAAACACGAAATTCTAAAGAAGGTAGAACAGGTAAGAAAGTGAATCCTGAAAGCAGACCAGATTCAGATAGAGAATCCACCATTTGCCAACTCTCGGGAAAAAATGAAGCTCAGTTTCTTCTGTCATGGAAAGTGGAAGTAGTAGTATTATCAATCTCCATAGGACTAGACAAGGTACTGCACCTCAGCACATTCTAAGCACTCAAAAAATGTTAGTTTTCATTGTTATGGCTAGTGTGAGACAGGAAATTAAATGTCATCTGGTTCAATCCTCCCATGTGAGAGGAAAGGAAACTGACTTGATCAAAGTCACACTGCTAGTTAGTAGCTGAGATGGGACTGGAACCCAAGTCTTCTGATTTCAGTCCTATGCTTCTATATAATAAAAGAAATGATACCTCATCCTGCGTTCAAAACCATCCAAATACCTAAGCACTTAGGGTTAGTTCTCCTTCCCTAAAGATGTTTTGAAGATGGGACTCTTCGTATTTGTTTTAAATTGGTTTATCAATGACCCCACCTTAGGCACAGGCATGAATGAAATCACCTCCCGCCTTATGTTCCAAGTAGGTAGCCAAGGGCCAGCTTCTTAGGCTCTGGAAAGCACGGGAATGGGTACAGGGGCTACACATCTGGCATCCCAGATGCCAAAGACACCAAGTCATCAATCCGTAAGTCCCATTTTACATCTGAACATACTGAATATCTGGTTCACTTGGAGTCACAACCGCAAAACAAAAATTAGAACCGGGAGCTCAGACTTGCTGATGTTGCCCTTTCCACAGAGCTCCCGAACAGAGAGAGGATTTAAGACTCATTGTCTGCATTCACTGACCATGTCGCCTAAGGCTCTAAACCTACTAACTTACCTGCAAACTCAATTACTCACTTAAATATGGTTTCTTTATTTTTTTACCAGCCACAAAGGATCAAAGCAACTTATAGGGAATCCAATAATCAATAATAAAGCGTGCATAAAAATAAACTCTAATGTCTTAGAAATGGACCATAGGATACCCAGGCCCATGCTGTTCAATGGCATATATATCTATTTAAATTTCAATTAATTAAAACTAAATATAATTTTTAAAATCTAGCTTCCCAGGGTCACTAGCCACCTTTCAAGTGCTCAGTGACTATATGCGGCCAATGGCTACTTATTGGACATTGCAGATATGGAGTATTTCCATGATTGTAGAAAATTGTATTGGACACTGCTGTCTAGACAGGTAACCAGGTGCTATAGTTCTACACATTTGCAATAATGCAGCCAAGATTTTGGTTCTGAACTTTGTATTAGCAAAGCCAAAAAACAAATCAAAGTCAGTGTCCCATTACTAGTTCCTCAGAGGAAACAAACTTTTTAGCCCTTAGACCTAACAGAATTCCTCAGATGGGGCTTTATAGAAAGGCCACTGAATGACATGCCAAATCATGTCCTCTAAACCACAGGGGATAGTGTAGTCACAAATTTCAATGTTAATTCTTATATTGACTATGAAAGTTGAGGATATAATTAATTCACCTAAATTCAACCTAAATAACACACTTCTGTTTGGGAGTGGGGGAAGGTGGGAAGGATACTTATTTACTTGGTCCTAGAGGGGACTACCTTAGCAATGTGGGTCAAGCGAATTGGTTCTCAGGGAATGACAAGAGTTGTGCTGAGGCTTGAATGACAAGATGAAGCAGTCATTGGAAATGTGCAAGAAGAGCATCTAGCAGAAGGGAAAGCAAGTGCAAACGTCCTCAGATTAGAAGGCGTTAGCAAGTCTGAGGGAGAAAAAGGCCAGTGAATATTGTGGACAAGGCTGAGAATGAAAGCAGATGATGCCAGACAGGTAGTCAGGGGACAGGTCCCACAGGGTTTTATAGGCCACAGTAAGAGGAGTTGGCAGAGAGGTAACATTATAATTTATGACTCTACAAATACCGTTTTGGCGACTGCACAGAAAGCTGAGTAGGGGAGCAAAAGTCTAGATGGGAAAAACACGATGGTAGTTGGAATAAGATGGTTGCTGTGGAGACGATGAAAATAGTCTAAGTTGACACCTGTTTTAGAAGTAAGGTCAATGCAACTTGCCGATGGATTAAACATGGGGTTTTGAGGGAAATAAAGAAAACTAGAATGATTCAATGATTGACCCTGAACAAAGAGCTAGAAGCCTCAAGGCCACTTCCCGTGACAGGGAAGGCTTGGGAAGGAGGAATTGGGGGTGGGGGAGGAATAAAGCAATTGTTTGGTTTGGGTCATGGTTTGTGTGAAATACCTATTAGATATACAACTAGAGTTATCAAGTCTGGAGCTCAAGGGAGAAGTCAGACAGAGATAGAGATTTAAAGTTATCTGCATATAGATAGTATATTAAAGCCACGGGACTCAAGGAGTTTATCTAGGAAGAGTATAGACAGAATTAAGACAAGAACCCCAGAGCACTCCAAAATTTGATATAGAAGAAGAGTCAGACAAGGAGACATGAGGTAAGGGCAAACGAGGTAAGTGTGGAATCACGGGAAGGCTAGAGAAGAAAACGTTCAAAGTTGGAAGGATCAACCACGTTGAATTCTACTGAATAGTCCAGTTAGTTCAGTACATTTTGGTTTCCTAAACATCCATCATTGGTAACCTTGATAAGGGCCGTTATGTAGAGAGACAGGATCGGAAGAAATTTGGAGCACTGTTGAGGAGAGGATGGGAGCAAAGGAGAGAGGAAATGTAGATCTCACTTTTTTAAAGTTCTTTGTAAAGGCATCAGAGAAATGGGATGGTAGCTGCTGGGGTGTGTAGGGTCAAGGGAGAGTTGTTTTTTAATGGTTGTTATGAAGACATATTTGTTTGCTTATAGAATGGATGTAACAGAATAAGCGAAAATAATGTTGCAGGAAAGAAGTACATGAAAGGAGACAGGATCCAGAGGACACATGGAAGGGGTGACCTTGGAGGCTGTGACACTTTCTCCACTTAATAGGAAGGAGGCAGTGTATGTGGGTGCAGATACAGGTGAGTTAAGGAGTTGGTGGTGGAAAGATGGAATTATTTCCTCTGATAGCAGTGAAGGAAAGTCATCATTCTGGGGGATGGAGAGAGTGAAACATGGTGGATATTTAAGGAGTGAGATAAAGGTATGAAAGAATAGATTCAGAGCCTGAAAAAGCAACTTTGCTAAAAGTGTTAGAGGGTGCTCTGGCATGGTCCATTTGAGGACTGTGGTCAAAAATGTGAGGTGAGCTGGTCTGCAAGATCCACAATGTTCTTTTTTGTTGTTGTTGTTCTTTAACCTGTTTATTTTTCTTTTTTTTTTCCTTTGAAAAGATGAGCAAAATGGACAAACCCTTATTTTTTTTTTCTCAATAGATCCAAAAACATTTTTTAACATCTTTATTGGAGTATAATTGCTTTACAATGGTGTGTTAGTTTCTGCTTTATAACAAAGTGAATCAGTTATACGTATACATATGTTCCCATATCTCTTCCCTCTTGCGTCTCCCTCCCTCCCACCCTCCCTATCCCACCCCTCTAGGTGGTCACAAAGCACTGAGCTGATCTCCAGAAAAGGGAACACTCTTGCACTGCTGGTGGGAATGTAAATTGATACAGCCACTATGGAGAACAGTATGGAGGTCCTTAAAAATCTACAAATAGAACTACCATACGACCCAGCAATCCCACTACTGGGCATATACCCTGAGAAAACCATAATTCAGAAAGAGTCATGTAGCAAAACGTTTGTTGCAGCTCTATTTACAATAACCAGGAGATGGAAGTAACCTAAGTGTCCATCATCAGATGAATGGATAAAGAAGATGTGGCACATATATACAGTGGAATATTACTCTGCCATAAAAAGAAACGAAATTGAGTTATTTGTAGTGAGGTGGATGGACCTAGAGTCTGTCATACAGAGTGAAGTAAGTCAGAGAGAGAAAAACAAATACCACCATGTTCTTAACAGCATTCTGTTGCTTAGTTGCAAGCAAAGGAGGAGAGAGAAAATAATTACATTTCACCAGGATTGGGGTTTAGCCCAATGAAGGGGAAAGTAGGAAGGGAATTTATAGTATTGGAAAGAGAGTGGTTATGACACAGAGCAGAGAGAGTTATAGTAGAAATAGGGGTTAAGACTTGTCAATAACACATCACTGGACTCCACTTGTATTCAGACTGTCTGCCTAAAACTCTCAGTATGCCAAGAGTTTTCCTTCCCCCGGAAAAGGGAGCTTATTACTGACTTCCCTTGTTTTTTTGCCACATCTAGAATCCCTCTTCAGGGTTATGCCACCAATTAGAAACCGAGTATTGGGCACCAAACCGGGGCTAGGGGGAGTCAAACCTGGGCACAGAGGGGGATGTTTTTCCTAGTAACACACACTCTACAGCAAGTCTCACCACTTGGCTTAGACCTAGGCAACAGTGTGGGGCAGGAAAACACCCCAGACGTGCAGAGAAAAGACCTGGGTTTCTGTCGGTGTCTGTTGCACTCACCAGGTGAGAAAGTTCTCTCACACCCTGAGCCTCTGTTCCCTCATACCCCTCGCCCTGCCTAAGTTACAGCTCATTACACAGACCTGATGAGATGGTGAGTATAAAACCATCTCAGTTGCAAGGAATTGTGGAGATGTGAAAAACTGCATTATTGTGATGCCTCTGTACGTTGGTCTGCAGATATAGGTCAGCACGGCTTATAAGCTACTTGCCTTAAAACTGGAAACTGATGAAATGCGTAAAATGAAAGGCAAGTGCATTTCAAAACAGAAGCAGTGGGAAGCAACTGTCTCTCTTTTTTGTGCAACATCCTATGAACTCGTGGCTCTCACAGGCCAGGATATTGCTGCAGTTGTTAGCCCAGCGTGTTTTGAAGAGCTCAAGACTAACCCCTGAGTCACTCTATAATCCTGAGTTGGTAACTCTAACTTTCGATACCTCAGTCATTGTCTCTGTGAAGTGGGAAGAACTGTACCAGCTCCTACTCAACTTCTAGGGACTCCAGAAGGATTTGACTTTTTTAAGAAAAATAAATAACTGGAAAGTAGTCTGAGTTAGTTTGAGAAGAGGCTGGTATAAATGTGAAGTGTCACTATTATTAAGTGTGAGGCAATCCTTCCCACCCCACCATGTCCTAGGGCTACAATGTGAGCTGTGTGACAGGCTATTTTTAAATTCTCATCTCTGGAAACATATGGTCCTGCCCAGTGCCAAAAAGAGAACTGACCTGCTTCTGCTTGTTTGCTTGTTGGTTTTGATCTGAAGGAGCATTTTCTATGTTCTGTTAAAGATTATCCTTCCTCCCCTAAACTTTTAAAGTAAACGCTGAAATTTTTCTGCAACACAGCCTGAAAGAGACCATGGCAACATAACTTGGGCAATGATAAAAGACCATCTGAGGACAATAGTGTGTTTATACAGGTCTCCTTCCTTCTGTGTCAGTGAAGACGTTTTAGGGTTTGCCTGGTTGATGATGATGATGATGACGATGATGACGGTGATGGTTTCTTTCGTTCTTATGTTTTATTAATAACAACTGCTACTGACTAAAGTCCTTTCCTGCTCCAAATATACAGCGCGTTTTTTAAAAGCTTCACGTTTGCTGCCCCCTCTAATTGACCTGACTTCACCCTCCACTTGGCTACTTGGCAAGACCGTCCTGAATCAAGTCAAACTTCCCACGTGTTGGCTTTGATTTCTGATACCGAATCCCTGGAAAGATATCCAGCTGCTCAGCTGAAAAAGGAAAGAGATGAAAACACCTATTTCATGGGTTCGTGGGACCTGACTTTTGTGCAAGGGCATAAAAACACCCCGGCTGACGTAAAGAAAGAAGGATAAGAGGGATCCCACAAGTTTTTCTTCCTTTCTTATTTATTTATCTTTTCTGTAAAGTCCAGAATCAAAGTCTCTTGTCTTTGGGTCAAGTGATAACTAAAGATAGAAGTGATGAGATTTTGTGGCAATTTACTTATTTAATTTAAAAGGTAATTTATAAATGTGGGTGATGAGGAAAACTTAGAAGGCCGGGCCTGCACCTTCAGTTTAAAATGATTGAGTCCAGAAGAGGTGAAAGGAATGTAAAAAGTTCTAGATGATCCTGGGAGCCCATAAGAGAGCCAATCAGGAAAATTCACAAAAGCTCAAAATTTTTAAATTGTGAAGCTACAGACATCCAACCATGCAAGGTCTTCCTCAAGTGGTAGTGAACACCCTTCATTAGAGAAGTTCAAGAAGAGAAGGGATGAGCATTTGCTGGGGATATTGAAACAGAAATTCTGAAATTGGCCACAGGTGTGAACAGGTAAACATTATGGTTTTGTCCAACTCCTAAAATCTGTCATTCTATGGATCAGCTAGCCACTTCAAATCCTTTTTTATAAAGAGACAAATAGACACTGTGAGACCAATTCGGGTTTTCTAGACTCTTCCAATGTACTTATAGAGATGCTCCCTATTTTTTGCCCCTCTTTACCCAATTTAACTCAAATTCCAAAGTGTAGACACGAACAAGGAAGGAAGGGTTAATAATGTGACTTGTCTTCCCGTTACAAAGAGAACTATCTTTCACTTACATGTAATTCCTTCTCTTACCATTTCCGTTGGTCTGGTCCAAACCACACCCCGAGCCTAGACTCCCACACCAGCCCTCTTCTCTCCTGTATCTCACCACAAGTCCATCCTTCACATATGAGTCCTCCTAAATCATTGTTTCATCATAACCTATCATTGATCTAAAAGCTCTCCTGACTTTCCCTTTCCTATAGATCTCTCAAAAGGCTCTCAAGTTCTTAAATCCATAACTCAAGCTTGACAGGGAGTCCAACTCCAAGTAGATTGGTCTACCAAGAAAGCCCTCCACTACTGGTGTGCCACACCCTGATGGAGAGACCTTCTCTGTCTTCTCTGCCTACTTTGTCACCCAACTCAAGCCTCACCTCCTCCAAGAGGCATTCCCGACTTGTCCAGCCTGCTGATGATCTTGGCCTTCTCTGAGCTCCTACAAATGTCAGTCTTTAGCCATCATTTAAGTAGTAAATACAGCCTTGAGGTGTTACATATCTGGTTTATTTGGGTGTGTCTTGCTTTCCCAGCACAGGGTTGGAAGTTCCTGGAGGGTAGGGACCATCTCTTACGTTTCTTTTTTAACCCCCTGGTGCCTAGCACATTGTTGGGTACAGAGTAGTAGCAACAATCCACTCTCATGGCAGCCTTTAGAGCTGAAACAGCACTTCCATGTGCCATTCAGATGATGCCTGAAACAACTGGCGAGGTCCACGAGGCAGATAATGAGTAGCATCTTACAGGTGAGGAAACTCAGGTCGAGGGCGCTGCACACCCAGCAAGTATTCTAAGCCAATGTTCTCCCACTAATAACTATCAAACAAGTAAATAAATGAACAGATCTTGCAGTTCAAAAATTTGTGGGTAGCCAAAGGGAAGTGACCATGTATCTGGCAACCGCCCTGTTCTGTTGATGTAGGTTAACCTCCAGAACAGGCTGAAGAATCCACTTTGTATGGATAGACTCAGTTTGAGAGACTGATGGCCCCTGCCTCTCTGACTTTGTTCTGGTAATGAGAAGATATTCCAGGGAGAAGCATGAGTGGTTTGGTATGTGTTTGTGTGGGAGCCTAGATGGAAATCAGCAACCTCAGCCATTGCTCTGGGCAAACCTCTGAACCTGCCCGTCTTGAGGCTTCTAGGACTCTGACCAAGGCAGATAGAAGGGACCGGTCTGGAAGAGGCCTAAGGCACAAATGGTCCTCGGTGGCCTTCACTTCTTTAATTACTAAATTCACCCACTCACATTTAAATAAAATTTTAAAACCATTGGAAATGTGTTCCCATTCCTCCAAAAACTACCTCTGAATTTTCTAGTGAAAAGTCTGTCAGCTTTGTTCAGCCAAGTTCCTTTCCCCACCGCCTTTTCTTTGACAATGAATGCAGCTTTGGCTCCAACGCTCAGATCTAGCCAGCGTTGGATGCCACATGTGCTGTGATAAGTGTTTATTACATAAGTTCATTCAAGCTAATCACCATAGCTTTTGAGGCATTATTGCTGCTGATCATCAAACTGTCCTTGAAAACCAGAAGCCCAAGATATTCAACTAGGATGTACTACCTTTTTCTCCTCTTTTAGGTTCTCTGTGTTCTCTCCATATCTGGTGTAATGAGAGAGGAGACGGGAGAAGTCAGGTGATGGGTGCTTGAATCCTGATTCTTCCCCTAGCTAGCCGTGTGACCCTGTGAAGTCATTTCTCAGCTCTAAGCCTTGTGGCTCTTTTTCACAATGGAGAGGCGAGAGCAGTGACTGCCAAGGTCTGTATAAGTTCTGATATGTCCTGGAGAGAGGACAAACTGGTGGGACAAAGCAATTTCAGTCAAGGCAAAACACATGCTTGCCTTTCCTCACTCAGCATGTGCTTTACATAAGTGAATTTACTTCCTTTTTTACTCGTTTGTTCTTTAGTGGGGAGCAAGGGAAGCAATGCTGCCCACACCAGCTTGGAGAGGGGGAAGATGCAGGAGTATCTGTGGGGAGGGCCCATGCTGCTAAGGAGGCACAGGCTCCACTAATTACTTCAACTGCATCACACTTATTTCTGTGATGATATTAAAGGACTTTCAGGGTATTTAGACTATGAACACCTACGGGAGAATCATTAAGACATTTTCAGTTCCATAATTGTTACTGAAAAGGCATTCAGAAATTCTAATTATGAAAATTAGATTACTTTGTGGGGGGGGGGGAAAGGTGAGAAAAAAATTTTCATATCAAGAAGAAAAAAATATCACCTTGACATTCTTTGCCCCAAAACCTTTAAACCAGCCCATGCAGGACCAGATTGTAGGGCTTTTTATGCATTTGAGTTTATAACTGAAAAGTTCACACACATGATATCACTTGATCTTTGAAACAGCCCTCTGAAAGAAGGTCTTTGTCAGTCTCCCTTTCACAGATGAGGAAACTGAAACTCTAATAGGTCTAGCAACTTGTTAGTGAAGGCGAATCATAGGTGGCAAAGTTGAGAGTGAACCCAGACCTTTTGCCTCCTGGTCTGGAACTCTCTGTTCCTGTGCTAGGCGTTCTTCCACACTGTCCCAAGGGGAGCTCTTGCTGGCCTCAAGCAGAGAGGTGAATAATTATCTACAAGACTGGAGCGGGGGTTATCTATTTGTTCCCTGAAGGACTGCTGTACAATCACGGACGATCGGAGCAGCAAAATTCCCCTCAGATATAACCCAAGATTTTTCTTCAGCTTAGTACCTCTCTGGTACTCTGATCCCCTGGGACAAGTTGGTGGCAAAATCAGCACTGAAATCCTTTAATTACATCTTATATTCTTCAAGAGCCTGGGTATTAAAAACCAAGTGATTCAGCAGATCAAGCACTAAATAGAAGATGAAGAATTATTTTTTCAAGCTACATAATAGTCCTGATGGCCAGAGTTGGACAGAGTTAACTTTTTTTCAGTTTCTCC
Organism: Neophocaena asiaeorientalis asiaeorientalis; assembly: GCF_003031525.2. NCBI lineage: Eukaryota > Metazoa > Chordata > Mammalia > Artiodactyla > Phocoenidae > Neophocaena > Neophocaena asiaeorientalis. The sequence continues at coordinate 6,595,447 of NW_020172364.1, forward strand.
CATGCATTGCATTCACCAACCTCATCAATATAATATAGAGAGGCCATGGCGAAAGAAATGTGACTGCCCATGAGTCATTAATTCTTGACCTTCAGCATGTTTTGAAAATGTGTTGTGAAATGCGTACCAATCAATAATTCCATCACTAGGCAGTAGAGAAGGTGGGAGTTGTGCAAGAGGGGAAGCAGGGCATTAATGCCGGTCACTCAGGAGACTCCAACTTTCTTCTGAGAGCCGGACCTAAAAACACAAGGTCCCCATAACAGTTTTTAAAGGAATCAAAGGGAGGATCAAGGAGAAGGGGGAGTGAAAGTAGACTTTTCCCCTTGCATGATATCAGTAAAGTGGAGCTAGCTGTTATTTTGCAGAAATTCCCAAGCTAGCATGTCTATCTTTCTCTGTCAGGGGCTAAGAGAAATGTTACACCCCAGACTTTATCTAGGCATCCCTTCTCTATGCCCCAGACAGCAGGTATTGCAAGTGTCCCAACTAAAGGAGGGGGTCTGGTACAAGGGGAAGAAGCACAGAGCAAGGAGGCAGAAGACCCCGTTCAAGATCCCACATCCCTTGTGGGATCCTCAGGCCCTTCCTCTCTCCCAAGAGAAGAAGACATCTGCCCCACAGACCACACAAACCTCAGAAGTGATGAAGGGTGTGTAAACACTTTGCGAACTATACAAACCTGAAGCACTATTAGTAGAAGCCCACCCACCTTGATTTTGTAAAAGCTCAGATAGAAAGCGTCTCCTGTTCAAGGAACGGCATAATCCCACGAATGGGGTATGACTTGTGGTTAGAAGTGAAATCAACACTGAAAATGGTCCCATGCAGATGACAGAGGAGAACTTTCAGATTCTAAGTTTGTGCCAGTCACTATTAGCTGGAAGCAGTGGTGTGCTGGTAAATGTTTAACAACTGGTTCTCTGGAATGACAAAGCCCTGAATTGTAGCATTTGCTGATTTCCATGGGGTAAATTCTTGCGCCATGCCGATTTCAAGCTACCGATATGACATCACTAAACCATGAAGTGAGGAAAAGAGGGCCACAACTGGCTCTCCCTAGTGAGTGCAGCACACCCCGGAAACTTTGCTCAAGGCTTAGGTTGGTATAATGGATTTTGGAAGACTTCTTAGTACATGGGGCTTAAGTTTTAACATCCAGCCGCAGTGTCTGTTCCTCCAACAATTCAGAAATGGAAATTCTTATTTTTATTTAACTTTGTACCTAGCATTTGATAGCAAATTTCTTTATGGACATTGTTGAGCCCTAAAATACAGTTCTAACATCCTTAGTAATGTTCCTATTCCTCAACTTGCAAATCTGATAAGAGATCAACAAGCAAGGTGGAATGGAATGCAGCATGAAAATGGAGTCAGGGCTTCCCTGGTGGCTCAGTGGTTGAGAGTCCCCCTGCCGATGCAGGGGACGCGGGTTCGTGCCCCGGTCTGGGAAGATCCCACATGCCGCGGAGTGGCTGGGCCCGTGAGCCATGGCCGCTGAGACTCTGCGTCCGGAGCCTGTGCTCTGCAACGGGATAGGCCACAACAGTGAGAGGCCCGCGTATCGCAAAAAAAAAAAAAAAAAGAAAGGAGTCAGAAAACCTAGGACCAGGTGTTAACATCCCATCTGTGTGACCTTGTACAAGTCACCTTGTTTCTACGTCTATACAATGGGAACAGCCCTGCTTTGCCTGCCTTGAAGGGTTATCATGAGATAAAAGGAAATCATGCAACAGCAAGAGTTTGGATAACAGCAAAATCCTATTTGGCTTTGAATGATTATTATTTACTTCCAAAAATGGATTACTGTACATTATTATTCATAAGAATTACCAACCAGTGCCACGCTGACCAAACCCTGCACGGGAGCTCACATCCCTTCCTTGAAGTAGAGCTGCTCTCAGGTGGGGCCTGTGTAACATGAAGAGAACAGTACCCGGAGCCTGTGGGGTAGTTTAGCTCTGCTGTACTGGGCCCAGGAAATTTCTTGTGCCCACAAACCTTCACACCAAATGACCTGTGGAGGTTAAAAACAAGATCAAGCCCAAGCTCCGTCAGTCTAGAGCCACGACAGGATCAGTAAGGAGCTAAGGAATGGGGCCTGCTTGATAGATTTCCCCAGCCAACTTGGAGGCCATCTTTGAGGCAGGGGTCTTTTGCGGGGTGAGGGGGGCCTGGGGAGTCTGCCATTTAAACAAGTGCCCCAGTTAATTCAGATGCGTTTGACAAAAAAGCTATGTGATGATGGAGTGGAGCAAGGAAAGGACCGGATCAATGCTGTGCCAGGGCATTGATAGAAAGCAGTACTTCTTGAGGGAAACCCTGGGTGTGCAGGGAGATACCCTCATAATCCATGTCCTGGTCAGACTTCTTTCTTCTCTTAATAGAATAATACTGTCCCTACCCATCCACTCACATACAGGATGGTCAAGGTATACAGATTTGCCTGGTCAGCATAGAATATCAGCCACTGAGACCTCTGCAAACAGCAAAACCGTTCATTGTCAGCCACCAGCTCCTACCAAAGGCTGGCACAGAGAGATAATTTCAGAGAGGTTTATCTAAAGTGCTGTCTATCCACTCACTCTTCCAGATATCTTAAAGAAAAGGTTCTGTGGATCCCTGTACCGGTAGTGAACACATCCTGAACTTGGCCTCATTGGGACATGTCTAACAGTGTTCTCTCTTTTCTTCCACCCATTTGGTCAACAAATACTTATCAGGTTCCAGCTATGTCAGACATACATACAGAGCTGGAAATCCGGGATGAATGAGATTCCATTTCCGTCTTTAAGGAGTTAATATTCTTGGAGGATTCAGAAACTAAGCCAGTGGTTATAGCACCATGTGGAAAGTATAACCTGAGATATGCCCAGGTCCTGGGGCATCCAGAGCGGGGAGAACCTCACTATGGTGGATGTTGCAAGGGTTATCAGAAAAGCTTCCCAGATGGAGGACACCAAGTTTGCAAAGTAGGAGAGATTTCTAGGCAGAAGGAATAGGCTGTGCAAAGACAGGAGCCATGATGCGTGCTTAGGGAACAAGTAGCGTGTGATAGAGAATTTGTAAGAGCCATGGCAGCAAGATGAGGCTGGAAACTCAGCAGGTGAAAGGTCTCACCTGCCAAGCCCGGAGTTTAGATTTCACCATGAGGGCAACGTGCAGCCTTTGGAAAATTTGCAGGAGGTTTTCATCTTTTATAGATCAGTTTCTAGAAATGCAGTGTGAAAAAGAGGTTGAAATAATAAGAAAGCAAGTTAAAAAGCCAATGCAGTAGCCCATGTGAGACATGGTGAGAGTTTGACCTAAAATTGTGGTGATGGGAATGAAGAGGAGAGGGGGGACTTAAACAAAATCAAAAGACAGAGTCTCCAGGATTGACTGGGTGCAGGCTGGAGGTTAGGGTTGGAGTCATCTAAACAACCTGAGATTTTTCTGGCAAGGGCAGCTTGTACATGCGATGCTTCAACTGAATTAACGAAGCCAGGAGAATGAACTAATTTCAGAAAGAAGTTAAATTCAATTTGGTATTTGTTCAGTTTGAGGTGACTCTGGAATATCTAGGGGAAGAAATTTAGTCACTAGTTAATATGGGCCTTTGAACTCAAAAAGGGAAACAAGATAGAAATATAAAAAGAACTTTCCTGGGGCTTCCCTGGTGGTGCAGGGGTTGAGAGTCCGCCTGCCGATGCAGGGGACACAGGTTCGTGCCCTGGACCGGGAAGATCCCACATGCCACGGAGCAGCTGGGCCCGTGAGCCATGGCAGCTGAGCCTGCGCGTCCGGAGCCTGTGCTCTGCAAAGGGAGAGGCCACGGCAGTGAGAGGCCCGCGTACTGCAAAAAAAAAAAAAAAAACTTTCCTGCATTAGATGTGAAATTCTTGCTAGAGACATTCATTACCCTTGAGGGTTACTTGGTATGAAATTTGTTTTCAAAATTAGTACCAGAAAAAAAATTTAAACAATCAGGACACTCCCTTCAGTCAGATAAAAGGACATAAGTCATCATGTTTACCTTTTGACCGGCCTGCCAGGAAGCTCAGAGTTATATTTAAGGCTCAACTGCAATAATATGCTAATTAAGCTTTATAATTAACATATTTGTTCTCTTGCTATTTTTATGGCTTTAATTTTTTATTTACAATTTAATATCCTCGGTGCATGTCCCATATCATAAGCTGCCTCTACTACTCTTTGGAAATAAAACGTATATATGTTTTCATTTGATATTATCAAGCTAAGGTTGGACCCTATCCACTTCAAATATTTTTTAGCCTCCTGAGGAGTTTTTCTTTACGATCTATGTGAGTAACTATTTTTCCTCAGGTACAAGAGTGAAAACAAACCAAAAAAAGCCCTCTTTGGAAAGGGAATTAGTCCTCAGGGACCACTTAGAGCCAAGGGAGCCGGAAGCCTACAGATCATTATAGAAAGCTAGAGCCGTTGACTCAAAAAGAGCATCCAAAAGATATGAGAAACAAAATCTGAGCAGAGGAGTTCCAACCCAGCCCATTTTGTACTTCTCAGCCCAGTAAAACTACTCCCAAGATGAGGCAGGGCTACAACATAAATAGCATCACAGAGGGTTTCGGTAAATTCCTTTCAGGTTATTAAGAAACCTTTTAACCTTTTTTTTTTTTTAATTAAACCACTTGGCAGTTTCTTTTATTTATTTATTTTTTGAATTTTATTTTGTTTATTTTTTATACAGCAGGTTTTTATTAGTTATCTATTTTATACATATTCATGTAAATATGTCAATCCCAATCTCCCAACTCATCCCACCACCACCACCTCTGCCACACCCTGGTGTCCATACTTCTGTTCCCTACATCTGTGTCTCTATTTCTGCCCTGCAAACTGGTTCCTCTGTACCATTTTTCTAGGTTCCACATATATGCGTTTATATACGATATTTGTTTTTCTCTTTCTGACTTACTTCACTCTGTAGGACAGTCTCTAGATCCATCCACATCTCTACAAATGACCCAATTTCATTCCTTTTTATGGCCGAGTAATATTCCATTGTATATATGTGCCACATCTTCTTTATCCATTCGTCTGTCAGTGGGCATTTAGATTGTTTCCATGTCCTGGCTATTGTAAATAGTGCTGCAGTGAACATTGGGGTGCATGTGTCTTTTTGAATTATGGTTTTCTCAGGGTATATGCCCAGTAGTGGGATTGCTGGGTTATATGGTAATTCTATTTTTAGTTTTTTAAGGAACCTCCATACTGTTCTCCATAGTGGCTGTATCAGTTTACATTCCCACCAACAGTGCAAGAGGGTTCCCTTTCCTCCACACCCTCTCTAGCATTTGTTGTTTGTACATTTTCTGATGATGCCCATGCTAACTGGTGTGAGGTGATACCTCGTTGTAGTTTTGATTTGCATTTCTCTAATAATCAGTGATGTTGAGCAGCTTTTCATGTGCCTCTTGGCCATCTGTATGTCTTCTTGGGAGAAATGTGTATTTAGGTCTTCTGCCCTTTTTTGATTGGGTTGTTTTTTTAATATTGAGCTGCATGAGCTGTTTATATATTTTGAAGATTAATCCTTTGTCCATTGATTCATTTGCAAATATTTTCTAAGGGTTGTCTTTTCGTCTTGTTTATAGAAGAACTACCTTTTAACCTTTGAGGAACAAGAATGTCATAATAATAACAATTGCTACAATTTTCAAATGCTCTTACATCATTACCTAACTTAATCCTCTGCAGTGTTCTGACAGGTAGGTAGGGCAGGAACTGTGGTTATTCATACTTCATGCTATGTGCTCTCTTGCATAATGTTTCTTGGAACCACTTTTAGGAAAAAAACACTGGTCTGAGCTCCTATCCCTCCAGTAAGACCATTTGTAGCTATGGAAGTATACCGATGCTGCCTGATTTTCACCCAGCACTTTGAGTTTCCAGAACACTGTCACCTCCATATAATATGTGACCCTCACAACAACCCACTGAGTAAGCTGGGAAGGATGTATCATCTCCAGTTCACAGATACAGCTAGCAAGTTACGCCCCCTCTGAGCTGGATTTGGAGAAGTAAAGGGAGGGCACTAAGACCTCATGTTCCTAAGATGTCTCCCAACCCTGCCCTGCAGCTTGGATCTTCTCAGGTTTTCAGAGGGAGACCCTCCAGGCTTCAACAACTTCTTCACTGGCAAAGTGAGATGCTAATGATAGAAACCCCCAATGGACAGCTCTAATTCATCTGACTTCCCTCCTCATTAATGAGTGCAGCTTCTTGGTACCACAAAATCAGAAGTGGGTTAGGAAGCTTTCTTTCCTTCTGCTAGAATTCACCTGCTTCTGATTCACCAGATAATAAGCCTCAGAGCAGTCAGTCAAGAAAACAGCAATCTAAACAATTTTTAAAGGGGTCAATGAAATTTAGAACCGTGGAGGATAAATGGATCTCACTACGCCAGACTCAGAAGATCCTCTTAGCCGTGCAGCCTTGCACAAGTCACTTCACCTGTCTGAGTCTTAGCTCTATCTGCAAAATGGGTCAATAATAACCTCTGTCTTGCCTCACTTCATAGGTCGGTTACAAAGATCACAGCTGTGTATTATTAGCATCTTATAAATGTGTTCTCAGAACATGAGAGCTACTCAATCCTATTCTTGCAGGGAATTCCAAACCTATAACTCAAGGGGCAGAGAGGTGGCATAGGAAAAGCGGTGGTCTCATGGGTCCGGAGCTACTGGGCCTGACACATGTAGCAGGCCTGCATCGGTGGGAAGAGAGATGCTGGGGTGACATACACAGCTACACAATGACCCCTTCCACACACATCCAGGCTGACAAACGTCGTCAGAAAATATAGTCAGAAGTTCCTTTCAAAGAATCACTTAGCGCAACAGTTTTATTCCCCAGGGAAGATAAAATGTATATACTTCCTGTAATCAATCAATCTCACAAGCTTCTTGAAACTTTAGTCAGAGAATTTGCAAAATGCTAAATAGTACACATTTTCTAAAAGGTGACAGACTAGAGGCGGGAAGGAATATGGAGCCCTTTAATACATGTACATGAGAACACTACCCTGGTCTTTACAGAGTTATAATGAACTCTCAGTTTTCTGCTAGGAGACCAGAATCTTCAAATCATGGACAATAGAGTCAGAAAACCTCTTAGAAGCCTTTTACATCATTTATCCCCCCCACTCTCATTTTACAGAGCAGGAAACTAAGACTCAGAGAGACGTGACCTGCTTACAGTCATACCACAAGGTGGAATCAGATAAAAGCGTGAATTGTGCCCTTGCTGTATTTAATCTGGCACATTAATTGAGCACCTACTGAATTCTTGGTGGGGAAACAAAGATGAATAAGGCAGAGAATCCACCTTCAAGAAACTCAGACTCCATTATGGAAGATAAACATGTAAGCAAATGATTCTGGCATATATGGTATGTGCGATATTAACAACGATACAAAACGCTATAAGGATGGGGATGTATAGGCTTCAGAGAGGTCAGTTCTGCCCAGGGTAATCAGAGAAGACTGCACTTAGGAGTTGGCATTTGAAGGCATTGAGCACACAAAGTGGAAAAGCATTCCAGGCAAAGAGAACAGAGTGAGCTAAGGCACGGGGATGAGGACAGAGCACAGCGTGCGCTGAGAACCACGTACACACCGTTTGAAATGGCTGGAGGGTTTATAGAAGTTGCTTCACGACAATCTTGGGGGATGTCGACGGGTCTCAGCTGGATGCTCCACCTCATTCGGCACGCTAGGGTAGTGGCCTGTGTGCACCTAATGGGCCAGTACAACACCTGGCCAAGTGCTGATGGCATTGTGGGGCTTACTGAATTCCTTTTGAAGATGAGAGGATTGCACGAGAGGAAAGAATTTGCCACTTAGTGAGTCCGCTGGAACGGAAGGCGTGTCCTGGCTCCTCACCCCCAGCGCTACGGCCTGTCGGTCAGCCACGCAGGGTCACCTCCCCTGGGGCACTGGGTTCCACCTGGGAACATCAAGTCTTTTTTCAGAAAGTTGTTCCTAAGCCACTACACTCCTGGCTCATCTCTTGCCTTTGTAGTTTCACCAGCGTAATTGATCCCAGAGCTCGGCTTCCGCCATGCCCACTGGTTTCCTAGGGAGTGATGGTGCATCAGGCTTCCTTAGAGCACCTGCGCAGCCCAGCCTCTTGGGGAAGAGACGGAGGGACACGTGAGAGGCAGACATAAATAGACGTGAGTTGTGTAGTCATCCTTTTGGGTGCTCTGAGCTTCCTGTCCTTAGCTAAGGTTTTCTCCTGGGGTTAGCTGAGGCACCGAGAGATAAACAAAGCTTGAAAGGGACTCTCCCCACTGGAAATCTAGAAGCACTTCCAAGACACTGCTTTCTCCTACCTCTGATGAACATGTCCCAGCCTCGCCATCATCACACCCTTGCAACGGCTCTCCAAGGTGTGTATGGGGGAAGGAGAGACCACCTGCGTATGAAGCTTCTCTCAGGTGTCCTCCCACATGTGTTGGGGCTACAGAATGTCAAAACAGCCAGGCAAATCATGCCAGGACTCACTGCGGCAGGGGAGCGTGTCACCCCTGGTATCCAGCAAAGAGCAGCCCAAACAAGCCTTAGTGACTAAGGTTTTTTCCACTTACACCTGGTTCTTTTGCTTTCACCACACAATTATATTAGCAAATGAGATCCTTGAGTAAGCAAAATAGGTCCTTCACAGATTCTTTTGTAAGAACACATTCCTTAGCCTACTACAGATATTTAGGGTCAGGGAACATTTATTCACACGGACTTTTCAAAATACACCTTTAAGCCATTTTCACCATGTTGTTGCTGTGATCTGAAAAGTCAAGTGTGTCCAGAAGCAGGCAGCCTGTGGCTTGCAAGAGAATGAGAACTGGGCAATGCACAAAATTAAAAGCAAGTCACAGGCGCATAGTCAAAATGTGTAACTGACAAAGGATTAATACACTGAGTATGGGGGAGGGGAATCCTACACAGCCATAAGAAGAAGAAAAAACAATAGATTGGCAGACTATATGAACATGCAAAGTGCCGAAAAGGAAATGATTCTTAGCATATGGTAAGAGGCTCAACTTCACTAACAATCAAAGGAATGCAAATTAAAAAAATTAAGAGATGCCATCTCACATCCATCAGATTAGCCAAAAATTTTGAAGTCTGACAATATGAAGTGTTTATATAATGATATAAAGCAATAGCAAAGCACAAATCCATGATGATAGGACTACAAATGGGTACGGACACTTTGGAGAGAAATTTGGCAATATCTACTAAATTTGAGGCTATATATATATATCTTATATCGCAGCAACTCCACTCTCAGCTTCACAACTCAGAGAAATTCTTGCACATATACACAAAGAGCTTTACACAAGGATGTTCACTGCATCATTGCTTATAAGAAGTAAAAGAAATTTAAAAGCCCATTAGTAGAGAAATGCTTCATAAATTGTGACACAGTTATAAAAAGGAATGTGATGTAGAAGTTAAAGGGAATGAACTATGTACCAATATCAGCATATTTTAAATAATAATATTGAATGAAAAAGCAATTTGCAGAATAAGTCATGATTGATATTGATATCAATGATATTGATATCATTCATGCAGATTTTAGAAACATGAAACAACACTATCTATTGTCTTGGACACATTTATGGAGTAAAGGTATCCAACATGGATAGGACAGAGGCATCCCATCTTTGGATGGTGCTTGTTTGGGGGAACAAGAAAAAGGGCTGGGAAGAGGTAAGCTAGAAAGAGACTCAGTTGTTTTGGGTGATGTTTGTTTCTTTTACAAGCTGAAGCAGGTGTAAGAAAACGTTAAATGTTCTTCAAAGGCGGGGTGGTAGAAATATGAATATAAAAGTCAGGATAGGTTAGGTTTTGCTGCAGTAACAAAAAATCAGAATCATAGTAGCTTCAAACAACAAAGATTTGGTTTTTTGCTCACACATGGTGGGTTAACAGAGGGACTCTGCTTATCGCTGTCACTCAGGGACCAAGGCTAACAGAGCAGCCACCACCTTCTTGCTGGCAGCTGTGCCAAGGAAAAGAAAGAACAATTACACGCTCCAGACTAGAAGTGACATGGTCGCCTCCTCTCACAACTAATTAGCCAGAACTAATTACATCGTCCTCCCTTGCTCATGGGGGCCAGGAAGTACAGTCCCACTACAAGCCCAGCAGTGGATAGAATCGGAAATATTTGGCTAATGGCAAGAAAGTTTACCACAATGGGTATTTTTTACAGTTCTCATCAGCCTTTTTACGAGTTTGAATTATGTTTCATGTTTTACAGAATAGGGAAAAAAAAAAAAAAAAAGCCCTGGTTTGGAAATCAGGAGGCTTGGGCTTCCATCTGAGGAATGGAAGGTGAAATAGGCAGGGTAGGTGGACAGAGGTAGTAAAACTGTCAGCCCCCCTAGGTCTGTTCCCGGGCCCATCACCATGATTGTCATACCCACACTGGTGCTGCCACCATTGCTTCTTCATGGTAATGACTCGGAGCAGGTTGACCTTACTTGCCGTTGTTTATTTCCATGGAGGATGAATTGGCAGTAGGAAGCCTGATGTAAAGAGAGGTGATGCATGGAGCACAGATTATGAAGTCCAAAGACTTAACTAAGTCCCACATTAACCACTCACACTTCCTGTCACCTTAGGAAAGGTTTACCATGCCTCCCCGGCCTATTTTTCTCATCTGTAAAATGGGTATAACAATAACACCTACATCTCTGAATAGTTGTGATAAACAAATGAGGTATGTAAAGTGCTTTGTAACTGTAACGTGCTGTAACGTTCACTATTGTTAATGACCTAAATTTTGCTTCAAGGGAAGCCTCAGGCTAGATTTACATTTCTGGCCGACAATGACTCATACGACTTCCCTCACCAGAGCCACCTGGTTGACAAACTAGGCCCAGGCATCATCGTGTGGTCCAACCGCTTGAAGAATCTATTGATTTCCTCTTGCGAAAGTGAGTCTGGGAGCAAGAATTAAGCATTATTGCAGATTCCCGAGGAAGAATAAGGGGAGAGGATGTGATTCCCCAGAGCACAGCCTGTAGGGGGAAACGTCCTAGGCCTATATTGAGTCTGGGTCCTTGGGACTCATCAAATACTTGAGCTGGAAGATTTTAGAAGGGAAAGAACAGCTCTTCCATTCCCCTCCTTTTCCAAATGAAGAAACTGAGGCCAAGAGAGGCAAAAAGGATGATCCTTCTCAAACTTCAATAGGTAATCAAGAGATCTGGCATTCACCCTGGGGTCTTCTATTAATTTAGAGTTTAACCAGGGCAAGCCCTTGCCAGATACCTCAGTCGCCACATGTACAAAATGAAGGGATTGAACCTGACCCCCATGGTCATCTCTAATGCCCGTTGTTTTAAGAACACCCAATTCTATCAAGCATGAAATGCAGCAGAATCCTCCCTAAAAATGAGCTTCTGGTCCAGGTTATTGACTTTGCAGGTTTGGCTCTCAGGAGCTATCTTCTCCGCTCCCTGAATGCCACCTCTTTGTCTTCCTCTCTATCTGGCCCAAAGACTGCCTCTTGGTGTCTTGCTTGTTTTCCCTTAGCCCTTGGAGCCCTAATGTTCTTGACTCTACCCTTATTTAAATAATATCCCCACCTGCCAGTGTTACCGGCTCTGGGTTTGGAGCCAGAAAAACCTTCCTTGGGCAGCAGAGAACACAGGACACAACTCGGGCAACAGCTCACGAGCACCTGAGTCTGGCCTCAAAGTCACTCCCAGAGGATGCTTTGCACGGCAATATTGCTGTTGATAACACTTCCCCAGAGATCACAGGAAGCTACACAGCCAGATGCGAGGGCAAGTCTGACCCACCGGCTGCAGGTGCATCCTGCTGTGACAGGGGCTGAAAACTCCACGGAAGGACCTCGCACACCTTAGTACCTGGGGCCTTGCCCCTGAGGCTGTCGCAAGCCCCTCCCCATAGATGCTAAGTCATTCCACCAGCAATTCCCAAGAGCAAAGACTAATATCTCCATCTGTAGTAATAAGAGGTGGCCCTTGCACCTGCCAAGTGCTTCACCTGCAAGGCACTTGTCAGTCTAAGAAGGACCTTCATACCCACTGACTCATTTGCTTTTTATGAAGAACTGAGAGCTGACCAGGAAAAGGATGATTCTCCCATGTTCTAGATGAGGAACTTCGTGTGAGACCCAGAAAGGTTAGAGGATTAAGTCAGATCTTCTGACTCTAATCTCTATTCTTTCATCCGTAGTACAATTAAAGTATTTTAATCATATTGCAAAATTGTATTAATGACCAAGCCAGAGGGCCAGTATTTAAGTTGCTTTCAAATACAAAGGCACTCGTCAGCTCACTTCTGCCCTTCAACAAACAGTTCAGGAGAAGAAACCATTTCTGAAGCCAAAACCGCATTTATATTGTGGTTTGTGTCTATCTGGTTTCTTGAATCCAGGTCTTGACTATCTTTCCACCCCTTTTCCACTTTCACCCTCTAACTGGATTTTTATTTTGAGTCAGTACAATTGAGGAAGGAAGGATAGAAAGCAAATGCTCACATGAACCCTGCTTGCCGTACCAGTCGTGTGTGTGTGTGTGTGTGTATGCGTGCGTGCGAGCACGCACATGTGTGTGTGTCAGCAACCTCAGAATATCTCCTTAAAGGGATGTGTAAGTCTGATTATAGCAACAACTCCTTCCCTACTGTTTAAAAACCTCCGTGGTCTTTGCTGTACACCTGAAACTAATACAACATTGTTAATCAGCTATACTCCGATATAAAATAAAAATTAAAAAAAATCCTCAGTGATTCCTCATTGCTTAGAGTGGTCCTCAGACCAGCAGCCTCAGCACCACCTGGGAGTTTATTCCAAATGTAGAATTTCAGGCCCCACCCCAGACTTACTGCTTCAGAATCTGTATTTTAATGAGATCCCCATGGGTCTGCACTTGAGTGTTGAGAAATACTGACAAAGAATATGGCCCAGTTTCCTGACCCTGGGCATAAAGTCCTCCTCACCCTGGCTGCTTAAAGACAACCCTCACCAATCCCCACATCCTCACATTTTCCCTCTCAGCTTTGCTCCTACGATCTCTTCTCCTGGTTTTTCTGTGAACCAGATCCCTCCCATTCTTTGAAGTCTGGCTCAAAATCCACCTCCTCCAAGAAGTCAAGCCAGATATCCCCACGAAGGAGTGATCTCTCCTTCCTCTAAATCCCAATGCCACAGGCCTTGTACTTTCTATCTTGGATTATAATTTTTATGAGCGTGATTTGTATCTCTCTCCCAATATGAGCTCTTCGAGGTCAGGGTCTAGGTCTGATTCATTTCTATATTTCCCAAAGCCACACAATACTCTGCAAAGTTCCTACTACAGACTGGTTCCTCGATGCATTTGTCTTTAACGTTTCTTTCTATCTCTAACAGGGGTATCCAGAGCAATGAAGAAATTCAGATTATTATTCTTGCTATTTTAGACAACCATGACCACATATGACTATGATCTAGACTTGGAAATGTTTATCTAAAGTGTTCAGTCACTGTCATGAAGCTTATGCACAGATCCCCCACCTACCTGCCACACACACACTATGTTCGTTTCACTTGTTCTTTACTATTAGAAGAGCAATTGGCCAGACTTTACTGAAAGCAGAGGGGAAATGACTGCTATACACACGATGTGCCAATTCCAGACTGATTTAGAATCTTACCAACAAAGGAAGAACTTGATCCTATTGCAGAATGGAACATAGTACCCAGATCCCAACGTCTCTATCAGGACCTGCATTTGGGACAAGCAAATGTCCCCTGGCCCTCGTTCAGTCACTTAATGGAGAAGATTCCAAAGACAGAATGCCACTGGTGTTCTTCCAATTATAGAGTCATCTGATTAGAATTACAGTAAATGCATAGCTCAGTTTGCATTGTCCTGAGGTGAACCACAAACCAAGCCACCCTGGTCGGAGCATCTGAGGGGATTAAACTCTGAAAGTCCTCTGCCTTGTCACATTGGGGCACTCAGGCGAGGGCTGACCTGGAAATGAGACACTCCATTTCTGGAGACCCTAGAGCCCTGGGACCCGAGCTAGATGTATAATTGCATTAATGATGGAAGAAAAACCCAAATACCAGACATTAAAGCAACCCATAGCTTTGGAAAAAAAAGATTTGTCTTTGGGATAATTTTAGAATTAATTATTCCCATTTATTCCCAGCCTGTCAGCATTGAGACTTGAGAGGTGGTCAACAAAGCACAAGTTTTTTTCAACCACAGAGTGGGATTTTGGGCCATGGCTAAATGGGATTTCTTGCTCTGTCTGGCTGTAGAAGAATAAGGTAGGAATTCTACAGAGTCACAAACTCATCCATTCCCTTCCACTTCTTCCACTTACAGCATGAGGTTTGGGGATCATTAGGGTTTTGGACCAAACCTGGCTGTTGTGTTACTGTTGTTTCTAATTTAACTACCAGACTGTTATGCATTACTGCCCCAAACCCAGCCGGAGGTTGGTATCACACTTTGAAGCCACCCAGTCAAAGTGTTATTGGATGAAACTCTGCTCTATTGGACCATGAAATGTGTTTTCCAAGGGACAGAGAATGAACAGACATGCAAGCCGTGACTAAAAGTGTCTCACCAGAATGGTAACGCTCATAATGGAGCAAAAAGAAGCACCACCGTGTGATGGAATCTGTCCAAGTCCTCAGTAGAGCCAGGCCAGGTCACAAACCAGAGGGCACTTTGGAGATCAGCTATGGAACCACTGTTTCCTCATCTGCAAAACCGGATGAATAGGTGCATAACGAGAGACGCACAGTTACATTATTCTTTCTTTTCTTAAGGTAGCAGTTGAATTCTAGTCCTGCAACCTGCTAGCTGGGTGACTTTCCAAGATCTCTTTCTTCATCCAGACCAACTTACCTCACAGGGTTATCACGAGCGTCCAAAGAAAGCGATATGAGTTGGGGGTTACCCTGATTCAATTCAGGAGGACGAAGTCTATTTTCTTATTTTGTATAAGTCTTGGAGAGGTGAGAAAGCTCCTTCATAATAGGCCTTCTTATAGTGTTGGGGCTTTTACCACTTTCTACGACTCCAGGAAGCACAGTTGTATCAAAATCAGGAGAGGGACTTCCCTGGCAGTCCAGCGTGGTTAGGACACCCCGCTTCCACTGCAGGGGACCTGGGTTCCATCCTCTGGCCGGGGAACTAAGATCCCACAAGCCACATGGTGCAGCCAAAAAAAAAAAAAAAAAATCAGGGTATATACAGGAGTCAAATCAAAGAAAAAAAAAAAAATATATATATACACACACACATATGTATGTATATATGTATACATAGTGTGTATATGTATATGGTGTATATATATAGTGTGTCTATAATACATA
Source organism: Neophocaena asiaeorientalis asiaeorientalis (assembly GCF_003031525.2). Classification (NCBI taxonomy): domain Eukaryota; kingdom Metazoa; phylum Chordata; class Mammalia; order Artiodactyla; family Phocoenidae; genus Neophocaena; species Neophocaena asiaeorientalis. The sequence goes on from NW_020172364.1 coordinate 6,610,831, forward strand.
TATACATACATACACATATATGACTGTATGTATTGTACTACATTACATAAATACATAAACATGTAGAAGTGTAAATTTTGTTTTAGTTTATCAAATTTCACAAGCAAATTTTAACTGTCAGGGAAATTCACTCTCGGTCAGGAGCAGGAAGGAGAGCGTTGGACAGTGGGGGTGAAGGGGAAGTTTTAATTATGGGTTGTTTAGACCAAACCAATCTGCCCCTCCTACCCAGCTATTCCCTGATCATGCCATCCATCACCTTGAGCTCCGCCTGCCCTGACTAGTCACTGCACTACCTGTATTAAAAATGAAAATTAATCTGGCATCAGTTCAGACTCCCGGGGCCCTCATCAACAGAAAATCTTGAAATTATGTGGAAGTCATCCATGAAATGCTGGTACTGAAAGTGTGTAGAAAAAACCTTATTTGCAGTTTGGGATTAGGTGATAGGGCAACAGCGAGCAGGAAAGAGAGCCCTTCCAATGGCAAACGTAGGCAAACAGTGATCCAAAACCAGGTTCAGTACTACCCAGGGTCTTTCTGTGAGGGCTTCAAGTCCTAGAAACACAGCAGGTCAGAGACCTTGGACCAACCACTTTGTTTTGGAGTTGGGCAAACAGGGCCTCTGATCCAGGAAGTGACTGTGTTCAAGGTCATACCATCAATATGTGGCAGAACCGAGGCTAGAGGCCAAAATGCCCACTGATGTTCTGAGGACTGTCGCTGCCCTTAAACTCTCAGGGATGGGAATTTGCTGAATAACATGGACACATTTTCTCTTTGGTCTCTGAAGTTTGCAGGGTCTAAGTGTTCTTAGGCTCTTATAACAACAAACCGGAAAACTCTGCCAGGGCTTCAGCTCTCAGAAAGCGGCAGCTCAGTGCTGTGGAAATCTGGATTCTCCTCCCAGCTCGGACACTAATCCTCGTGTCTGATGTGCTTTGGCTCCAAACTGAAGCCCCTTTGTAGCCCAGGAAGGAAAAGCGTGCAAGAAATGGAGGGAAATGAAAGCAACGTTCTCTTTTCAGGAGCTTCCTAAGAAGCACAGTAGGGGTGTCCATGCCGTGCTTCTATTCAAATCCCACCTCTTTATTTAGAGATGGGTGGATATGGAAATGAAGACCCACACATGTCTACTAGTAGCTGACATCATTAAGTCCTGGGCTGTGCATGCATAGGGGCATGTATGTTTAATTAACACTCTGAAGCTCTTTTCTGACTTTTTACATCAACTCCAATGTTAATCCTTCAGGAAATGTCTATAGATAACTTGTATTTTGTCATTTCTTATTAGTATCAGTATTCTGAAAAGTACATAGGTGAGTTCCATTACACTCTACAGACGAAGATGCTGAGACACAAAGGTCCTAGTCATAGAGCAAAACCCAGGAATGTCACCAAGACCAAACACAGCTGCTGTTCCTCGGGATAAGCACAAGGGCATGGCTTCAATAACTGGATTCAGGGATCCCAACAAGGTGCCAACAGCTTCCAGGCCATCCTGCATTCTTATTTTGCTAGAATGCTTATTATATCATCTGTCTCCTCTTTGTTAATGCCATCCTACTGGGATAATACTCTCTGCCCCCTGTTTCCACCACCCATTCAACACACACACACACACACACATACACACACACACCCCTCATCTAATTACTCCTATATACTTTTTCAGATTCAATTTAAGTGCTATTTCTTCAAAGCAGCTCTTGCTTACCACCACCATCCTCCCAAAACATGTGCCCCTGTTCCGTGGCCTCTCACACCATCTTCCTTTCTTTCCTAACACTATCCAAGTTTGCAAATATCCATTGAAGTGTGACCTTCTGATATGGGTCTCTAACCTCCTTGATGGCAGAGACTGTCCCTGATTTTTACTCTCTGTTGTCCCCCAAACCCCTCACCCAGCACCTGATATCAAGGGAGCAGCAAAGGGAGTGAGTACAAGGGAGAGCTGAGGGGTCAGCAGAACACACAAATACTCAAATCTTTAGTAATTCTCTCTCGTTGGTGGGGCTTTGAAAGCTTATCTCAATAATCCAGCATCTCCCCAACATCTGCTAAGCCATGCTACTCTCCTTTATACCTGCCGTTTCCTATACTTCCTCACTGTAGGGTGCTTGTAGTTGTCTCAGCCCTGGCTTCCCTTCCCCACGTTCTTGGTCTATAAAAGCCTCAACCTTGACGTCAGTCGAAAATAACTCTGGGAAATCTTCCTTGAACTCTCCACAGAATATGAAAAATCCCTTCCTCTGCTTTCCCACTGCATCCCGAGGTCAGTGTTACAGTATGCCAGGGCTGAGCCCCTGTGTCCTCCATCTCCATGGCCCCCCTGCGGACGCTGCCCGTCGGTGGAGCTCAGATAATATCGAGTGAATGAATCAAAGGATCAAGGGTTTCCAATGTGACATGTTGAGCTTCTCAGGAGCAAAATGCCTCTATTAACCACTTTGGGGCTATGCTTTGCACATAGTAGGTATTCACCATGTGTTGACTGGAGTGCCATCCTCCCCCTAGAGATGATAGAGCAATGGTAGAGAAATGTAGTGGAAATAGTGTGAGCTTTGAAATCATTCAGTTATACTTGCTATGTGACCTTGGGAAAATGGCTTAACCTCGTGATCCTCGTGTTCCCCATCTGAGGATAACACCCCTGCCCTAAGGCCACTGTGGTAGAGGATGGATGTTAACATGTCTGGCACTGCCTGGCCCCCCAGAGGTGCTCCGCCCACATTAGTTCCTTTTTTCTCCTTTCCTTTCTGGGAGTCACAGAGACTGGCCAGCCTTCTCCCTCGGCCTCCTGGGAAGCAAACGATAGAAAAGGGATTGGAACCTGGAGTCTGAGACCCATTCCCTTGTTCCAATCTGGCCAGCAGATGGCAATACCTATGCCCAGTGGCTCCTGCCCAAACCCTTTCCATCCCCGATGGAGGGGAAGGTGACAGGAAGAGGCTCACAGGATGACTCAGCTCCAGTGACTAAGGTGAGGAGGTAGTGGTGGTGGGAAGGGCACGGGGGCTGGAGAGGAAATGAGTGAATACCCTATCTGATGAAGGATGGCTGGAAGATAAAGGTGTGTGGCCCTGGTAAGTTCCAGGCTCTGACATGGTGCAGACAGGCAGGGGCCTGTGCACCCTCTCACGACCCCCCACACCTCACCTCATGGTGAGTTAAACCCTGCCGGCCCAGGGGGACCTTCCAGAGCAGATGCTGGGTGTCATTCTGCCCTCTGGAGGCTTTCAGCCCAAGGACTGAGCCACATTTGGATACCACTTTTGATGAACTGGTTTTTAAAAAGTGTCCCATATCACCAAAATCAGTGTGCAGGGGTTCTAATCCTGACAGCTGCCTGATTGCCAAACTGGGCCTCTCTCCTGGGTTCCAGACTGTTTTCCCCACCTACACTACCACTTTGATATCCCCAAACATTGCACGTGCAACAAGTTTAAAATTGAAAATGTTCCCCCTCCCGCCCACCTCCCTCAGTTCCTCTTCTCACTGGCTGTACCACCATCTACCCAACCAGCCAACGTAGAGCCCTCCTGGGCCTCTCCTCTACCCATACTCCCATCGCCCCACGATCCATGTCAATCTCAGTTCCTGAATATCTCACTCCATTTCCTCCTCTCCTTCCCCACTTACCGCTGACTCTGGCTGGACCTTTGTCATCATTCACTAGGACTCTTTCTGGCCTCTTCTGACTGGTCTCCCTGACTCCTGATTCTCTTCGGTCTTTTCCAGACTGTCCACAGAATGCTATGTCCAAACCTCACTTCTTATGTTGTCATCACCCTGCTTAACATCCTTCAATGCTTCCCCAATTCCTACAAGAAACAGCCCAGACTCCTCAGTCTGGTGTATGAAGCCCTTCAGGATCCAGGACCCGCCCACCTTCTGGTTTCGTCTGCTGATCCCACCTCACAAATCCTATGCACAGAGACACCACCTAGACTGGAGCTAACCCTCAGAGTCCTGGTGTCACGTGCACTCTTTCCTCCTCTGGGTCTTTGAACATGTTGTTCTTTCCACAGGTAAGCACTTCTCTGCCTTTGGCAACATTGTTTATCTCTCTAGATTCAGCGGAAAGTTCATCTCCTCTGTGTGGCCCTTTCAGATACTCAGAAATGCTCTGGTACCTCCTCGGAGCTCTCTCTCAAACCATGGTCACTCTTACTAAGCACCCGTTGCACTGTAACTTCTTGTTTATACATGTCTCTCTCCACTTAGAGATACTTGGAGGCAAGTGCTTTCACAGAATGCCTATGTAACAAATGTTTTTTGAATAAATAAAATATTAAAGACAAGCATGAAATAATAAAGTCACTTTTGTCCTCTGATCCTCGGTGTTTCCATCCATAAAATAGGCATCTGATCCACGTACCTTACAACTCTATCAGCCTCAGATTTTATACAGCATCATCCTTCAAATAACACAGCTCACACTCCCGGCCCACTCATTAGTAGGAGATATTGCTGAGTTGTTTTTCCCAAGGAAGGAGTGGGACTGTGGGTCCACCCACACTCAAAGTGGCTTGTCTCAGAAGCTCCGATTGAAATCACAGAACTGCTCAAAGCCAGTGCTCTACGAGAGGACCCAGAAACCACCACAGGTCAGGACTCTAACCACATCCCCAGCAAGTCATGGGCATCATCCACCCCCGTGCGTGCCTGTCTGTGGGCACTCACACAGGCATTGCCACAGTCCTCAGGCAGGCACATGAGGGTGACACATCTGTGCAAGGGAAGTCACCCACACAGTCTCACCACCCCCAGGTCTTATCTCCATGGTCCTTGTACCTCCCAGCACCAACCCCACACTCACAGACCCACAGAGTGTTGGGTCATCTGCCTGAAAATCTGGAGGTCTACCCGTCGGACCACAGCATATTTCAGCAGATAAAACAGGTGCACCCGTATTCTGATGGCTCTCCTCCTCTGACCCCCCTCATTAACCTGCCCCTCACTAAACAGCTCCTGCCAGCATGCTGGCGTGAGCAGACTTGAGCTCACCTCGCAGCTTTCTCTGGGGAAATTATTTGATCTCCCTGAGCCTCAGTTTTCTCATCTATAAAATGGCCCTAGTGGCCCTGCTTACCTTCCTTACATAAGTATTACCAAAATGCAATGAGCTAATACATGTGAATGTGTCTCGTAAACACAGGCACAATGCAAACATGTAGGATTCATAGGAGTAATTATACTAGTACACACTAGATTCTGTCTCTGAGGAAAAGCACCTTTTCAAATGTAAAGGAACAATTCAAATCCAAATATTTATTGACTACATACTTTGTGCCAGACACAGTGCAAAGGGTTGTTACCAATCTTAACCATAACTCTTCCGTAACTGAATTCAACAGTGCTGTGGTTTAATATTTATATGTCTGGGGCTTCCCTGGTGGCACAGTGGTTGAGAGTCCGCCTGCCGATGCAGGGGACACGGGTTCGTGCCCCGGTCCGGGAAGATCCCACATGTCGCGGAGTGGCTGGGCCCGTGAGCCATGGCCGCTGACCCTACGCGTCCGGAGCCTGTGCTACACAACGGGAGAGGCCACAAGAGTGAGAGGCCCGCGTACCGCAAAAAAAAAAAAAAAAAAAATATATTTATGAGATATATATGTGTGTGTGTGTGTGTGTGTGTATATATATATATTCATGCATTTTACGTATATGGGAATAGAAACAATATTTGCATATGAACAGGTGTGTGTACGTGCACGTGTGTGCGCTTGAAAGAAAAGAGTACTTGCCCAGGCATCAGGAATGAAGTGTAACGAAAAAAGCCATGAGTTTTGGAATACACATCTAGGTTCAAATCCTGATGATGACTCTATGACATATTAGCTTTTCGACTTGAGACAAGTTTTAAATTCACTGAAGCCTCAATTTCCCCATGTTAAACACAGAAATCATGAAAATTCTCTCAGAGGTCTGTTGTGCAAATTAAATCATGCGCACACAATATTGAATGTCATCTAGCACAGAGAGGGCTCCATAGATGCCACCGTCTCGGTTCTGTGCTCTTAACTGTTCCTCTCACGCACTGTGTGACCTGGGGCAAGCCCTGCAGGCCCCTGCCATGTATTTTCTCCTCTACAGAATGAGAGGGATGGACTTGATTTACTGGAATCCTTCCAGCCCCAGGATGCCAGTGTCGTACAGCAAATATCTATTTCATGCCTGTTCATGGGTTTCAGTCATGAGCACGGCCAAAGAGAAGCCCCCTCAGCCTGGTGTTTGCTCCATTCCCAAAGCGTTTCCTTTCTCCGAACGTGCCATTTGCTGACTCTCATATTTTCAATACAGGGCCCATTGATGGCTCTGAAAAGGAATGTCCATTGCAGCTGCGGGGCCACTTGAGCCCTCCAAGCAAGCGCTCTCAAGCCCGCTCTGTCTGTGAGCTCTGTGTTTTCAGAGCCTGTTGTTACAGGGCTGTCTGGAATCCTCAACACCTGCATGTCAGCTTCCTGGGCCCTTCCCCTCCCCTCCTCCTCTCCCACCCTCTTCTCCTATTTGCATCTGAAATGCAGCTGCTGGGGTCCTACAGAGAGAGGGGAGCCCGGTGGACAGGACAGTGTCTTGTTTGGTCTCCCTCCCCTGAGTCAGACTGAATCTGAGCCTTCTCTGTGAGAGGTCTCTTGTTGCCTCTTCATTATGTTTAAATTAGCCTCATCTGCAGGAGAATTTTTTTTTAATAAAATAAAATAAAACCACCACAAAGGACCAAAGCAGATGACATCTGTTGTTTCAATGAAAGCTTTTTCTGTCCTGAATTAGACTAAAAAAAGAAGAAAAGAAAGGAAAAAAAGAATAGGGCTGGGCTTCATTTGTACCATTCCTCCCCCAGAAACATAACAAACCAAATGAGTGTCGCTGGGGGCAAGGGGGTGTGGAATGGGTAACAAGAACGAGAGAAGGAGAAGAAAGGAACCCTTCCCGCTTCTTCAGCGGTTCTGCCATCTCACCACACCAGGAATATTCAGACACCATTCCCGTTAAGTGTGTTCAAATTTATATTCTCTCTGCACATTTTATGGGCAAAATATTGAACAACTCTTTAGCCGTTATCCCAGCCTTCCCCAGTCATCTCTTTTGATCGAATACCACAGGTGCAGGTGGTACCTGGAATATAATTTGAGAAACAATGACCTACATGCTGATAACCTCCAAATCTTTATCTCCATCTTAGCTCTTGTGTACACACTAAAACCCCCCAACCCAGCTCCCAGGCTGAACTTCACCCCTTCTCTGCCAGCACCTGCTTCTTGCTCTGAGTTACTGTCTCACTAAACCTCACCCGGGCTGATTCCTGGGTATCCTCCTCCAACCTCCCTCCTCCTCTGGCACCCCACATCCAACTCCTTGCTGCTTCCTGCCCATGTTTCCCCTAAAGATCTCTTGGTCCCTCCTCTTCTCTCCTCCGTTGTCACTGCCTGAATCCAAGCCACATGCCTCTCTTGCTTGACTTGTCTAGATATGCCCCACCCAGCAGCCAGCATCGCTGACTAGGATCACTCTTTGAGCAAAACACTTGGTTCGTTCTAGGATACAGTCCATACCGCTGAGCTTGGCTTCCCAATGTTCATGAGCAGGCCCCTGCCTATTTCTCTGACTCATCCTACCTACTACCCTCTACTCCAGCCCAAGCAAACGTCCTTCAGTCTCTACCTTACTTCATGCTCTTTCACCGGGGCAGGGTGGGGGGGGGGTCCTTTGCATATGCTGGCTCCTCTACCTTTCTGACTCTCTGCATGTAGATTTCCTCTCCTCACTCTTCAAGTCTCAGTTTAAATGCCCCTCCTCCAGGAAGCCTCCCCTGACCACACCTCTGTCCTCCTCCCCCGCAACCACCTCCACCAAACTAGGTTCGTGCTTCTGCCATGTGTTCTCAGGGCACAGTGTGCTACCCTTCTCAGAGCCCTCACTCAATTCATCATTACTACTTACTTCATATTCTGTCTTCTCTGCTGAAAAGTCAACAATGTGGGCATCTCTTCTCATTTGCTCTAATACTGCCATGACACAAGTCTTTTTTTTTCTTTTATTTATGGCTGTGTTGGGTCTTCGTTTCTGTGCGAGGGCTTTCTCTAGTTGTGGCAAGTGGGGGCCACTCTTTGTCGCAGTGCGCGGGCCTCTCACTATCGCGGCCCCTCCCGCTGCGGAGCGCAGGCTCAGCAGCCATGGCTCACAGACCCAGCCGCTCCACAGCATGTGGGACCTTCCCGGACCGGGGCACGAACCCGTGTCCCCTGCATTGGCAGGCGGACTCTCAACCACTGCGCCACCAGGGAAGCCCAACACACAAGTCTTTTAACTGATGAACTTCAAATGCTCCTGCTCCTTTGCTGAAAAGATCACTTTCAGCAAGAGGAAAAATAAAAATCATAGTTTTGAAATGGAATTCTTCCTCTGGAATTTTGGGTATATTTCAAAGTAGCACCATAAATCTGGACTAGGAAAGTTGTCTACAGCTTCAATTTTATTTCCAGGCCCCAGTCCTGCACAAGCAAACTTTGGTACAAGTTCAAGACAAGACTCCTTCATGTGCGAAATTAACCTGATAAACAGAGCTCCTCACCTCCATCTTGAAGTCCCGGAGACCATTTCCACCTGAAATTTTTCTTTTCAACCTTTCCCATAGTCCCTGAGGCTTGCCAGGCTCCTTCCACAGCACAGAATATGGTGGAGTAAGGGGAGGTTGGAAACGAAAGGGAACCAACTAGACTTGATTGCTGACCGAGTGCCGGGCACTCTTCAATGTCTTACGTAATCTCCCCTAACAGCTCTGTGAGGTGGACGCCGCCTTCCTCCATTTACCATATGGAAACTGTGGCACAGACAGGTGAGGTGACTGGTCACACTTCTGTAAATGGCAGAGCTGGCACGTGAACTCAGATCCACTGACTCAAATGGGCCAAGTCTTTGATTCCAGGCTGGTGCTTTTCCTTCTCTTTTTTTAAGATTCTTTTGATGTGGACCATTTTTTTAAATCTTTATTGAATTTGTTACAATATTGCTTCTGTTTTATGTTTTTTGGTTTTTTGGCCGCAAGGCATGTGGGATCTTAGCTCCCCGACTAGGGGTCAAACCCACACCCCCTGCATTGGAAGGCGAAGTCTTAACCAATGGACTGCCAAGGAAGTCCCCAGGCTTGCACTTTTCAAGGAGGGGGAGTCCCAGAAGAGGAGTCTGGCACGGAACCAGAAGCTTTCTCCCAGCCTGAGAACCTTGGCAGAATTCTGCATAGTAGACACAGGAAAAAACAAAGGCAGAATGGGGAAAACCAACTTCTATTGGAAAGCACACAGCATTGGAGAGAAAAAGCTGGAAACCAGGAAGTTCTCTCACCCCTTTGAAATGTCACCAGCCTAGTCTTGCCTCCCAGGCAGGTGTCATATGGTTCAAGGCAGATCCTTGGTCTCCTACAAGCATGTTGCCACATCCCTCATCCACTTAGCTTCTAGATGGTCAGGGACCCTACTGTTTGAAGGGAACTGATTTTTTTAAAGAACACTTCCTGATTGAGAACGCAGCTATTTTTCTCTAGGCCAACATAGCAAGCTTAGGATTCTATTTTGATGGTGGGATTTGCTAGTAGTTGGGTGGCATCTTTTTTTTCTCTTCTGGTCATCTCACATTCTTTCTAGGATTTTCTCCCTTGGGAAGTGGAAATTGAGCATGTTTGCAAAGTCAGACAGTGGGATGGTTCTACAAAGACTGCTTTGTTCACTAGATTGCCAGTTATGAATGAGTGGGGGAGATTGAATTTGCTTACCATTAAAACTCCTCCGCATACTGGAATTCTAGAGGCTAAACTCTAGAGCACACACAGAGCTGAGATGGAAAATCCAATGTGAGGTCAGTGCTCCGAACTGATTCATCTTCTAAACTCAAGCCATTTTCCCACTTTCTTGACAAACAGGTGGGCCGACATAATGATAGTCGCCTCCCTTCCGGGGCGGAAGGAATCACGTGCATTCTGGAGCGGCCAAAGAAGAGCAGGGAGAAGTGAAAGTGGTTGATGAATAATCAGCTGGTATTTATTGAGTATCAGACATCGTAAAAATACTTTTATGTATGTGATTTAATTTACTCTTAAATCGTGCTGTTAGGTTGGTATTTTTAACTCCCATTTTATAGATAAATCAAAGTTCAGAGACATTCACTGGCTTTCCAGAAGACATGTAGCTCCTTTGGACTCTTTTCATTCTCAACCTCTCTCAGGTTTCTGTATCCACCTTGGAAGAAATTTCAGGGCTCAAAAGAAAGCAGAGCCATGGGTTCTGCAGGAACACACCTGGAACTCTTGGCTGTGGCATCCCAGGGCTGGAAAGGGGCGAAGAGAAGGGAGGCTGAGCAGAAATTACATGGACTGGATTTGAAGCCTTTTGAGAAGAGAGAGTGGGGCGGAACAGTGACATTTTGTACTTAGTATCTTCTCCCACATATTTTGTGCACCTCTTTTCAAATCTCCGGGGTTATTTAGACAATGAGAAGCTCCTAAAGAATGAGGGAGCAAGTCTTGAACAGTTGGCTTACACGTTCCCCATGATTTACCTGGCTCGTTAAAGGCAGAGACAATAACCCAAGGGGCGGAAGGAAAGGAGGTCCAGTCATGGAGTGGCTACCCTTGCCAGGCTCGGGATGCAGAATAGAGGTTGTGTCTAATCCCTGCCACATGAGCCAGTGAACTTTGAGCAGAGAGGGAAAAACAAAAAACAAAACACTCAGTCTCACATTCCTTCCACGTCCAACCAATATCCTAACATCTCAAAGTTCAGTGCAAAACAAATATCAAAATGAATTCCATAGCTAGCCACAGAATAAAGATGACTATTCCCATTTTATGGCTAAGGAATTTTAAGTATTATGAATGTCAATGGTTTGCCCATTCTTGCTTTCAATAAATATTAATTAAGCTCCTACGATAGGCCCAGAACTGGACACAGTGGCAAACAAAGCAGATATAAAGCCTATAGACTAGTGAGAAAACAGATAATAACATTAAAATTCAGCACAGAAATAAATATAAAATTACAAGTTATGATACAGTAATGAGAGGGGAATGCATAGGGAAACGTGAGGGAAGTCCTATCTAAAGAGGTGGCATTATGCTGTGAGCCAGGACAGGAGGAGCAGAGGGGCAAGCAGGCAGCCTCCAGCCTGTGCAAAGGCCCTTAGGCTGGAAAGCAAGCAGCCTCAAGGGGGCCAGGGAAAAAGAAAAGGCCAGAGAGCAAGCCAGGGGGCATATTGTTTTTTTATTGGGGTATAGTTGTTTTACAATGTTGTATTCGTTTCTGTTGTATAGCAAAGTGGAGTTCCCTGTGCTATACAGCAGGTTCTTATTAGTTATCTATTTTATACATATTAGTGTATATATGTCAATCCCAGTCTCCCAGTTCATCCCACCCCCCACCCATACTGCTTTCCCCGGCAGGGGACATATTATGTAGGGCCTTCTAAGCTATGGCAAGAACTTTGAACTTTATTCTAAGTAGTGGAATGGAAACCCATTGAAAGATTTGAGACAGGGAAGAGAAGTGATTTGATTAACATTTAGGACTCTCAACCACTGTGCCACCAGGGAAGCCCTGATTAACATATTTTTAAATTACCCCACTAATTGTGGAAAATGGAGTGGATGAGGATGGTAAAATATTGCTGAAGTCCTTGTAAAAGCTGATGAATTGAGCCCAGGGAGACATAAATCCTGGTCCTTGGCCTAAACCACAAAAGTCTTTATTAAAAAGCCATTATTCGTGACTTATAATTTTTTAAAATATATACCATTTTATTAAACAGAATCTTATTTTTTCAAAAATCTTATCAACTAAGATGACGTAAAGTTCTAGGGGTTGCTTCAGGGCAAGGCCATGTTCAGCTGGCTTTCCTGACCCCCTTTCTCTGCTTTCCAGGTTTTCCAAGAACAGGAGTTGAGAAGGGTAGTCATAATTGGGGAATAAGTAAACAGGTCATTTGCATCTGATTTTCCTACCCAACCTCAACGTCATTACACAGCAGCAGCAACAAATGTCAGTGGCAGGAAGTACACAACAAGAAGAATTAACCACAATTTTTTTTCATCCAAACTTACACACACACTGTCACACATACACAGTTGGTTTGAAGTGGGGGGGAGGGGAGGTAGCCAGTTTTCTCACATTTTTAACCAATAGAATCTCACATCAGTCATCAAAACAACAGGCTTTCAGGCAGTTGACCTTTTGTGTCAGCGTCTTTTGTGGGGGGAGGAGAGAGAAACGAGAGAGAAAACTTGGGCTTTGCATCATTTGTTATCCTAATAGTTGAACACTGAATCAGTCTTCTGTTACAGACACATTAATTTGATTATGATACGGTCCATGGGTTATTCAGGCATATAAAGTACTCTTGCTTAATTGCAAAATTAACAGTGAAATAGGATAAATCATTACCAAGCTGGAGGTTATTCTGGGACTTGTAGGTTTTTTCACCCCACTCAGTTCGTTTTCTCCATCTAAAGTTGTTTTTGACACTTAGAAGGGAAAATCTGGTCTAAGGCAACAGTACATGGCACACCAGCATTCAGCCCTCAAGGCATTAGTGGGCTCACGTTCACTCAGAACAGGAACTGCTGGTAGATCCATCTCACAAGAGGTTCCAAGTCCCTCAGCCTCCAAAGTGTTCATAACCATCTCAGATGCACTGCACTGCAGGAACTCATCCATAACCCTGAGAAATCCACCTTGAAATCTGAAGGCTGAGATCTTGGTTTCCATTTTTACTACATCACTCCTTGCCTGTCACCTTGTTTCTCTTTAGGAGCAGCCTATTTTTCAGGTGCTGGACAACCTTAGGTCAAATATCTACTATATTCCAGGCACTGTGTTAAGCGATGAAAATACAAAAACGAAGACCTGCTTCAAGATCTCAACAAGGTGGCCTTCTAGCTGGTCACAGGCTTCTCTTCCTTCTGTGACTCCATAAGAAATGTCTGGCTACTGCTTAGGGCTCATTGTCGTGCTGTAGCAAAGGCATGCAAAGACATAGAAAAGGAATTTAATCAGGGAACACGTGGAGAGGAGGTACGATTCGAGTTGGCCTGAAACTGAATTAGGAGGAGCCGGTCATTTGGAGAAGGGGAGGAGAGGGCATTCGCATCAGAGGGACCAGAATGAATCAAGGCAGGGAAGCCTGAGTGCACATGAGGTATGGGGTCATTACTGTGGTGGGGCAAGCAGCAGCCAGGTGTTTTTCCTATCTTGGGAGAAAGCTTTAGTGGCCAAACCTATCCTCCAAATCTGGGAGCCTTAAGCACTTACCCTATGTAATACAGAAGAAAGAATTCTTGATCAGAATTCAGGAGACCCATTATTCCTGTGTCTAACACACTGCATGGGCTTGGTCTGATTATTTCACCTGGCTGTGCCTCAGTTAGCTCATCTGAAAAATGGGGGATAAAGATCCCTTTCCCATCTACTTTGCAGGGTGCTTTTGAAGGTTAAGCGGGAAAGTCGATCTGAAAGTTTAACTTCAAAGCTTCCAGTCCTTTGTGATAAGAGTGTAAAGCACTGAGAGCAAATTGAAGAAATTAGTCTTATTTCTAGTGGGCACTGTCATGACGTGATTTCAGGGACCAGCAAGTCAACCAGTGACTGAAGTGAAGGGACCATGACTGAGACTTGTGTGGATTTTATATTTCATTCCATTTAAAAACATGTGTTTATCCAGTCTTTTATTGATTTAACAGATAAATAAAACTGGCTCATGAAGAACATTCCAAGTGAAAAGTAGAACCGAGCATCTAAACTGCTTATCCCGTGCCTTTGCAAATGACCCTGACCGTCACTATACTAACAGGTTCAATCCCTGAGAATTTCTGAAAGCCACCGTTTAATGAAAAACAGGTACCACGTGATTCAGACAATAAGAGTTTGAAATAGCCTCCAAGATCCCTTTCATCCCCAAAGCCAGACCCCAGCACGCAGAACCATTTCTGAGTTGCCAGATGCCCGCATCTGGGTAATCCTGCGTGTGGCTCAAAGAGACTGGGGTTTATGTTATGGCTGTGAATGTAGACTATACACTCCCTAGAGACGTGGTGAGATGAAACAGGGACATTTCTAGAAGAGCTTTCCACTGCAACCCCAAGCAGTTTGGAGAAACCCGGGGAGTGAAAAAAGCAACTCATTCCTGTCTTGAAGGGAAGATTTCCCAGTGTGTGACAGGTAAGATCACAAGATGATGGAAATAAGTAAATACCAAAACAGTTCACTCTCCTCCTGTACCTTACTTCTGAGGGGCTTAAAACATTTGATAGACGCGGATGTCCCTTTTCATCATCTGCAAGTTGCTTCATCTTCCAAAAACGCAAAGCTTCCCCTTCCCTCCTTTTTGAGGGATGTTGAGCAGATCAAGTGAGAATCAGTTTGAAAACGGCCGTGTCTCTGGTGATCACTGCTTAGAGACAGACAGGCCTTGACATTTGTTCCATTCCTCCCAGACAGCAATGACATGACTGTGTTCCCCTGCTGTTACACGGAGAAGAAAAGACAGGTCCACACGGCAAGCCCAGAGGCCTAGCAGGAGGTGCCAGCTCTGCTGTGTGTCCTTGAGCAAAACAATTTACTTTTCTCACTTTGGATCTTTTTTCATCATTATCCTCAGATGGTAGACATGACCTCTAACATCCCTTCCAGTTCCGATACCTTGTGAAACTAGGACTCCTCTGATCATGCTGTACTAACTTAGTAAAGACCAAGAACCATGAAAAGGGAAAGCGTAGTCTTTGCTTCTTGTTTCTTCACTTCTAAAATGAGGATAATAACACCTACTTTGTAGGGTGGCTGGAAAGATTAGATACAATAGACGCAAAGCTGCTAGCACAGTGCCTGGCACTCAGTAGGTGCCCCATCAACGGAAACTTTTAAATCAGAACCTAAAGATTTCCAGTTTCAGCCTCTGCGAGCCTGATCTTTGCAGTCCTGGGCAACTCTGTGGCTTGAGCATATGGCCCCTGAGTTGCTGCTCCCACTGTGAGTTCTAAGTCCGTTTTGGAGTCTTCTATTCCATCCAGAAGCCACATGGAGAGTCTGTGAATTTTTCTGTCCCTTTTGGCCGGAACCTCGTGCCTGTGAGTGTCTGTTAGCTCCAGGTGTCTGTGGTTGGGGCCTTTATGAAGACCAACCACTTGGTCCACTGTATTGAGCCCACAGAGGCTTCCTCCACCCCCTGTGACTAGGGGGGACGGAGTGCTGGGGAACCGGAGCCTGAAGCAGGGAGCGTGTGTCCTTCTGCGTCTGCTTTACCAAGCTGCCATCCTTTCAGGGTGATAAGCACTGGAGAAGGGTAAGTCTTCATCACAACAGCGATGTCGATGCCCGATGCCGGCACCGTGCAGACTGAAAGCCTGAAAGCCGTAGTAATGTATCTCACTGGCTCAGAGCCCCCCCATCCCCTGCAGAACCTGACCAAAAAAAAAAAAAAAACAATCAGAAAATTCCACTTGTTTTTTCCTATTTAATGAGGTCGAACATTCTTAAGGAATGAAAAGCACAGCTCCCGCCTAGCTTTTAATTAGCTTCAGGAGCCCTTGTTTCAAACTAGCCTCATTCCCAAAGCTATTCTCTCTCTGCTCTGAATGAGATGGAAATTCAATTGCATTCTCCTTGTCAAGTCATAATAAGATGCTCCCTCCCTCTCAAGGTCACATGGGGAAAGACACTCAGGAGCCAGACAGACACTGTACTTTTTGACCCCAGCAGGACACCAGACCTTGAAAAGGGCTGTTTAAAGAATTCTAGTTTGACCAAAATTGGTGGTTGGTTGGTTGGTTTTTTTGGTTTTTTTGGGAAACTACTGTGTGAACTTGGGCTGTTACCTCCACATGTACAATGAAAAAAAAAAATTTTGGACTTTAGAGCCAAAGTGACCGGGCTCAAATCCTGCCTCCTCGGCTGAGTGCCAGTGCAAGTTAACTAAACACTCGAAGCTTCTGTTCCCTCATTTGTGATGCAGAAATTGATGTCTACCTTGTAGGATGACTGGAGGGACCAAATGAGTAAACTGTAAGCCCTGGACATCATCAGGCCTCAGTAAACATTGTTACTCTTTCCGCTTATCTGTGAGACAGAGCGAATCACCCCCACTTCACCCATTTCACTGGGTTGAAACAGTGACGCAAAGGGATTATATGTATTCAGAGGCTATAGGAGCCTGGGTTTTGCAGTTTCAGGTCAGGGTTCCCATCCCAGTCCTGCTCCCTTCCCCCTGTGCCACCTTGGGCAATTTCCAGAGCCTCACACTTTCCTCGCATTGAAAGTGGGGATATTATCGGTCGCCTCTCCGTAGGATTACTGTAAGGGCTAACAGAGGTCGTGTCCAAAAAGCCCTTGCCTAGCGCCTGGCACATGACAAGCGCTCAATAAATATGAGCTAATAACAGTGATGGCATCCGAGAGTGTGTTGTAAAGTTTAAAAATCCTCTAAGCCGGCCATCTCAAATCCTTTTGGGAAGGAATGTGCCACTGTTACCGGTGTTTATGTAAATGGAAGTGGTTATTATTTATGTAGGAGAACATTACTGAGTATGTTGCAGGAAGAGGGAAAGAACAATACAGAGAAAGAAAAATTTACGATGGGCTTCAAAGGGGAATGAGGAGGAAATAACTTCTCACCCAGTGCAGTAGAAGCACCCCCGTATATTAGCTGCAAGCTGCCTGAGTGCAAAGATCACATCAATGGAGTCTTCTCTAAGGAAAGCAAAAAAAAAAAAAAAAAAAAATAAAAAGGAAAGGAAAGGAATGGAATGGAAAAGAAAGGGGAAGAAAACTTCATTCTATTTCCTCTAAAATTAATCCTCAGGCTGTATTTATCCAACAGAATCTTACTAAACACCCACCCCGGGGGAGATTCCCGGACACTGGTGGCTCTCCCCTCAGGGAATCTGAGGTCTAATGAGGATCTGAGGACAAGTACATAAATAACTAATTGAAGGTAGAAAGTGAAGTATCGTGAATCATTCATTATCTTCATCGTTATTAGAAGTCATTTTTATGGAATTCCCCATATTTAGTATATCATCCTTTTTTCCAAAAAAGAATTTTGAACGATTTATAACATCAAAGAAGATATACACTGAGGTATAAAAAGATAGAACTAGATATTTAGATTAAAACAAAAAGAAATGGCAAAAGCTAATATAATTGTTAGATTAAGCATTAGATTCGACTCTGAGCTTCCTGGAAGTCAGGGCAAGATGGGAAACACATTATTATAATTTAATATTTCTCAAACGCTAACACTCTCTTAAGCGATATTCAGAAAACTAAGCAAGGCCTAATCCAGTAACCTTGCATTTTCTATTCATCAAACAAAAGCAAAAGGCATGCGTGACTGTGGAATTTTGAGACATTCAGGTAGCCAGTAACCATTATCAACCTGTAAGACCATTATTTTAGAAAAATCTGTATGACATTACACTATTTTGTTGTTGTTTATCATTTCTGTTGGGACCGTTTCTCAGCTAGAATGCAAGCTGTTTCACTTCTTGTGTTTTTAAGAAAAAAGTAAATATACTTGAAAACACAGAGCCATCTTTGTATCATTATGCTAGACCTGCTAATCTTATTTTCAACAAGATTTCAGTGCCCAGAGGGCTTTGATCTGTCACAGGGCTCTCTTGGGTTAATTGCTGCTGTTCTCAAGTCATCCCCACACAGACAGGTAGGTGGGAATGAGGAGAATTAGCCAATTGCTCAGAAAAATCAGAGATGTTTGCTTGCAAGGGTACCTACTTCTGAGAATTACCATGAATTTTGCATGCCACTGACTAAGAAAGGAAGGAAGGAAGTGATGTTTTGAAGATCCTGGGCTGGGACGGGCTGCGGTGAAAAAGACCAGCTGTTATTCTTCTTCTGGCTGGTTTCTGGCCTGTTGTGATGTCCTTTATGAATCTACGAGAATTTGAACTTCAAAACCTGTTTTAAAAGAAGGTGTCCTGCCTTCTTTTTTTAACGTAATCCTTAAAAGTCTCATGAGTTTGATTAATGAGGAAGAATTTTTTTTAATAAAAAATAGAATAAAAGACAGGCAATCAAGAAGGGGAAGGGATGCTGCTCTAAGAGAAAGAAAAAGAGAATTGCAAGAGAAGGAGAAAGACAAGAAAGGTCAGAAGACAGAGGCATCTGACCACGTCTCGGCTTAAGCCCTGCAGTGCCCTTGGAAAGGGGCACCCAGCCTTTGACCAGTTGAGAGAGAGCCCTGCTCGGGGAGGGGTCTGGACGGGGAGCCCTATGACACGTGCCGACCAATCCCACACACATCTGTTTGATTTGGCTTTACTCACTGACCAGCTGCTGGCACTGAATCAGAAGGGGCAGGTGGGAGTTTTGGGGGAGGGGGAAGGAAGGGGAGAGCGGATTATGCACAGTTGTTCCAGAAAGGGGCAAAGGGAGGAGGCTGGGAGGAATGAGGCTGAGAGGGGCCCGGAGGCAGGCAGGGGCAGGAAGCCCACAGCTGTGGTGGTGGGCATTGGAATTAGTCCCCCTCTGCAGCAGGTGAAGGCACTGAGTCAGCAGCACGGGATGTGGCCTCTGTAGACAGCCAGGCCCTGGGCCAGGTTTGGGCAAAGTGTCAGGAGTGCTTTCTCACTGTCCCCTTTGACCCATCCACTGTCCCACTAGTAGTGAGCCTGTCCAGACTTCCAAACCAGCCACCATATTGCTTCCCTCTTTTTCCTACAAAATTAAACCTTTTGTTTTCTACCTCAATTTTTTTTTTTTTTTTGTCTTTCTAAGCTCACAAAGACTTACTTTCTCTAAGATTCTCCCAACCGTCTAGAGAGAAAGCTGGAAAGAATCAGCCTGCCCACTTTACAGAGGCCCCAGGAAGTGTTAGCAACATTCCTGAAGTCACCTGGCTCAGCCAGTGGAAGAACAATTTGGGCAAATGCTGACTCTTCCACCTCATCACCATTTGCTCTGCCAAAATTTGCTCTGGTCCACAATTTCTACCACGTGCCGAGAGGCTGAGTTGCTGAATGGTGAATGTACGGGGGAGAGCCATATTTTTACGTCAGCCCAGTGTGAAGTCTTACCTAAGCACGAGTTCTTTGCTCACCATTTTCTCGACACCATGTGCTGGAAACCATGCTGGTTCTCTCAAGTAGTTCACCCTGTGGCCGATCCCTTTCTAGGTCTCTAGCCAGTGTCCATTACCCAAAGGGAAGCCATTCAAGTCACATCTGCAAGTTTGAAAATCTCACACGTTCATCACCTTTGCTACTGAAAAAGTTCTCTTCCCACTGCTGGCATCACATATGACAAAACAGGCAGGACACCACCACCTTGCAGCTGAGGTTGGTTCCTGGGTCTGCTCACTGTAACAGCAAGATCTGGTTACTTCAAGGACACTCTCAGTATCCAGAGGGTCAAAAATAGCACGATATGGAATTACAAATATTCAATCTAAAAGAAAGACCGGGCTTCCCTGGTGGCGCAGTGGTTGAGAATCCGCCTGCCAATGAAGGGGACACAGATTCGAGCCCTGGTCCGGGAAGATCCCACATGCCGTGGAGCAACTAAGCCCACGTGCCACAGCTACTGAGCCTGCGCTCTAGAGCCCACGAACCACAACTACTGAGCACGCGTGCTGCAACTACTGAAGCCCGCGCACCTAGAGCCCATGCTCTGCAACAAGAGAAGCCACTGCAATGAGAAGCCCACGCACCACAACGAAGAGTAGACCCCCGATCGCCACAACTAGAGAAAGCCCACGTGCAGCAACGAAGACCCAACGCAGTCAAACATTTTTTTAAAATTAAAAAAGTAAAAATAAATTAAAAAAAGAAAGACCATTTCCTATGGTTTGCCCTAATAGTATAGGTTTGGGTTCTGAAGAGTGCCTGAGGTTCAAATCCTCCCCATGACATTTATTAGCAGAGTAACCTTTCCTGTCTATGACTTAAAATGAGGATAGTAATAGAACCTACCTCATAGAGTGGTTGTCACAAATGAAAGCGCCTATGGCATGGCACGGCCTTTGGCCACTAGCACCCAAGAGTGAGAAGGGAGATTAGTCCTCCATAGACAGGACGTCCACGTCTCAGAGCCCCACCATCAATCTCCTACGGGTTTTCCTTCCAATAATATCTGAATTTCCCACCTTGTGCCACCGCAATTAACACACACACAAATACTGAAAGTGAAGAGATATGATTAAACTCTTCTACTCAGGAAAGAAACTTCGGAACATAAACAGATAAGAAATACCAGTAAAGTTAAACCTGATTTCTCAGCAACTTATTCCCACCCAGGCTTCCCTTTTGAGCCAGCCCCACGTGGAGTCCCTGGAAGCCTTACAGGCTCTTCCCAGAACTGGGCCTTCTTGATCCTCCACCTGGAGGGTGGGCTTCTTCACTCTCTCCTTCTGGATCTCATCCTTAGGCTTTCATTTCTCTCCAATTTCCAGACACTTTGTTGCATCCCTCTTCAATACCTAACTCACTGGATCTGCATCCCCACAGGGACCACACAGCTCCTCCCTCATCCAACCTCCATGCCTTACACCAGTGGTCCCCAACCTTTTTGGCACCAGGGACTGGTTTCGTGGAAGACAATGTTTCCACAGACCAGGCGGGCATTGGGGAGGCAGGAATGGTTCAGGGGTAATGCGAGTGATGGGGAGCGATAGGGAGTGGCAGATGGAGCTTCACTTGTTCGCCCACCGCTCACCTCCTGCTGTGCGGCCTGGCTCCTAAGAGGCCACAGCCCGGGGGTGGGGACCCCTGCCTTACACAGTGCAGAGCCGTACAATAGCCTCAGCTCTGTCTTTGAATAGTGCAGTGTCCTAAGTAATGGATTAATTAAATACACATTTGTATTTTCAAATTAGCTTCCATCGACTGTAGTACCGTTTTAAAGGACTGTAGACATCTTGGTATAAAACACAGGTACCCATAGTCATCCTATATAAGGTCCTTCTTCAGAAGTGCCAACGGCTACAAAAACGATTCAGTGATGGATACTCTGGTCAGATGGCATTCAGAGTTCCCAACTTAATAATTTTCAATCCCACCCCAAGGTTGAGGGCCTTTACTGTGACCCAGCAGCAAGTTCCTCTCTCTCTGACCTGGCACCCTAGGTCCAATGACTCATCACTGATACTGAGTCCCTGATTTCATAATCCACCAGTGCCCTCATTCCTACAAAACTGTCGGCTGTCCCAGGAATCAGAGTCGGCCACCAGCAGCCATATATCCTGTCTGGCACGTTTAGGAGCAGGCCTTATTCCCGGCCTCCCCTGTCCTGATGCTGTAGTGGAAACAAACTTCAGATTTGAATTCTCACTCCACCATGTCTCACATGACCAGCCATTTTATCTCCCTGGGCCTCAATTTCCTCATCTGTAAAATGGGAATAAAAATACCCTGGCGGAGATGCTGTGAGAATTAGTGACAATGCAGAGAAATTTGACCCACAGTATTGCTCAGTGAACAGTAGCTGTTTTTCTTTCTTTTGTTTTTTTCTAACATCTTCATTGGAGTATAATTGCTTTACAGTGGTGTGTTAGTTTCTGCTGTATAACAAAGTGAATCAGCTATACGTATACCTATATCCCCATATCCCCTCCCTCTTGCGTCTCCCTCCCACCCTCCCTATCCCACCCCTCTAGGTGGTCACAAAGCACCGAGCTGATCTCCCTGTGCTATGTGGCTGCCTCTCACTAGCGATCTATTTTACATTTGGTAGTGTATATACGTCCATGCCACTCTCTCACTTTGTCCCAGCTTACCCTTCCCCGTCCCCAGTAGCTGTTTCTCTTTGGATGACCATCTATTATGGCTGGCTTGGTGCTGACCGCCTCCTGGCCTGTCATCTCCTGTCTGTGTTCATGTGCTGCTGGCCCTGCCCACACCCTTACCTACTTAACCGCCTCCTCTGGTCTCTGGGTTCCAGCTCTTCCTGCTCCTCTGGGCCAGTGCCGCTGTGCCTCGTTCTGACCGCTGGCGGGTGGTGTGCCGGGGTGGATCCCACCAGGGCACAAAGCTGATTCTTGACATCTCTTCCCAACTCCACAGTCAGTGACCATGTTGGTAGCTTGAGGTCGGCTATGGTGAGACTATCTACACAGCCGAAATCAGCCAACACTACAGTAGGGCTGTCTCCCCTGAGAGTCTCTTGTTCACCAGCTACAGGCACACTGGTGAGGAACCTTCGTTCTTTCTGTACCTTCTCTGGGCCTGATCATCTGACCTGAACACCCAGGTGTAATCCTTGTACGGGAAGGCACCAGAAGCTTTCCTACGCAGACAAACTGGGCTTGAGTTTCAGTGAGAATGCAGCTAAACCCATGCCAAAGTCTACAGGACAACTTTCAGCTTAAGAGTGGAAACACGACACCAGGAAACAAAAAAGTCTAAGGAATATACATTAACCTCAGGATTAACCCCACAGCTAATGAGATCTGCTCAGCACAGCCAAAGCATTCTCTTCCTACCTGACTCCCTCCAGGTGAGGCAGGCCCCCGGAGCCAAGGCCTTCACCTGAGCTCTGTAATGGAAATCTTCCAGGCCCTCTAGGACCGTGCCCTTCACACTACCCCATGAATGCGTCTGGCTTGGAAACACTGATGTCTCTTACCAAAGAGAGTGTGGAAGAAGATAAATTTTTCACAGGGGTCAAAAGAAACACCACATGAGTTTGCTAAGGCCTTAGCATTTTGAGGGCTCAGATCCTGTTCCAGTTTGTGTACCTCAGAGGCCCGAGAAAGTGCCCTGCCCCTCGGTGGTGTTCGATTCAGATCGGCTGTACCGAGGGCCACATCTGGAGTTTGTAATGGTTACTTAGTGCCGGGCACACTTAACCTTTATATCCCCTTGAAGAAAGAATCATTAAGCAAATAAAACAGGTGGGTGAGCATGTGTGTTGTGGGGAGGAGGGAGGGATAGTTTTCTTTGTGAGGGAAGTGTGTTCTCATGGATTTTAGAGGGCAAACCATCACCTGCTGTAGTGGAATCCTATCTATCTTTGGTGACTATCGCAGGTCTCCTTTGAGCAGTTATTTTGTTCCTGCTTGTACTTGAACAGATTCCCACGGCCCAAATAGGAACACACCCAACCCATCTGCCCGTTAATCCTAAAATCCTCTTTCCTCCCTATGGGATCCATAAATTCTACCCATTTTCCTCTCTTCACGATTCCAGACCACCTAGAGAACTCAAAGCATCACTCAGGACCCCACTTCCTCCTGAGTACCCTCCCCTCGACTTGCTGCCTCTAAACTAGGCACACGGCCACGTATTCTTTCCGACACTTTTAATGATAAACTTCACAGGGACACCGGCAGAGAGAGACAAACATAGAGAAGGGCCACAATTTCATAATTCTCTCCTACGTTCTCCTCACCCAGTCTCTGGACCACACTGAAGTGTAAACCATGAGCCCACGATTCTAATAACTCTTCTTCGTCTCCTTATCCTGCCCTCTTGCCTCTCGGAGACATCTCCAAGGCCATCAGATGACTACTCCTGTGCTTCTAGTAATGGCAGATGTCATGACCTTGGTGAGGCACCTCACAGCCTACAAATCTCTTTGTGTCTGTTACTCGGGTGAGCCTCAGCCTCCCTGGGACCTAGGTCATGGAGTGACTGCCACCGTTTTCACGGGCCAGTGCGATAGTGCAGACGGATGGCCTGGTAGATGCCTGGTCAGAGACCCCTACAGCTCTCCACAGCACACACCCATTTTGCCTTACCAAGGAAAGACAGGGATTGTGCCCTAATTATATGTGACCTTTAGAAAGAATCTGATTCGAAAGATCTTTATCAAGGAAAGGATCTCCAATTGTTTTTTTGTTTTTTGTGGGGTTTTTTGCATTACGCAGGCCTCTCACTGTTGTGGCCTCTCCCATTACGGGGCACAGGCTCCGGATGCGCAGGCTCAGCGGCCATGGCTCACGGGCCCAGCTGCTCCGCGGCATGTGGGATCTTCCCAGACCGGGGCACGAACCCGTGTCCCCTGCATCGGCAGGCGGACTCTCAACCACTGCGCCACCAGGGAAGCCCACCAATTGTTTTTTAACTTCATTTTATGAGGAAAATCCACACACACTTTGTATTTTCCACCCCAGTGGCAACAGCTTCTTGGCTGATGACCTTCCTTCCACTTTGACACAGTAAAGTCAGGGTATCTCAGACAGGACATCCAGATGACCTCTTGCTGTCCTTCCAAGATCCGGGTTCGAGCCCAGTCGGGATCAAGATGAAAAATTGCCATGATTCCCCTACTGGCTTTTTAGTTCTTACCACACTTTCTCTTCCTGCCTTCCTCCCAAATGATCAAAGGCACAAGTACTCCAGACCACAAAACTTAAGACTCCCTTAATTTCTCCCTCTACTTTCCAGTCCAAGTTAACTCAGAATCAGTTACTTTCTTCAGACACAGAATGCCTGCTCTCTAATCCATGTAGTAATAACACAGAATATGTTTTAGAATATTTATCAATTTAAACTTTTCACAAACTCTTAGTGTTCTTTAGAATTAGATGGCTTTTCTTTCCATATAAGTCAGATATCTCCAAGGCCTTCAGCATGTTGACATCAGATTACAGCATGGAGAGGGCCAGGGGGCTGCTCCGTGCAAAGCTTAAGAGGTCATCTTATTAATCAATTGGATAGGGCTTCCCTGGTGGCACAGTGGTTAAGAACCCGCCTGCCAATGCAGGGGACACAGGTTCGATCCCTGGTCTGGGAAGATCCCACATGCCGTGGAGCAACTAAGCCCATGCGCCACAACTACTGAGCCTGCTCTCTAGAGCCCGCGAGCCACAACTACTAAAGCCCACATGCTCTAGGTCCTCCCGCAACTACAGGGCCCGCGTGCCACAACTACTGAGCCTGTGTGCTGCAACTACTGAAGCCCGCACACCTAGAGCCCATGCTCCGCAACGAGAGGCCACCGCAATGAGAAGCCCGCGCACCACAACGAAAGAGTACCCCCACTCGCCACAACTGGAGAAAGCCTGTGTGCAGCAATGAAGACCCAATGCAGCCAAAAATAAATAAATAAAATAAATTTATTTTAAAAAATCAATTGGACAGAAGATTAATGTATTCACTCAACACACACGTACTAATCACTTAACCTGAACTCCTGTAGTGCTTGAGATCCAGTAACATGTACTTGTTACAAGTGTATTATTCACGTCTTCCAATTAGACCATGGGGTCCTTCAGAAGACTCTGGTCTCAGCTTGACGCTCCCTGTCTTATGACATTGGGTGACTCACCTCACTTCTCCGGGCCTCAGTTTCCCCATTGTAGCAGGTGGGTAAACAGAGCATTCTAAGTCCACCGATTCACCTTCTTCTCATTCAATTCAGCAAATATGGGTTAAGTACAGAACATAAGAGCTACTAGAAGAGCTCAAAGAAGGAGGGATCAAGGTACTATTTAAAAGAAATCATGTCATTGTTGAAGCTGGGAGATGGGTACATAGAATTTCACCGTACAGCTCTGTCCACTTATGTGCATATTGGAAAATACCCTTACTAAAAAGAATAAAAACAAAG
This sequence comes from Neophocaena asiaeorientalis asiaeorientalis, assembly GCF_003031525.2. Taxonomy (NCBI): domain Eukaryota; kingdom Metazoa; phylum Chordata; class Mammalia; order Artiodactyla; family Phocoenidae; genus Neophocaena; species Neophocaena asiaeorientalis. The sequence goes on from NW_020172364.1 coordinate 6,636,378, forward strand.
AGAAGGAAAGTTAGCAGGCTTCACATAGCAGGTAGCTGCTGAGCAGGATGGAAGCATGGGTAGTATTTCAATGAGCTGACACTGGGTCAGGGACCATTCCAGGCAGGGCACACCATGAGCCAAAACAATGAGACTGGAAAATACAAGGTGTTCACAAAGGACTGGCAGTAGTCATGTGTGGCCACAGCTCAGGATATGAGAAGGAAGAGGAGGGAGCTGAGCTGGAAAAGTATCGTGGGGTCAGAGCCAAAGGGTCTAGAGAGGCATGGTGCTAAACTCTGTTGCAAGGGAGGTAACTTCAGTGGTTAAGCTCAAGTTGGCTCTATCCCTTGTCAGTCTGTCTGGTGCCGGCCTGGGAGAAGGGTCTGTGGCAGAACTGACAGAGGAGGACGCTGGCAGCACCACCAGGCTTGTTTCTTCACCAGGAAACAAGGTTTCCTGTAACTCAGACCCATGAATCAGCATTTCCTCTGTCAATAATACACAGCAAGAAATGCAACAGCACAGGGCTTGGGGCAATGGAAGAAAGGAAGGAATATTCCATGACACGGTTGAGCTCTGTTCTCCTTTCCTCTCAGGAAACATTCCTGATAAGCTCCCAAATAACACTCAGGTTTCATAAGATAAGTTCCTCAGACAGCCTCACGGTATCCCGTAGAGATTAAGTCTTACAGAATACCCAGCTCTCTTATATTATGCGTTTCTATCACCATTAGGATAAGGAAGATCACATTCTGAATCCTTTCATTATGTGATAACTAAACATTAATATAACAGTGCTTTATCCCTGCAGAGGTTCGAGTGTATGTGTGATTTGCCTTTTAGTTTTTACACACCCCTGTCCAATATTTTATTTGATTCTCATGATAATCCTGTAAGGTACAAAGGGAACATTATACCTATTTCACAAGGGCAGACACCGAGGCGGGGAGATGAAATGCTTCTGCCCCATCAGATCTGTTTTAAAGACACCAGAACTGACATCAACTCTTCAAACTCCAGTCCAAGGTTCTTTTCAAGGTCACAGACTTTTAATCAATCTATCAATACATACATACTTAAACTAGATTTATTTTAAATATATTTTAAAGTATTAAATTAATTAATGATATATTTCATTTAAATTACATATTATATACACATGTCTTCCTAGCACGAGAAAGAATTTTATTCTCTCCCTTATTCCCATCTTTCATTGGTCAAATATTTATAGACTGCCTACTCTATACCACACTCTGTTCTAGGCACATTCAATAGTGAACAAAACGGGCAAAAGCCCTGCCTTCCTAAAGCTTCCATTCTAGTTGAGGCACTGCGACAGTGACTGAGATAAAAGTAAAATACAGAGTATGTAAGAGAGTTATACATGCTTTGAAGAACAAAAATGTAGAAGGTAAGAAGTGTTGAGGGGTGTGATACAATTTTACACAGACTGTTCAGGGATCATCTCCTTGAAATGTTGTGTTTAAGTCAAGACCTGAGGAGGTGAACAGATGAGCCATGGGGATATATGGAGTTGGGAGGGAGGGGTGTCAGGAAAAAAAAAAATGAAAACAGTAAGTGCCAACACTCAAGCGGTACCTTCCTGGCACGTGCAAGGAACAGTGAAGAGTCAGGTGTGGCTGGATTGGACGGACAAGTGGGAAGCTGGGGAGAGTGGAGTTTGTGGATACATCATGGAGGCCATGAGAAAGACTTGCCATTGACCTGGAGAATCTGCTATCATTTTACTCAACGCCAAAACCAAACCAACCACACAAAGAAGACAAAACTAAAATAAAACTAGGCAAAGAACTAAAATGCAGAATAAAACAATAAGAACAACAACAAAAGCATGTAAAGGGGATTAAAGTTAGGTAAGGAAGAGAGGGAAAGAAAAAGTGAGAGGCAAGAGGAAAGAAAGAGAAAGGGGAAAAAGACCATATCCTGGGCTTCCCAGGTGGTGCAGTGGTTGAGAATCTGCCTGCTAATGCAGGGGACACAGGTTCGAGCCCTGGTCTGGGAAGATCCCACATGCCGCGGAGCAACTGGGCCTGTGCGCCACAACTACTGAGCCTGCGCGTCTGGAGCCTGTGCTCCGCAACAAGAGGCTGCGACAGTGAGAGGCCCGCGCACTGCGATGAAGAGTGGTCCCCGCTTGCCACAACTAGAGAAAGCCCTCGCACAGAAACAAAGACCCAACACAACCAAAAAATAAATAAAATAAATTAAAAGAAGGCTCAACAAAATTAAAAAGACCATATCCTGTTCACTTGTTTTGCCTCCCTCCCCCCACCCCATCTCTCTCTCCCTCTCTCTTTCTCTCAGATCTGGAATCTTGGTCCAGGCTGCAAAAACTGCCGTGACCTCTTCCTGAGGGAGCCGTGCAGCAGCAGAGTCCGGCAGAGGAGCGATGTATTACCACAAGCCTGGGCCCGGCCCCTGGCCCCCCGTCAGTTCCCGTTGATCTGGGTCGCTGGGACTCATCGGGCCCCCTTGTGCTCAAGCTGCAGGCTGAAAGCAGTACAACTCCCCCTGAGCCTTCTTCCCTCAGGCCTTCCCAGGGCAGTCACGCTCCAAGTAGAGCCACCCACTGCAAGCAACTGGGATAGAACATCCAAGCTATCAGCTCAGCCCTGCAAAAGCTCCCTCCCTAACTCAGGAGTCCATAACAACCTTGCTTTTTTTTTCTTTTTTTTAACATCTTTATTGGAGTATAATTGCTTTACAATGGTGTGTTAGTTTCTGCTGTGTAACAAAGTGAATCAGCTACACGTATACATACATTCCCATATCTCCTCCCTCTGGCGTCTCCCTCCCATCCTCCCTATCCCACCCCTCTAGGTGGTCACAAAGCACCGAGCTGATCTCTCTGTGCCATGCGCTGCTTCCCACCAGCTATCTATTTTACATTTGAACACCCTTGCTTTTGACCCTTACTCATCCTTGAGGGTGGAGTGCGTGTGTGGGAGCAGACATGGGTGTGAAGGAGAGGGGAGAGGAGGATCTCCCAACCGCTCCAGAAGCCAGCATTCTCTCACTTTTTGCTCTTTTTCCTTATTAATCCCATGGGCTTACCAGGCAAGCTCATATTCAGCTCGTGCCCGTACTGCCTCCACTCCCACCTCTTTACTGGCTTGGAGAGTTTTAGAAAATTTCTTTATGTGACTTCTCCAACCTTGGACACTGGGACCAATGTGAGGCCAGTTTGGTCCCTCAAAGGCTCTTGTGAATGTCCCTTTGATTTGCCTCCAGAAGTCATTGAAGTAAATGTGAACAGGACAATACTCCAAGGCAACAATGGACACTAGGTGGAGAATCCCTCGCGGTTCTTTACCAAGTAAGTGAGAAGACAAGAAAGAGGCTGGGGCTTCCCTGGTGGTGCAGTGGTTGAGGGTCCGCCTGCCGATGCAGGGGACACGGGTTCGTGCCCCGGTCTGGGAAGATCCCACATGCCGCGGAGCGGCTGGGCCCGTGAGCCATGGCCGCTGAGCCTGCGCGTCCGGAGCCTGTGCCCCGCAACGGGAGAGGCCACAACAGTGAGAGGCCCGCATAGCGCAAAAAAAAAAAAAAAAAAAAAAGAGAGGCTAAACAACCAGAGACTCATGTGAACAACCCCAGTTCATCCCCCCCGCCCCCCACCACCACTATCAGCATCCTAGTTTGGGTCTCCTCTGAACTATTTTTTTAATTAAACTTTTTATGCTTAGGTACTTATAGATCCATATGTAGTTATAAGAAATAATACAGAGAGAGCCTGTGCGCCCTTTACCCTCAATGTTAACATCTTGCAAAACCATAGTAGTGTCACAATCAATACATTCATGTTAATAAGTCAAGATGGAGAAGATTTCCATCACCGCAAAAATCTCTCGTGTTGCCCATTTATAGACAAACCCAATTCCCTCTCACTCCCACCCCCCCACCCCTTAATCCCTGGTAACCACCATTCTATTCTCCATTTCTAAAATCTTGTCAATTAGGAATGGAATCACACCATATGTAACCTTTTGGAGTTTGCTTTTTCCTATCGGGATAATTTCTATTAGGCGATTCATCCAGGTTGTGTGCATCGAGTTAATTCCTTTTCATTATTGAGTAGTATCTCATGTATGAATGTACCATAGTTTATTCTCCCAATTGAAAGACATTTGTTTCCAATTTACAGCAGTTGTGAACTTTTGCTATAAACATGTACAGGATTTTGTGTGAGCATAAGTCTTCTCTCTGGGATAAATGCTCAGGAGTGCGACTGCTGGGTTGCATGGTGTTGCATGTTTACTTCTTTTTTTAAGACACTGCCCACCTATTTTCCAGAGAGATGAGATCATTTTACATTCCCATGAAACCAGTTTCTCTGCATACTTGCTAGCACTTCGTGTTGTTGCTATTTTTTGTTATTTCAGCCACTCTTGATAGGTGTATAGTGGTATCTCATGTGTTTTTGATTTGCATTTCCTTGATCTCTAATGATGTTGAATTATTTTTCTATGTGTTCACTTGTCATCTTTGGTAAAATGTCTCTTTATATCTTTTGTTGATTTCAAATTAGGTTGTCTGTTTGTTTGTTTGTTTGTTTTCCGGTATGCGGGCCTCTCACTGTTGTGGCCTCTCCCGTTGCGGAGCACAGGCTCCGGACGCGCAGGCCCAGAGGCCATGGCTCATGGGCCCAGCCGCTCCGCGGCATGTGGGATCTTCCCAGACCGGGGCACGAACCCGTGTCCCCTGCATCGGCAGGCAGACTCTCAACCACTGCGCCACCAGGGAAGCCCGGGTTGTTTGTTTTCTAACTGTTGAATTTTGAGATATCTCTATATATTCTAGATATTAGTTCTTTAACAGATATGTGATTTGCAAATATTTTCTTCCCAGCTGGTTGCTTGTCTTTTAATCTTACTACCAAATGCTTTTTCTGCATTGAGTGATATGATCATTTGGTTTTTCTTCTTCAGATAATTAATATGGTGGATTAATATTAACTGATTATTAATACTGAACCAGGCTTGCATCTCTGGACCCTACTTGGTCATGATGCATAATTCTTTTCATAATTAATAAATTCTAATTTATATTTTTTTCTATTTTGTTCCATTCTGGGTTTTTTTCCTTTTTTTTTTTTTTTTAAGATTTTACTTCTATATTCATGGGGGATGTTAGTCTATAGTTTTCTTTATTTGTACTGTGTTTGTCATTTTAGTATCAGGATGATACTATCTTTATAAAATGAATTGTAGACTGTTTTCTCCTCTTCTATTTTCTAGCAGATGTGTAAAATTGCTGTTAACTCTTCTTTAAATGTTGGAAAGAATTCTTCAGTGAAACCATCTGGAACTGGAGATTTTGTTATCGAAAGTTTTTTAAATTATGAGTACAATTTCTGTATAATTATAGGACTATTCAAATTGTCTATATTGTATTGGGTAAACTGTGGTAGTTTTAGAGGAACTGGTTTGTTTCATCCAAGTTGTCAAATTTTTGTATGTAGAGTTATTGCATCTGCCTGGTGTTTAAACTCTTCTCTATCTGATGCTAACCCATCTCTTCAATCTCTTACTCTTCCCTTCCATAGGCCACATGAATCTCAGTGAATTGGGATCGCAGTAATTTGGATTCTTCTCTGGGATTCCTTGCACACTTTGTGCTTTCTCACTGCCTCACCTGGCTATTGTCATTCTCTACACCTGGAATACCCCAAAACTTCAAAATAATTTTTCTTCTCATTCTAGGGCCACTCAAAAACTGCAACCTATCTTTCCTATTTCCCTTGAAACTCTTATGATCTATACTATCTGTGGCAGTTCTGTGGTGTGAAACTGTATAGAAGTTATTTATGAACATGAACTTATGTCCCTTTACTATACTGTGAAGGATGAAACCCTGTATGATTCCTCTTGGCTTCTTCCATAGGCCCTGGCACAGGGTATGGCACAAAATACATGCACAAAAGGCATCTAAACAATTAACTCATATGGGTCCTCACATGACAGTTCACCCAAGAAGTCTCTTTGACTTCCATTCTTCAGATATTTAGGGAGTTATTTTTCAGGACCTGCTCTTGAAACTGGGATTGATTTAGCATCTGAAAAGAGCTGGTTCCTTGAGTAATTGGAGGGAAAGCATCACTATCGCCACCAATCCCGATCTCAAGGGAAAGACTGGTTTTTAGAGCCTAAAGACTATCTCACAAAAATATAAGTTCACTGTGAAGAGACAGGACACAATCAGGGATTTGGAAATCTACCAGTTTATAGAAAAACATATTCTCCCATCATCTAAATTAGTAGTTCAAATTCTCCTTAGCAGCACCATACTAAATGGAGATGTATTAAGGAAGCAGGATGGAAAAGTGATCTCCATCTATTCCTAGCTCAGCAAGCATCCGTATCCAACAACATCTTTGACATTGACTTTGCATCAAGAGGCCCAGGCTGGGAATGAATATTACTTTGCATCAAGAGGCCCAGGCTGGGAATGAATATTCTCCAGGGAATCCTCCCACCATCCCAAAATAGTAGAAGGTGAGGTAGCCGGGCAGGGAGCCAGAGACAAAGTAGGGAAAAGGGGAAACATTTGCCACTCCTGTTACTGTCAGGAGCCACTTCTTGGTGATTCCATTGTCCATCTCCTAGTCTGAACCTCTTTGCCTCCCACCCTATCTGCTACTGTATCCTTTATATGGTCTCCCACCGTGTGCATTTACCTGCATCAGTTCATCCTAAACACAAGCACCAAAAAGATCTCTCTATAACTTAAGTCTGATTATATCATTTATATTTTCAAAGAAACCTTCATACATTCCCTATCGCACAGGAATAATGTTGACGTGCCTTCACCAGGCATTCAAGGCCCTCTTCATGTTATAATTTCACCTCCCACAATCCCTGTTACACACCAACGGGCAAAAGCAGACTGGAAATAATCTAGAATTAGATCTGAGTTCAAATCTAGCTCAGTTTTGTAACAACTTCATGATCTTGGGTAACTTATTTAACCTTAATGAGCTTCACTTTCTTACAAAATACTCTTTAAAGAATAATAATTCAAAATGTTGTTGTGAGAAATAAATGAGGTCATGAGTTTAAAGTACATAGCACCTAATAGGTACTCGATAAACAGTAATTATTTCTACTATGCTGAAGCACACCAAGCAACTTCTCTATTCGGTTACACCCCTGAGTCTTTTCTTAGACCTACTGGCCCTGGCAAGGTTATCAAGTGCCCTTGCATAAGGAGTGGGAGAAGGGACTAGGTGAGGGTGATGGGTAGGGGTGAGGGAGCATCCTGATAAGGTATGCTGCCCATTGTTAGAAAGAAACAATGAACAGAGCAGGTCCAGAAATGCAGAAGGGCAGGGCAGGGTCCAGCAGTTTCAGCATCTGATTTTCTTCCCTGAACATCAGAATAAGCCCAGGCTTGCCTTTCCACAGCTGATGAGGACACCTCTCCCACCTCTTCATGCAAGAATTGTTTGTGTTTCTTTAATAGAGACTTATTCAAATGCTATGTCCAACACAGTGGAGAGGCTGGGGTGGGCAACTCAGCCTGGGGTTTAACTCTGAAGCCTATTCACTATGGCTTGTAGACCTATCACACCCATTATGTATGTGTGCTCTTATAAGGGGCTCAAGGAAATAGTGTCAAGAGACCCACTTCATAAGTACGTTTATTATCTCTGCTGTTCAAGCCACACAAAATAAATGTCTGGCGTTTCCAGAAATTGCTATCAATTCAGCAGCAGATTTTACAAGGCCAATCAATAACAGTTTCCTCCATACCCGCTTCCCCCAGTGTATATTTATTTGTGTTCAAGCTTTCTCTTCCTCCTGTGCTTTCTAGTGCTTGTAATTGGTCCAGAATAAATAGATGATTTCATCTTTTTCCAGGAAAAAAAGAAGGGAGGGATTTTAAAAAAAACTCTACTATTAAAAAATCTCCTTTTTCTATTCAAAAATAAAGCTGTGTGCATATAACTGTTTGTATTTGAGAGAGAGAGAGAGATTGCATTCAAGCCTGCCTGCCAGGGTGAGACCCTAAAAACATAAGCCACAATTTATAACCTCTTTTCCCTGCACCTAAGTCATGCTGTAATAGGAAATTAGGGACTCAGAAAGCCACATAGACCCTTCTAGTCATGAATTCTTCTATCATGATGTCTTTATATCTTATAGTGTCACTAACTGTATCAGAGGCTCAGATCAGGCTAGAAGTTCAAAGTTCACCCGTCCATCCTCCTCTTCTTATAGGTTAAAGCACAGAGACTCAGAAAAGGAAAGTAGGTCTAAACTCAGGTCTCTTTCTTCAGAATGTGACCTTATTTGGGGATAAGGTCTTTATAGAGGTCACCAAGTGAAAATGAGATCATTAGGGTGGTCCCCAATCCAAAATGACTGTTGTCTCTATAAAAAGGAGAAATTTGGATACTGAGAGACACACACAAAGGCAGAACACCAGATGATGATGGAGGCAGAAATCAAGAAGATACTTCTTCAAGCCAAGGAACACCAAGGACTGCCAGCAAATCACCAGAGGCTAGGAGAGAAGCATGGAACAGATTCTGCCTCATAGCCCTCAGAAAGAACACCTTGAGCTCAGACTTCTAGCCTTCAGAACTATGAAACAACAAATTTCTGTTGTTTAAGTTACCCAGTTTGTAGTACTTTGTTTTGATGGCCCTAGCAAACTCATACACTCCTCTTTCTCAACAGCGATTGTTCAAAAGGCCCAGGACTACCGAATCCAGAGCTGAAAGTAAGAAAAATATTAGAACTATATATTAGAACTATATAGAGGCTCTTGATAACCCTACTCCAAATAAATAAAGCATCAGGAAAGAGGGCAAGGATGCACATGGAGAAAACATACCCCAGCTTCTCAGACCAGACAAACTTTCTGCAACTGTGGTAAAGCTAAGTCATGCTACAGCTTGTTCTATGGTGGGATAAAGTTCACATAATTTTTCTTCAAGGTAGAATATAAAAGTAAAGAAAACTCAGGGGCAAAAACTAGTGCTATAGGTTCGCAAGACCTACTTCACTTATCTCTTCCTAGGGACACAGGAAGACTGTATTTCCCACTCTCCTTTGCGACTACAATGGACCATGTGACTAGTTCTGACCAATGGACAATAAGTAGAGATGACATAAGTAAAAGAATAGAAAAATGTATGTAAGTCTTCCATGTTTTCTCTTCCCTTGCCATGGAGACCCTAGAAGTCATATGTTAAGAGAGGTGTGATGCAAAATTAAACTAGATTAAATCCTTAAGTCACTGATTGAAAGAGAGCTACCTTGCAGGACCCTCCAGCCTTCAACAAAGCTTCTGTGAGAAAGAAATAGATGTTTCTGAGATTTGGGGAAAGTAATCTAACCTGTTACTTTGGCCTAACTCAGCTGATATTGGCCCTCACCTTTGCAATCACTACTTTTTGTTTTTCTTCCTTGCAGTACGTGGGCCTCTCACTGTTGTGGCCTCTCCCATTGGGGAGCACAGGCTCTGGACATGCAGGCTCAGCAGCCATGGCTCACAGGCCCAGCCGCTCCATGGCATGTGGGATCTTCCTGGACCGGGGCACAAACCCGTGTCCCCTGCATCGGCAGGCGGACTCTCAACCACTGCACCACCAGGGAAGCCCAGGTGGGATAAAGTTCACATAATTTTTCTTCAAGGTAGAATATAAAAGTAAAGAAAACTCAGGGGCAAAAACTAGTGCTATAGGTTCGCAAGACCTACTTCACTTATCTCTTCCTAGGGACACAGGAAGACTATTTCCCACTCTCCTTTGCAACTACAATGGACCATGTGACTAGTTCTGACCAATGGACAATAAGTAGAGATGACATAAGTAAAAGAATAGAAAAATGTATGTAAGTCTTCCATGTTTTCTCTTCCCTTGCCATGGAGACCCTAGAAGTCATATGTTAAGAGAGGTGTGATGCAAAATTAAACTAGATTAAATCCTTAAGTCACTGATTGAAAGAGAGCTACCTTGCAGGACCCTCCAGCCTTCAACAAAGCTTCTGTGAGAAAGAAATAGATGTTTCTGAGATTTGGGGAAAGTAATCTAACCTGTTACTTTGGCCTAACTCAGCTGATATTGGCCCTCACCTTTGCAATCACTACTTTTTGTTTTTCTTTCTTGCAGTACGTGGGCCTCTCACTGTTGTGGCCTCTCCCATTGGGGAGCACAGGCTCTGGACATGCAGGCTCAGCAGCCATGGCTCACAGGCCCAGCCGCTCCATGGCATGTGGGATCTTCCTGGACCGGGGCACAAACCCGTGTCCCCTGCATCGGCAGGCGGACTCTCAACCACTGCACCACCAGGGAAGCCCCGCAATCATATTTGACTAGCATATTATTCAAAAAAGAATAAGCCTTTTGAAAAATATGAACTTGAAATTTCTCACATTTCTTGTTGCTTAGTAAAGAGCCAGTGGTAGAACCACCCATCCCAACAATGTCCATGTGATCCCCTCCAAAAACACAGACCCTGGGTCCCACAATAAAGGAAACTCCTTTTCAGCATCCCTGCCTACTCCTCCAGCAGGAACTTGGACCCTTACAGGAAAAGGGGCATTTCCTACCACACAAGGCAACCACTCTTGGCACAGTTCTGGTTGTTAGAAATGTATTCCTTAAGAAATCTATAATCAGACTCTCTGTTTCCACCTATTGACCTTAGTTCTACCCTCTAGAGTTCTGGAATAACAAAGAACAAGTCCATACTTCTCCCAAACTTCTGTCCACCAGGCTGATGTTTTAATCAAAGCAGATTTCTTTCCAGAAGCCTTGTTAATCAAGCTATCACTAATAAGTCAAATCCCAACAGAATGTAAACCAAAGTACTGTCCCAGTTATTTTGTTGTGTTAGGATTTTATGATATCAAAAAATATTTCAAATACATGGAATTCCACCTGGGGCCTAACATTCTTTCAGTTACAGAAAGATTCGCATCGTAGCAAGATTTGTTTTATGGGGATTTAACCTGCCTATCGTTCTGCTGAGTCCTAAGTAGGAATGTGGGAAATAGTTTTCTATCACCGTAAGCTCAGAAAAAAATATCAGTGAAATGCAGGCAAGTAGATTATGATTGCATCGACAGCTCTTTTCCTAAGCTAATATGTTAGCCTATTGTCTAGCCTAGTTATTATGTCTAGCCTATTCCTGACTGCTGTCCCCCATAGGGTCTTGTAAGCACATTGCCAAGGAGTTTGTTGAATCTGACAAATTTATACACTGGGCTTGTTTGACTTCCCATTTCTAAGAATGATCATTAGGTATTTTAACAATACGTAAGTGTGCTTAGAACGCCTAATGGGGCATTAGGTATGTAAATAAGTGATTCAACTGAGAACTGTAGTGTTAACACAGACAAAAATCCACTCTCCTTTTTATTAATAATGGATTCCCTTCATGTTTTAAGTGGAAAATTTTAAACGTGCATAGACAGGTGAGATATCTCAGTCCTGTAATTCATGTTTGATCATCAGGACTCCTATAAGAGAGATAATACACATTTTTTCTTGAAGAACTAAAGGACTAAATCAACATGAGGGCTAAAAAACCACAAGAGAAAATGGAACCTTAATAGTAAACAATTTTTTTTTTTACATTTCAGATTAGAATATCTAGTATTGGCTTGGCTGGGGGAAACACTTTTATATACTCCTTGTGGGAGCATAAATTGAGACAATCGTTCTGAAAGGTAATTTGGCAAATATATCAAAAACCTTTAAAGTGTGTATACCCTTTGACCCAGACCCAATGTTTTCACTTCTAGGAACTTACTGTAAGGAAATAATAATGGGTATATGCAAAGATTCATTTACAAAGATGCTTATTGTGGTGTTATTTACAACAGAAATAATTGGAAAAAAAATAGCCAACAAAAGGAAATTGGCTTTTTGAAAAACATGATACATCCGTTTGTACAATGTGCAGGCCTTAAAAATTGTTATAGAAGAATTATTAATAAGAAGAAATGTTCATAATATACTGTTAAGATTAAAAAAGTTTCAAAACAGTATTTTTAGGATATCAATTTTGCTAACACTTTTTAATCAAACACATTAAAAACATCAAAATTTAACAACGCTTATCTCAGAAGGTTGGGATTGTGGGTGGTTTTTATTTCCTTCTTCATCTCTCCTGAATTTTTCTAAATGCTTATAATGAACACATAATATATTTGATGTACAAAAATGTTATAATGAGTTGAATCTTACATGTAAAAGATTTTAATTTTTTAAGATGCTGTGGTGACTAGGAAATCAGGCATATCTTTCCTACTGGATTAACTCTCAATACTAAGTGAACCTTTCTTTGGCATCTCTAACTAGTATAGAGCCAAACATTCTCTATCTTTTAAAGCAAGTTTGAAAACCAAAAGACAATATCACCATTTGCCAAGACACCCAACTCAATTCAATTTGAAATAAAGATATTTGTGGAATTTTTAAAGCTGGGAATAAAATATGAGGATCATCACCCAAGAGCATTGGATGTAGAGTCAGAACTCCTGGGATTGAGTTCTAACTCTGACATTAGCTGGTGACTTTGAACAAGTCTCTACTCCTTCCATGGGACTCTCAGACTGGGACTATATAGAGAGATTGATATTTTTTAATTAAGGGGTATGAAAGATCAATATATCCAAAATACCACCAAGGCAATCTCATGTTAAATATTGCATTTGCTTTAGCCATCTCTAACCAAGAATCTCAATAACTAACAACCAATCATGGTTGGAATGACGCAAAGGAAAGAAACTGATTTTCTTTTCTTTTTCAGCTTTTTGTTTGCTGTGTGTAAAGTAAGACATAAATTCATGCACAAAGTGCATAGGTCATAAATGTACAGCTTAACAAATTATTGCAAAGTAAATCCCTGTGTAAACTCCATCCAAGTGAAGACATAGAGCATGCCACACCCCAGAAGGTTTGCGTGTGCCCCTTCCCAATCATACCTGCTCTCTCCCCCCAGAGTCACTGCTCTCCTGACATTACTGTGATCACTTCCTTAATTTGCTGTATAGTTTTACCACCTAAGTGTGCATCTCTGAACAATATAGTTTACTTGAGTTATTTTTTAAATTTATATAAATGGAATCATAGAGAAAAAATATTATGATAAAGGATGCAAAAAAATTGTAAAGTATAATGTATGCAAAAGTGAATGACATTATTATCAGTAATCTTATTATATGGGGATGTAGACATTGAATTTCAACCCTCCATAGCAGGTGGCTGGTCTCACTATTTTGGCACTGAGTCATTTCCAGTCAGGCCTAGACTGCCTCATCCTTCCTGATGGTCAACGCAAACTCATGTTCAGGGGCCCATCAGAGCTCTGTGTTTGTGACTTCTTATGCCACCTGGATGGAAAAGTACTCGCCTGAGGCTGAAGGGGTCTGTAAATACCTGCTTTGTTCATAAAATTAGCAGGCTTCCCTCTGTTGAGTGAGTCCCCCAGCTACTATCAAGGCTCTAAGGTCACATCTAGTTAATCGCTGGCTAGAAATCGATACACAGAGAGTGATGGTTTATGATAAGGGCTTATAATAAGCAAGTTCAAGTTCAAGAGACTGGCGGTCTTCTTGCTTTTAGATGCTGAAAAGAAGCTGCTAATCCCCTTTCTTGTTGGAAAAAAAAATTACCCCATTCATGTTGCTACCTAAATCAAGAACTATTTAATATATTTTTGTATAGGTCCCCTTCCTATTTTTGGCCAATTCATTGTGTCCTTAGGCTCAGCTATTCAAATGCCACCTAGAATATTTTTCAATCCCAAGGAAATGCATCAACTTATTCTCTGGTGTCACAACATCTCAGGGTTACAGCCACCTTTGTCCCAGTTCTGAGACATTCCCAGTGCTCTTTGATGTTAGCAGCTACTTTGTGAACTGATCCATGGGGCTGCCAGTGCCTAAGGCTCAGTATCACTGTGGGTTTCCCAGCTGGCATTTGGCCAATGCTTGCCATTCCTTCTGTGCAACCACCCATGCATGTGTGCATGTGCACATGCGTGTGTGAATGTGTGGGTGTGTTCAAGCGTGTGTAGGCATACTATCTGCTCATTCCACAACTAGACAGCATTGCCGTCAACTGTAGCAATAACAATAAGAATGCCTTTCATGTAGTAAATACGGGGTGAATAAGTGAACAGGTGAGCAATGCTCCACCTGGCTTTCTACCCCAACATTCCTCCTCTTGTCACAACTGAGGCTACTTGAATTCCACCTTCAGGCTTAACACTGTACCATTCTTAGGACCAATTTAGGACTTAGTCAAGTAGAATTTCAGGAGGCTTAGTTTAGATCTCCAAGAGACTCAGAATTTAGTGATCTGGCTTATCCTTCCACAGTGATGTCAAGTCCGTATCTGGATTACTGCCTTCTTCCTCTCCCATAGCCCCCCATGTGCACTCCAGTTTTAGTATCCAGAATGCCTGCTTCCTATCCCAAGCCTGTGCTAACCATCTCCACTACAATGAGAGACTGAATGTCCCCCTCCTGAATCTCAATAGCTAAGACCCTGCTTCCTAACCTCTTACAATGCCCAGACCCTGAACCAGCATGTGACATTGTCTCATCACTGACTGACTTTCTCCTGGAAACTCCTCTTCTCCCTGGTACTCCCTGATTCGGAACAACAGCTACCCCATACCATACTCTGCAGGTGCCATATCTATATACTGGAATCCCTCACTCCACTGGCAAATGGGTCTGCTTCCAACTCTCCATGACAGACATCTCTAATCTCCAGTTCTACTCTTCTCCTGATCTGCCATGTCCATTGCCTACTGAAAGGCCTTTCAATTTTTAAAGTAAAAATAGCAATAAATATTTAAAGAAAGACACTATCAAAGTAAGCAAATAAGCAAAAAGAAAACGACCAAAATCTAACCAAAAACCTTGTTAAAATCTTAGTGCAAATGGAGATATATACCATGTTCACGGATTGAAAGACTCAGTATAGTCAAGATGTCAATTCTTTATGAACTGATATATAGAATTAATCAAATTCCAATCAAAATCCTAGCAAGTTATTTTTTTTTTTTTGGTAGATACAAAGGAGCTGATTCTAAAGTTCATATAGAAGGGTGAAGGAACTAGAATAACCAAAACAAAATTGAAAAGGAAGAATAAGATTGGAGGATTCTCCCTACCTGATTTCAAGACCTATGATAAAGTAATCAGACAGTGTGGTTTTGGCAAAAGAAGAGACACAGAGATCTTTGGAATAGAATACAGAGTTCGTAAATAGACTCACACAAGCATAGTCAGTGGATATTTTACACAGACACAAAGGCAATTTAATTTATTATCAAAAAGTCATGTTGGGACTGTTGAAGATCTATATGCAAGTATATGAACCACTTCAACCTAACCCTCACACATTCTAGAAAAAAATTAACGTAAAATGGATCTCAGATATAAAGATAAAATGTAAAACTATAAGACTTTTAGAAGTGAAATAAGAGAAAATCTTCATGACCTAAGGTTATGCAAAAATGTCTTAGTTATGACACAAAAAGCACAACACATAAAAGAAAAAAAATGATAAACTGATCAGACCTCATAAAAATTAAAACCTTTATCTCTATGAAAGATAATATTAAGAGAATGAAAAGACAAGGTAAATGCTGGGAGAATATAGTTGCAAATCACACATCTGACAAAGGACTTATAACAAGAATGTATAAGGAACTCTCAAAACTCAATCAAAAGAAAACACACAGTCTGATTTTTCAAATGGACACTAGACTTGAATAGACACTTTATCACAGAGGATCTACTGATGGCAAATAAACACAAAAGGAGATGTTCACTTCATTAGCCATTATGAAATGAAAATGAAAACCATGATGAGAGAATACTGCACACCCATTAGAATGACTAGAATAGAAAAAAAAAAAAAAGGAAAAAACCTTGTCAATACCAAGTGCTGGCAAGAATGCAGAGCAACTGGTATTCTCATACATTGCTGGTGAGAAAGTATAAACGTAAAACCATCTGTAAACAGTTTAGTAGGTTTTTAGAAAGTAAAAGATGTACACAAATGTTTATAGCTCTGTTCAGAGTATCCTCAAAGTAAAAAAAAATAAAAAATAAAAACAGTGTTCTTCAACAGATGAATGAGTAAACAGCTGTGGTACAGCCATACAATGGAATACTACACACAATAAAAAGAAAGGAACTATTAGTGCCATATCGCAAAGGCATTACACTGAGTGAAAGAAGTGAGTTTTTAAATTATATACTGTATGACCCCATTTATATGACATTCTGGAAGCCAAGCTATAGCAACAGAGAACACATTAGTGGTTGCCAGGGATTTGAGGTTAACTCAAAAGGGTAGCACAAGGATTTTTTTGGAAGTGATAGATCTGGCTGTCCTGATTGTTGCAGTGGTTAGCCAAATTTATACATAGTTAAAACTCATACAATTGTACATTACAGTATGTTAATTTAAAAACTAAAATTAAGGGCTTCCCTGGTGGCTCAGTGGTTGGGAATCCACCTGCCAATGCAGGGGACGCAGGTTCGTGCCCCGGTCTGGGAAGATCCCACATGCTGCAGAGCGGCTGGGCCCATGAGCCATGGCTGCTGAGCCTGCGCGTCCGGAGCCTGTGCTCCCCAACGGGATAGGCCACAACAGTGAGAGGCCCGCATACCGCAAAAAAAAAAACAAAACTAAAATTAAAAATAAGTCTTAGAAAACGGATTAGAGACCTAAATGTAAGACCGGACACTATAAAGGGGCGGGGGTGGAGGTGGTGGTGTGATGAATTGGGCGATTGGGATTGACATGTATACACTGATGTGTATAAAATTGGTTACTAATAAGAACCTGCTGTATAAAAAAATAAATAAAATAAAATTCAAATGTTCAAAAAAAAAAGATTTTAGCACACTCCACCTGAATCTTTTCCTATATTGTGTATATTAATAGAATCATTCTGTATTAGATAATACTGTATAACCCATTTTGATATTAAAATGTTGTAAATAGCTTTCAATGTAATTAAATATGTATCTAAATATCAATTTTAATGGTTGGGCTGTGTTCCATTGAATGGATATAACATTTAATATGTAAGCAGTTCCATGTTGTTGGAAGTTTGGATTGCCTCTGATTTTGCAGTATTAGAGATGATGTTGTGTACACAAAAATAAACTCAAAATGGATTAAAGACCTAAATGTAAGGCCAGACACCATAAAACTCTTAGAGGCAAACATAGGCAGAACACTCCATGACATAAATCACAGCAAGATCCTTTTTGACTCACCTCCTAGAGAAATGGAAATAAAAACAAAAATAAACAAACGAGACCTAATGAAACTTAAAAGCTTTTGCACAGCAAAAGAAAACCATAAACAAGACGAAAAGACAACTCTCAGAATGGGAGAAAATATTTGCAAATGAAGCAACTGACAAAGGATTAATCTCCAAAATATACAAGCAGCTCATGCAGCTCAATATCAAAGAAACAAACAACCCAATCCAAAAATGGGCAGAAGACCTAAATAGACATTTCTCCAAAGAAGATATACAGATTGCCAACAAACACATGAAAGGATGCTCACCATCACTAATCATTAGAGAAATGCAAATCAAAACTACAATGAGGTATCACCTCACACCAGTCAGAACGGCCATCATCAAAAAATCTAGAAACAATAAATTCTGGAGAGAGTGTGGAGAAAACGGAACCCTCTTGCACTGCTGGTGGGAATGTAAATTGATACAGCCAGTATGGAGAACAGTATGGAGGTTCATTAAGAACCTAAAAATAGAACTACCAGACCCAGCTATCCCACTACTGGACATATACCCTGAGAAAACCATAATTCAAAAAGAGTCATGTACCACAATGTTCATTGCAGCACTATTTACAATAGCCAGGACATGGAAGCAACCTAAGTGTCCATCGACAGATGAATGGATAAAGAAGATGTGGCACATATGTACAATGGAATATTACTCAGCCATAAAAAGAAACGAAATTGAGTTATTTGTAGTGAGGTGGATGGACCTAGAGACGAATTGGGCGTCAAAATGAAGTAAGTCAGAAAGAGAAAAACAAATATCATATGCTAACACATATATGTGGAATCTAAAAAAAAAAAAAAAGTTCTGAAGAACCTAGGGGCAGGACAGGAATAAAGAAGCAGATGGAGAGAATGGACTTGAGGACACGGGGAGAGAGAAGGGTAAGCTGGGACAAAGTGAGAGAGTGGCATGGACATATATACACTACCAAACGTAAAATAGATAGCTAGTGGGAAGAAGCCGCATAGCACAGGGAGATCAGCTCGGTGCTTTGTGTCCACCTAGAGTGGTGGAATAAGGAGGGTGGGAGGGAGACACAAGAGGGAGAAGATATGGGGATATATGTATAGCTGATTCACTTTGTTATACAGCAGAAACTAACACACCATTGTAAAGCAATTATACTCCAATAAAGGTGTTAAAAAAAAAAGAAAAAACAATGCACAGCAAGAAAAGTTAAAGTCAATAATCAAATACTAGATTTGGAGAAAAATATAATAAAAATATAACTTCATAGCTGTAATATATATAATATATAGCTATTATGATAGCTATTATATATAATAAAGATATCTTTCAAACTGACAAGGAGAAATTAACTCAAAAAAAATAGGCAAAAAATATTAAAGTCAATTTAGAGAACAGCAAATCAAATACCATCATTTTCCTCCCCCAATAAAAAAGAAAACCACGCAAAAAGATGTACAAATTCACTCATAGGGATATGAAAAATCAAGTAGTAGATATTACTTTATACCAAACAGCCTTGCAAAAACTATAAAGCTCCTAATATCTATTGTTGGTGGAATACAGGGGAAAGAGGACTCGTGTATTGTTAGTAGGATTGGAAATTGTGACAACCTTTTTGGGAAGGCAATCTAATAATCTTATTAAAATTAAAAATACATATATGTTAAAAAAAAAAGAAATGATGCTGTGATAATCACTCTTGTAGCTAAATATTTGCACGAATCCTTAATTGTACTTTAGATATATTTTTAGAAGTGGACTTGCTGGGTCAATGTGTGGACTTTTTAAAGATCTTTGAGGAGACAAAAGTGCCCATTTGCCCATATGCTCCCCTGTAACCTCGCTCCCATTCTATTATATTATGTGGATTTAAAACTTCTTCAAAGTATTCGTACATATGTTGTATTCATCTTTGAACCACAAAACAACCCACAGAGCCTGGCACATTGCCTGGTACATAAAAGGCACTATGTAATGCTTGTATTTGTTTGTTGACAAGAGTAAATGAATAAATTAAAGACCCAGGTTCTTCTTTGGCAATAAGTTTCCTATTCATCGTCAAATACTTTAGAGTTACTTCATGCAACAGTCATTAATTCAGCACCTAGAGCTGTGATCCCATTTTCTTAATCAAACTCAACAACAAAATTTTTTGAGCTTTCCTCATTTATTATTTATTTATTTGTATTTTGTAGGTACATACTCTTGTCGATCTACATATTAAAGAATAATAACGTTTGATTTCTTGCTTATCTTGGATTAGAAATAAGCGTAAATGAAGTTCTAATATTTTCTTCCCACTCTCCAAAAGATTGTTGGTTACATCCCCCAAGGCTGCGCACATTTGCAGATCGCTGCCCTAAGAAGCCTGAACGCCATGGAGTACACAGTGATGGATGACACAGTCCTGCTCTTAGATTCACAAGCAGTCAGGAACAAATGCCATGAGAACTTCACAGATATCAGAGTGTCTTGTGAAAGCAGAGGAGGGAGAGATCTCTTCCTATTGCAGAAGAGCTGGGAGTCTTTAGGGAAGAGGGAGCCCTGGAGGTTATGAAGCATTCAAAGAGTTTTGTGCTTTATACCCTGAGGAAGCCCCTCTTTGTACATGTTCTACTTTGACCTCAGCAACCTTACAGGATGGGAGGGTGGGGGAAGGCTGTTGAATGAGGAAGAGTCAGTACACCTGCCATGTATGGCTGTTGGTGGGTTTTTCTTTGGGCCTCTTTCGTTCCTGTTTGTTTCACATATATTTTCCTACCGCCCTCGGAAAATAGTGACACACATTTCAGTGGCACTTCAGGACACAGTGCCAGAAGAGTGTGGGGAGGAAGAGCCCCTGGGCAGAGATGGTCAATCTTTCAAAGGCTAATGTCCAATGCAGCTTCATTATCTTCTTATTTTTAAATATAAGAACCACACCTTCCAGAGCAATAACAAGGACAGGTGACTTCTCAAGACCTTTTCCACATCACTAACTCTGAGAGGCCCAAGAATAACTTTAAATGCATTTAAACTCTAGATGCATAGGACTCCTTGAGTGTTCCCGAAATATGGCTCAGACCCTGACACCACACTACCTAACAGCATTAATGAGTCTCTCCTGTCTACAGAATAAAATCTCATATTCTCCATGGGGCCATTCAAGACCCTTCAAATTCTGGCCCTCACCTGGATACCTGTTACTTTTTTCAATCTCCCACCAGCCACATCAAACCATATGCTCCTCCCTGAACATACTGGATTTATCCCTCATGAAAGCTCAGCCAATTCTCTACCTTCCTGCACATGTAAGTCCCGCTCACCTTCTTGTCTCAGTTCAGAATCACCGTCTCTGTCTGGGAGGTCTCCCCACTCCCATCTGCTACCTTCCCAGGCAGAATCAAGCTCATTCTCCTTTGATCTCCTATTATCATTCATTTTTGCTGCTCTTTCTTAACCTTTCTTGGAATAAAGTCAGCTGTGTCTCTTCCTGTCTCTTACTTAAGACTAAAAGCTCTCTGAAGTTAGGGTAAAATGTTGAATTCTCTCTTTCTGCTGCCCAGCATCTCACACCAATGAAAAGGCAGGACTGCCAACCTGCCTTGGTAAACTAAGGCAATCCTCACCTCATCTAGGAAGCCATTGAAGTTTCCCTAAATTCCAGAGACTTGCCTCAGGATGGAAGAAGGACAGGTTAGGCAGGATAAGAAGGTCTCAAAGTTTTGTTTTGACCTCTTATATTTGACAATCCTGTGGAACTTTCAAGTGGCGATGTCCAGGAGGTGTTTGAATATACCTGGCTGGATCCAAGGAAAGGTAACAATTCAGTACTCATTAGCATGCAGATGATAATAAAGGTGATGAGTATCTGTAAGTTTTCCCAGACAAGGTATACAGTGAGAAGAGAAGTGAACTAAAGACAGAACATTAAGGAATACCACTATTTTATAAGCAGGGGAGAAAGTGCCCACAAAGGAGAGCAAGACACTATAATCAAAAAGATACAAAGAAAACCAGGAATTTGAAAGTTTCAAAGAAGGAAGTAGGAAACTGGAGAATGATATGTAAGTCTGGTAAAATAAGGACTTCGGTAGTGAGGAAGTCCTTCCTGATCTTAATGAAAGCAGTTTCCATTATGATTAAGTTACAAATCGATATTAAGGCAGAAAGAGAAAGAACCCTTTCCAAAACTTGAATAAAAATGGAAGAAGAGAAAGAAGACAAGTAGTTTGGGGGCATAGAGCCCATGAGGTAAGTTTGTTTTGTTCTCTGTTATTATGAAAGAAATGTGAGCAAGTTTATCAGCTAAGGGAAAGAAATCAATGGAAAAAAATATGGAAGATATAAGAGAAAGAGAGATTTGAGCAACACATAAAAAGGATTATACACCATGACCAAGCAGGATATATCCCAGGGATGGAAAGTTGGTTCGACATATGAAAATCAAGGCACCATATTAACAGAATAAAGAACAAAAAAGGTGATCATTTCAAAATACACAGAAAAAGCATTTAACAAAATCCAATACAATTTCCTGATTTAAAAAACAAAAAAGACACTCAACAAGCTAGGAATAGAAACTGCCTGAGAATAAACAAAAGAAGGAAGCTGGGATTTGTGAAGACTTTCTTTGCATGGCATCTGGCCCTCTGTCAGGCACAGCACGTTCTTTTCCTTTCAGCACCTCTGTGCTTTCCACGAGAGGCCTAAGAAGATGGCATGGCCAGTAAACCCTCCAAACAGACATGTCCATAGGGTCCCTCAGGACAGCACATGACCCATTTTCAACATCACTGGCCAAAGTGCAAAGAGGTCAAGTACTGCAAATACTTGTGATTAGGAGTCGTCTTTCCTCCAAAACTTGCCATGAGACAGTTCTGCAAAATACACACTTTGGATCAGGGTGATTGATGGCAACTGAAAATTCAAACACAAGCAATACAGCCCAGTGTCCTCCACGATCCCAGCAGTAGGGGAATTGTGTCACCATCTTAACAATGTCTGAGAGACCTTCTCCCATACCTAAGGCTAGGAGGGAGGGGCAGGGCAAATTCCACTCTGGTGCCCCTTCTAGCTCACTGCTGAATATGCAGACAGCTTGGCTTCTGCCACCTCTACCACCCTGATTCCTGCTCTGCTGTGCCAGAGGGTAAGACAAATAGTGTAATGTAGAGGGACACTCAGAACTGTCTTTAAGCATGTTTAAGCACACACTGATGTCTCCAGGCAAAGTGGCCTCATACAGTGGAGTTGACTGAATAATTGCCACCCAGAAATACTAAGTCCTAATGCCTGGAATTTATAAATGTTACCTTTTTGGGAAAAGAGTCTTTGCAGATGTAATTAAATTAAGCATACTGAGATGAGATTACCCTGGATTATCCGGGAGGGCCCTAAATGCCATCACAAGTGTCCTTATAAGAGAAAGGCAAAGGAAGATAATGCGGACACACAGGAGAAAGGCCATAGGAAGACTGAGCAGAGAGAGACTCAACCAACAAGTCAAGGATTACGGACGACCAGCAGCAGCTGTAAGAAGCAAGGGAGAGGTTCTCCCCTAGAGCCTCCTGAAGAATCACCATCCTGCCAATATCTTGATTTGAGACTTCTGCCCTCCGGAACTGTGAAAGGATACATTTCTGATTTTAAGTCACCCAAGTTATGGTAATTTGTTAAGGAAGCCCTGGGGAAATAATACACCTGACAACACTGTTCTCTGTACTCTCATCGGTCCAAACTGTATACATTTGATCTTGAACCTGTGGAAAGTAAAAGCTAGCCAGTCTATGGGCCTCTCACCTCAACTCAGCCTTTCCGGAGGCTCTTCAATAATCCACTTTCTAGTAATTACTGCCCCACCTCCTCCCTAGACACCATCTTTACAGAAAAAGAAATAGTTAACTGGTTCTTGTAACTCTTAATGGAAACTTACATTCAAGTGTAAGAAAAACACCCAATGTGGAGACGAAACAGGTAGACTTCATCCTGATCTGCCACTTACTGTGTAGCTTTGGTCTTGAGTAGTTCATTTTAACTCTAGTTTACTCAACTGAAAAATGGCAGTAAGAACTCCTACCCCCCATAGAATGACTTTTTTGTGAAAATCAATCAAATAAGCAAATGCCATGTCTTCACCTGGGTTGTCTAGGGAGAAATACGCAAAGCAAAGCTTACATGTAGTTTACATGCTGATGCTTTCCTGAGGGGTTGTAATCTCAGGGTAGCAAGAGGTGAAAAGAGAAGTGAGGCAGAAAGGAGGGGAAAGAAGTCCAAGAAGGTGAGCACGACCCTGGCCACAGCATCGCCAGTTAATGTGGCCAGTGCTATTTGGTGAGACATCCTTGGATAGGACAGATAGAACCTCTGTTAGGCGTCCATTGTTGGGGCAAGGAGGGGACAGCGGAAGGGTGAGAGTATAACAGTTACCAGTCTCTAGATGGTCAAACTTCACCCCATGGAGAATGAGCTTTCTTGGATTTCCAGGTGGTATCACCCCATTCCTCTGGGCAGCCACTGGGGATCCAAGATCTGACTCACCATCTGCATCTAGACACCATGAGAGGAGACAAGCTTACATGGTTCTGGCTGGTGGGTCCTGGGGACTGGAGCTGCGACAGTGGGGGTCCCATGCACTGAGTGTGGTGAGGTAATGCCCAAGTTCAGGCCCAGCCTGACAGAGTGAGGGTGTCTGAGAAAACTGGTGGAGGTAGGACACACAGGGGCTCTTCCCTGAGTATGTGGAGGGCGCAGGGGGAACAGGTGGGGTCACGCAAATGGGGCAGAACATAAACAGAGCCCAATCCTTCATGTGAAACAGATTTGAAAAATGTCAACCGCTCTAGAAATATTACTTTACTTTATTTTTATGACCTTCCTTTAATTTTAACCTTTATTGTCTTGAGTTGTTTTAAGGGAATGACCACCATTCTCTTAGGCGCACCCAGACATCATTTGTTTGTACGTGGCTTGTCTCAACCTCAAGTACAGGAAGCAAATCTAATAAAAGACTTGGTGAGAAATTAGTTCTCACCTAGGCAATAGGGCAACTGATGGTGGAGGACAGAGCCAACTAGGGTTTGACCCATGTTGTCCTAGGGTTCCCTGGGAAGAGACTCCAAGATCTGGGAAGCAAAGAGTCTATTGGGAATGAGAAGGAAACAGGATTGGACAGAAGGGGAGGATTGGACAGCAGACAAGGTTGGTCTAGAACTGGCTTGGCCCTTCAGAATTGTCCTCAGTCGAGGCAAAGGGCCAGGATTTTGTACCCCCCATTGAATGTGAACTGTCCCCGGGCTGGGGGTATTACCTTGAGTAAGGCAGCTCCCTTTGGCCTAGGACGACTCCTGGGAAGAGACTCAGCTGTGATCCAGCAGCAGTGAGTGGCAGGAATGAGCACCTTGGTTCTGAACGGGGGTCAGGCAGGTGCATCACGGCGCCCGTGACAAATGTACTTCCGGAGAGGGGAGGAGATGGAAACGTTGACCTTTTTCCGCAACTTGGATTTCTTTTGTGGACTCCTTTTGCAAGTGTCTTCTAGGTGTGGGTCTGGCCCTCCAGCTCTCCCTTGTCTAGCTTCTGTCTCTGTGGCTGGGTGAGCAAGTCAGGTGACCAGCACACCTGTGACTTGCAGGGATGGAATTGGAGACATCATGGTGGCCTCACCTCCAAGCTGCCATCTCCAGCAGTTGATGAGATGCATATCAGGGATTACCAAGCAGTTGATAAAACTGTATTTTAGGTCTCATTTGACTAGTGACCTATGTGTCTATTTTCTACGGTTTTTATTCATGTAACAAATATTTATGGAGTGTGTATTATGTGTCAGGCCCAGTGCTAAGTGCTGGGAAAGCGGGGTAAATAGAATAGAAAAAAAATCCCTGCATTTCCAGAGTCTACATGTTACTGGGCACAAAGAAACAGTAAATCAATCAGCAAACAAATAAACAGAGCATGTGAGATCTTCAAAAGTGCTTTGAAGGGCCTGACATGAGGAGTGACTTTGAAGGGTGGAGTGGACTAGGGTGTGAGACATCTGGACTAGGTGTTTCCCTGTGGAAGAGCCATCTGAGCTAATACTTTAATATCTAGAAAGAGTCAGACATGTGCAGATGTGAGGGTGGTGGGGGGAGTGCTCCTGACAGAGACAGCAGCCGGTACAAAGGCCCTGAGGTAGGAATGAGCTTGGCAGGTTTGAGGAACTAAAAAAATCTGTGGATGTGAAGGGTTGTGGGAAGGGGCGGAACATGAGGTCAGAGAGAAAGTCTAGGGCTAGATCATGGAGGGTTTTATACAGGCTCAAACATCATATGTCCCCAAATGTGCGACGCGTACTACCTGTGTGCGCAAATATTTGGGGTGGCATATGTGCAAATATTTTTATTGGAGTAACTATAAATTTATTTCAGAGTATATTAGGAAAAATATAATTAGCACATCAAAACCATGATTTCCTAGATACATTATTCAGGTGAAACTAAATTAAAAAGTGAATCGATTTAAGGAGAATATTATGTCAATTAGAGCACAGGTGTTATGCAAATACACCCAAAGTCTCCAAAGTGGTGTTTGCAGAACTGGAGTTTAGGAGAACACTGCTTACCAACTAGAAACAAGAGGGGCCCCATTCTCAGCCTCTAACATGTCCCCCAAGCTGGCTGCTCAGAAGTGAGAGGCAGGAGAGTGACTCAGGTGTGGCCAAGGTGGCCTGCTGCTCTCCAGGTGTCCCCCACCTTCCCACTCCCCCTCATAAATTTGTCTCCAAGGGACAGCAGACCCGCTGGGGACTGTAGTTCCCAGTTCATGTGAGTATGAGGTGAGACCACGTGACTGGTTCTCACCAACGGAATGAGAGTGGAGGGCTAGAGACGCCCTTCCAGGGGGGCTCTCTGTGCCCTCTCCACCATCCCTTTCTGTCCCCGGCAGTGGGGAGGGGATGATGGAGATCCAAGTCAGCAGGGACCTGGAACCCTGAATCACCGTGTGGCAGAAGACCACCCACTGACCAGGACCAGTTATACATGGAGAAGTGCACTTCCTTTGTGTTAGGCCACTGGCATTTCTGGTTTGTTTGTTTCAGACGTTACTTAACCCGTATCTGGAATCTTTGCCTTATGGAAGCACCACATTCCAAGAGTATGGCAACTACATGACATAAGGGATGTGATAACCTGCAGAAGAGAAAGGAGTTGGATGGGAGTAGGATATAAAATTTTTTTTTCGTACATTCAAAAGACGGTCTTGCCAGAGAGGGATCTGTTACGTTCTAAGAGGACCAGTCCCTGGGAGTTACAAGAAGGTAGTTTCATCTGGAAGACAGTTCTAAACGAGGACAGGACAAGATGCCCCAAACAGGCGCACGTGGAGTGTATGAAGAGTTCAAGTGAGGCTAAGAGACTAAAGGACAGGAAAGCCAAAGAAGTGATCCTGCATTGGCTGCAAGGGTGGCCCCAGGGCGTCTGGGAACCCTCACCCCTCCCTGCACTCGGAGTCTCCTGCCACTTGGGAAGGAAGGGGCAGGAAGGGGGAGGAAGAAGGTTAGATGAGGAAGCCCACCTGAGCCACTTTCTCTCCTTGAGATTTGCCTCTAAGGCATCTGACCCAAGAGACTGTGATGCCCCCAAGAGAGCAGGTAAGTTGGGCTCATCCACACTGAGGACACTGTCTTCACAGATCACAGGCCCCAAAGCTGTTTCCTCCTGAGCAAGCTTGGTCAGAGCTACGCTGGGCCCAGCAGACACAGTTACAGATCCACACCACCTGCATTCGGTGACTTTGCTCTAGGGGCAGAGAACCTAGGGAGAGCCACAGAAGAGAAGGAGGTAGCCTTTCTGAGCCAGAGGAGGTCCAGCTCTGGAAAACCATATCCTCTACCCGGAGAAGCCCAGATTGCTAGAGATAAGACAGAGAGGCTTGGGAGGCGATCCAGCCCAGGGACTCCCAGACACAAATGCCCTCAGGTCCAGGCAGAGAGTATAAATAAGTGAAGTGAGCTTAATGTAAAGCAAGAGGAAATGGCCACGGACTGTAGCAAAATAAAAACTCAAAAACCAGAAAGCAAGAGAGGAAAAATGGAGACACCCCACATTTGCAGGCCTTTCTTTGGGGGATGGGAAGACAAGAGACTCAAAGAAGGGAGGGTCTTCCTGGAGGTCACTCTGTCTTGTGGGCAGCGTCTGTGCGGGAGCACAGGCCTGTCCAGTGCACTGCTCGGCCAGCGGAGGTGGGCAGAGCACAGAGTCAAGGCAACAGGAGGGCTGTCACAGTGGAAGAGAGCCCTGCAACAGGGGCTTTAGAGACAGGGATTCCCACTGACTCCACCACTGACTCAAGAGCTTGGGTGGTAACTACCTTCCCCTTCCTTGGCCCACAGCAGTTGAGTGGGTGGTCCTGAACATCCCTCCGACTCTGACATTTGCGTGGGAAGAGAAGTCAGAGTCATCATTTAGACCTTCGTTCTCCCATCCACACCTCCAATCAGACTCTAAGCCTTTGGAGTTGAGTTTCTACATATCCCTTGAGCCCATCTTCTGCTTTTCCCCTCGGGACCCAGCTTTGATAGAATTCTCATCTTCTCTCCCAGATGACAGCAAGGGCTTCCCGACCAGTCTCCTTCCTCCATCCTCATTTCCATCCTATCCTATCAGCTGTCAAAGTGCTACATCAACAACAGAGGCGAATATATCGTGCTCCTGCTTACGACCATCTATGGCTCCCCATTGCCTTCTAGGATAAAACCCAGACGTAACACAGTAACTTGGGCCCGCAAGGAAAGAGGCTTCATTTTCAGTTCATCTCCAGCTCTCCTTCTCCAAATACCCCATGTCCCATCCTACCAAATTGCTTGCCATTCCACTAACATATTCTCAAGTTTCATACCTCTGGGCTTTTTGGGTACATTCTGTTCCCACTGTTTTGAATGCCCTCCCCACCTTGTATGCCTGGTAGTAGTGGGGGGAAGAGCAATCTGGACCAGACTAGGCAATAAGGGGGTGCATTGTTTGTAGGAATTTAAAATCAGTAATAAAACCAACTAAAATGTAGCCTTCTTTTTATTGGCACCTTGCACTGGCAATTCTCAACATGGACAGTGACAAAACACTCTCCGCTCAGGCACTGCTTTAAACTTCACACTCCCTTGGAGCCCCACTGGAACAGGCAAGCCCGCCTCATCCTTCAAAACCCAGCCTAGGTGTCCCTGCATCTGTAAAGATTTTCCTTGACCTTCCACCCCAGCCCTCTCCCTTCACCCTCAGAGGTAATGCTTCTCTCTTCTGGACTGCTCCCTGACCTATTTTACATTTTTTTCCCCCTGCCTTTGTAGTGCTACATTTCCCCCCTGTTTACAAGTCTCTCTCTCCCAGAGGTCCTTGAATTTCGTGAAGACAGAGGCTCAGATATAGCTGTGTCTTCCTGAAGCTTAGCACAGGGCTTGGGATGTCACAGAGGCTCAGAAAAGGGGTCATAAGTAAACAAATGAGCACAGTTTGAGCTCTTCTAAATGCTAGTTTAGGCATGATGGGTTTCCAAGCCACAGCCCAGTTAAAAGCTCCAGTTTATGTTTAGAATGTTGCTGTAGCTCAAGTCTTAACGTTCTGGCGGAGCGCCTCTCCTCCTCGGGACAGAAAGGTGCTTGGGTGGTATGGAAATGACTCACAGCCCCAGCGGCTTGACGGGATTACCGAGGGGCTCACGTTGCCCAGTGAAGCATGGGGGGAGCCCCAGCGGTGCCAGCCAGGTCAGGGGCCAAGGCTGTTATCTCTGTGACTCTTTCCCTGGTGCCCGAGGACAGAGGAAATCGAAAGTCACCGCACTCCACTAGCTGAGAAGAGAAAGGTTCAAAAGAAACTCAGAAGATGCCTCCCTCCCCTCAGTGAATTTCATCCCCTTTCCTCCCTCCAGATCCCAGAAGCTGACCCAGGAGGGACTTTGGGTAAAATCTGAGTCATTCTCCTCATCTTGTAGATCTGGAGGCTGAGGTCCAGAGAGAGGCATGAACTCTTCAAGGCCACACAGCTGATAAGTGACAGAATTGAAAATTCTGTCTGCACGTTCATTCCTCGCGCAGGGAGGGAACATCACCACATGGAACCAGGTGTGGGGGGGGGATGAAATTCACACCTGGCTTTTATTTGCTGGCTTGGTTTTCCTTTTTTTTGAAAACTGAAGTAAAAGTCACATAACATCAAATGAACCATTTCAGAGTCTACAACTGAGTGGCATTTAGTAGATTCACAGTGTAGTACAACCATCACCTCCATCTAGTTCCAAGGTATTTTCACCACCCCCAGAGAAAACCTCATACCCATTCAGTCATCAATTCCCCCACCACCAGCCCCGGCCACCCGGAATGGCAACCACCAGTTTCCCGTCTCTATGGATTTGCCTTTTCTGGACACTTCGTATAAATGGAATCTTTGAATATGTGGCCTTTTGGGTCTTGTTTCTTTCACTTAGAATCACGTGTTGAGATCTAGCCGTGTTGTAGCATGTGTCAGCACTTCATTCCTTTTTGTGGCTAAGTAATACTCCTTTGTATGTGTATACCATATTTGGTCTATCATACCTGGTTTTAAATAAGTTGGTACCGGGGTAATAAGAAGTCCCTCCGTTTATTCATGCGTCCTTCCCTCTGCACTCTTTAAAGGCAGGCACGAGGTGATGGCACGGTCAATGGGCGTTTATCGATGCCTGCCATGGTTAAAGCTCCATGAGGCGCCCAAACAGAGGCTGGGCAGCGTGATGTGAAAAAGGACCACTCACTGAGCCCAGGGGAGATCTGGCTTCTAGTTTCAGCTCATCAGATAGTCAGCTGAGTGGCCTAAGACAGGTCTTTCCCCTCTCCTTGCCACAGTTTCCACACCTCTGAGTCAGGATAAGAATGCCTGTCCAATTGATGACCTGTCAAGGTCACTGGGAGACCTAAATGAGATGATATCTATAACGTACCCTGCAAACACCTCTTCACTGTGTGAAGTTTTATCTCGTTTTAAAAAACAAAACAAAATAAAACTCCACACTTGCCAGCTTCCTGCAAGGGCATGGTACTGACAATGGACAGAGAAATCTTATCCAGCAGAATCCCTTTCAGGGAGTGACATGTATTTCCCTGGATGGCACAGAAGGAGCCTGAATGTGGGAGAACTGTTCTGAGGAAGACAGGGGGAAATAAGCTGCGTGTTTCCCAGGGGTCATGAGGGTGACAAAGAGAGATGGGAGGGGGTAAAAAGAAAAAAAGGCTGCCCAGTCCATGATGAGACTCCTCCCCATGACCCTTCATCTTCAGTAAAGTTACCAAATTCACAAAGGCCTGGGTGCAAGGGGATTTTTGTGAAGACCAGGGAAGGAACTTGGCTTTGCTCCTTGAACCGATGTGGGGCAGAACTGAATAACACACCCCAACGAGCGGGCATGGAGGCTGAGCGAGGTGTGATGACATACACTGTGGGCACTCGCGGAAGTAGGGTGATGGATTTGAGGCTCCCACGAGGCTTGGCACTGGGGTTTGGGTCAAGTTTAAGAAATCTCCAAGGGCCTCGGCTGACATCTGGGTTGAACATAATTGGACATCTGCCCCAAGGGCTGAGCCCCTGGTCGTTGCCACTGATGAGGCCCACCGTGTCCTGACACCAAGAATACAGTGACTTGCATCTCTACACCCCATGCAGCCCTCGCCCTGCAGCCACAGTACAAGAGCTGGGATCTCAGCACTGGTTTGCTTTTGCTCCCAAACAATGGTTGGTTCAGAGGCCCTTATATGGCAACCACAAATGACCAACCTTTGCAAATAAAGCAGACCCCTGGAATGGCACCCATATATATTCTGCTGTCAAAAGTAGAGAACTTGTGCAGTAACAGGTCTCCCTCAGGGCCTAGTAAACCTCTGCTCTTCTGCTCAGTTGCCAGGTGACATGCTATTTGCTGGCTTAGAGCAGCAGACCAATAAGATTAGTATGAGGGACTTCCCTGGTGGTCCAGCGGTAAAGAATCCGCCTTACAATGCAAGGGACACAGGTTTGATCCCTGGTCAGGGAACTAAGATCCCACAGGCCGCGAGACGACTAAGCCCGCATGCCACAACTACTGAACTCACGCGCCTCAACGAGAAAGCCTGCGTGCTGCAAACTACAGAGCCCACGTGCTCTGGAACCCGTGTATCACAACTACAGAGCCCAGGCGCCCTGGAGTCTGCACGCCACAACTAGAGAAGAGAAAAGCCGCCGTCACAACTAGAGAGAAGCCCGCATGCCACAACGAAAGATCCCTCGTGCCTCAATGAGGATCCCACGTGCTGCAACTAAGACCCGACGCAGCCATAAATAAATAAATAAATAATAAATAAATCTTTAAAA
Source organism: Neophocaena asiaeorientalis asiaeorientalis (assembly GCF_003031525.2). Classification (NCBI taxonomy): domain Eukaryota; kingdom Metazoa; phylum Chordata; class Mammalia; order Artiodactyla; family Phocoenidae; genus Neophocaena; species Neophocaena asiaeorientalis. The sequence continues at coordinate 6,667,990 of NW_020172364.1, forward strand.
AAAAGATCTGTATGAGGCTCAGAGCTCTGCCCGACACAGTTAGCCTTGTGCCAGAGGGAATGCTACTCCTTATAAGGCTGTCCATACTCTGGCCAAATCATCTCCTTCCACGAAATCGATCTGAAGGAAATCAACAAAAGCACAAAGGATCCTAAGATGTTCTTTGCCAAATTATCAATAACACTAAGCAGCTGGAGACATAAAATTGCAACAATAGGTAAACACAAGAAATGTATTGTGAATCACCACAGTGGCATTTCTGCAGCCATAAAATAAAGGTTGGTGCAATATGGTAAGTGCTTATAATATTAAGCAAAAACACAGACTGAATAGTATATGTGATAGGATTGCAGCTCTGTAAAAATGTGCATTGTAGATTGGACAAGAAGATTAAAGGGACAGTGGAAAATAAAAATTGTTGCAAAAAATAAAAGTACCACAGGTAACTTTTTCTTTAATATTATCTTTTATATCATCTTAGTATTTCAGTAGGTTCAAGCCTGTGTTCTTATCCAGCTGTTTATCTACATCTGTTTTCCCCACTGAGTTCGATTTCATACACCTGTCTCTATCACGCTATTTATAGTTCTGTTTGTGCTGACCTGCTCCTACCTCACTTACCACGTAGATCCTTCTGTAAGTGAAACCCACACAATGTTGAGCAAGAAGTAGTTAAACAATAATGTTCCAGGCTGCTGTTGCTTGGGAGATGTTTGATGATACCACACTGGACGTGTCACTGTCTTGCAAATGGAGTATCCATTTTCAGTTTGGACCCGGATCAGGAAGTCTTCCCACCAAAGAGTCTTTAAAAACCTTCCCAGAACCAGTAGGCAGAGACCAGAGCTGCCAGGACTGATGAATCCTGATTCTCGCTGAGGAAATGCAGCTCCAGCACCATGGCTGAACAAGATGTGCCCCTGCACAATCAGTGAGCCAGCGGTGCTCCCATGTGATGGGTGACTTGCTGCAGTGTTAGTGGAGCTTCCAGTCGCAGGGTGAGCAGGCACAAATTCCTCTGTGGTCAGTAAGTAGAAGTCCAGAGCAAGTGATAGGCATTTCAGTCCAGTTCAAACCATGAGGAACCAGAGAATTCTGCCCCAGAGAAGAGGATGCTAACCCCTCAGGGACTCTTCCCTCAACCCTAGCCACCTGGATACCACATCCTTCCTAATTTGGCGCCAGAACTCATTGTACAGTCTCTGTACGATTCGTTTTCTATAAGATCATGCAGGGGGTGGTATTTAAATCTCATTCAAGAGGCTGCTCTCAGGCGTCCTGAGCACGTCATGATAAAGTCCTTTAGGACATCAGGGATTGCTCTGTAGACACCTGGATCAGGTGAGGCTCTCCGACATCCAGGATCAGGGATCAGTATCCCGGGAAGGCAAACCTGGGAGAGCAACTGCCCCTAGAAATTTTTGTTTGAATAAGCTTGCATCTTTCTGAATCTGAACCTATATCTACTGGATGAGGAAAGTCCCTGATAATGGTTTCCATAAAATCATCACAGAGGAGAAGGATACACAAGCAGATGGTAACACAGGCTGCTTTGGGGGAGGACAAGAGGAAATTGAGGAAAGGGTAAGAGAGAGACTTTTACTGCATTCCCTTTCTGCTTTTCTGTTTTTTTGAACTACTCATTACCAACTCAAATAAATGGGTGAATAAGGAATGAACAGTAAGGTAAAATTAAACAAAATGAAAACCTGCAGACATTTGCCAATGACATTTCCCTGAAATGGAGGCTGAAGTTAGTAGGCAATTTAAGAGGTGGCAATAAAAATTAAGGGGCTCCAAGAAGATATCACATAATAGGACTTTAGCCACCATCTGAGCTTATTATTATTTGAAATTCACTCTTTAGAGTTAAGACAATATCTCACCATAAAATACTCACATATGCCCTTGAAAAGGAAGAGATAAATTCATTTTCATCTAATACAAATTCAAACTGAACCCTGCCTACTGCAGGGGCACTGGAACTCTGTCTCCATGACCCTAAGGGTCAGTGCCTGCATTGAGGGGGAAGAAAAAGTTGATGGGAAGCAAGATGTGCTACTGAGATTCACAACATCAGCTCCTCAGTTTCTGCCCTCATGGCCATGAGGCAGGAACCACGTGTGAGGATCAAGTTCAAGTTCTTCCCAAGCCTGATGCAGAGACAGCTATCCCGGGCAGTGGACCACGGAACCCAGGGCTGGCACACCGAGCGAGCTCGTTGCTCTGCCCGAGAGCCCCTTGGTGTTCCCCACGGGCAAGGAGTCAGCCCTGCCCTCCTCTGCAAAGGGCCTCCTTTTCTCTCCTCGGAGGTGCCACGATGGGGACGGGCCTCGAAAGGAAGAGAAGGAAGCAACAGAGGGAAAATGGAGGAGGCCACCCGTCTGCCATCAGCAGCGAGACAAGCGCCAGTGTGTGATCAGTGGGTGCCCAGCAAAGGACAGGCTCTCTGAGATGAGACGGCATCACTGTGACTTTGCTTTTCAACCTTGGGTGCTTTTTAATCACTTCTTGCTGAAAAGGACTGAAGATGAGGTTTCTTAACCCCATCTGAACAGAGCAACGTGTGTACAAAAGCCTCAATTCGAAAAGAGAAATGAACCAAAGCAGCCTGTCCTAGTCCTCTCCTGGGGGAAACGTCACTGCTTGTTCAAAAGGCACCTCTAGGGCTTCCCTGGTGGCGCAGTGGTTGAGAGTCCGCCCGCCGATGCAGGGGACACGGGTTCGTATCCCGGTCCGGGAAGATCCCACATGCCGCGGAGCGGCTGGGCCCGTGAGCCATGGCCGCTGAGCCTGCGCGTCCGGAGCCTGTGCTCCGCAACGGGAGAGGCCACAACAGGGAAAGGCCCGCGGACCACAAAAAAAAAATAAAGGCACCTCTAAAATCCAGCGTCCCTCGAAATCCTGGGATCTGGGTGGCCGTCTGGAAAGCCAGGCCTCCAGACCCCAGGAAGGGGAATATGGCCCACCCGGAGCTCTGCCTGCGGAAGGAGCACTTTCCTGACTTGACTGAAGTGGGGACAAAGATGCCTCTTCCTGCACGTGCTACCGGATCACACTGCCTAAAACCCAGCCTCTCTGATGCTCAAAAGCCTTCCATGGGGGCTTCCCTGGTGGCGCAGTGGTTGAGAGTCCGCCCGCCGATGCAGGGGACACGGGTTCGTATCCCGGTCCGGGAAGATCCCACATGCCGCGGAGCGGCTCGGCCCGTGAGCCATGGCCGCTGAGCCTGTGCGTCTGGAGCCTGTGCTCTGCAACGGGAGAGGCCACAGCGGTGAGAGGCCCGCGTACCGCAAAAAAAAAAAAAAAAAAAAAAAAAAGCCTTCCATGGCTCCCGGCTGTCTTTCACTTGAGTCTCTTCTTCCCTCTGACACTCAGAGCCTCCAGAGTCTGGTACTAACCAGGATGGCGACAAAGCTCCGCTCTCCCAGCTCTGTACAGCAGCCATGCCCGTCCCTCCATGTACCAAGCCAGCCCCATGCCGTCCCACCCCACCTGCCTGCCCGTGCCAGCAGCCCCCAGAAACCATCTCCCCTACTCTCCAAGCTTTCACAACGTCACTTCTTGAGCTCCGAGCCTTTCTGCACCCCAAGTGTTTTCTCTTCGCCCGGGCCTTTACTGTCCACTGCTCTGGTCACCTATTCAAGAGAAATTTCCCTCTCTCTCAACTCTAAGAGCATTTTTTCTGTGTTTTTCTCAGTGTTCGTAACTTTCTCCTTGCATTTTGTTCCCTGTGTGCCTCTCATGGCTGGGCCCTGGAGAGTGCCCTCAGGGGGGCCCGTGATGGCTGACATGCAGGGTCACCTGTAGATACCGGAGGGACTGGCTTGAGGGACCACGTTCCTGGTCATGGGGAGAGCACAGGCCTCCTAAAGTTCTGCCACGTTAGCTTTAGGTAGAGAGCTGAGCTGGCTGACCCGTTTCCTGGTAGCTCCAGGGTTTCATGTGCCTGTGAGGCTATGAATAGGCAAAGCAAAAGGCCACGCTAAGCATCTTTTCTGCTTCCACCCCCAATCCCAGGTTCAGGGAGCTGCCTTAGGGATCGAGGGAGCTTTTAATCACTCCTCACGGCGGTGGCACAGCTATGGAGAGGTGCTCCTTCCAGGAGCTGACTAATGCCGACCGCCCTCTCCCAGGGAGCCCGCTCCGTTGCTTTGTGGGCTGGCTGTGTTTTTCCTCTGCGCCTCCCGAGTCTCCCAGGCCCTCTGGCCTGTCGGGCACTGGCGAGGAGCCTGAAGAGTCGCCCTGCTCCGACAAATGCGCCCGTGGCTCTGCCCTTCCTCAGCACCAGCACCAGGCCTCCTCCTCCCCCGCTCTCGGCCTCAGGTCCTGCCTTTCTGTGCCCACAGGGCCCAGCTCTGGGAGTCCTGTGGTCACAAGGAAGAGACTGGGCGCAGGGCAGGGACAGAGGGCACAGAGCCATCCCTTCTCTCGTGCTCCCTGCGGGGACAGGAGAGGGAATCTGACTTGAGCCTGTTTTCGGGGTAATTCGGTATCAAACAGCATTGAGGTCTGAAATCTGGCCAAGTCTTTGTTTTGTTTTGTTTTGTTTCCTTTCCTCCAATCAGCCCAGGGCACCGGGGAGTGGGAGGGCACGGAGCCGGTGGAGGCTGCCGGCCGGCCGGGGCTGAGAGGGAATGCTGAGCCTGCAGAAGTGGCCCATTGAGAGCTCCCACTCACAGCCGAGGGCGGGTGGCACCCCGGCCTCCTCCCACAAGGGCAGCTCTGTCCTGTGGGCACAGGGCTCTGTCCCAGCGCCTCTGGGAGAGAACAACATTTCCTTATAAGGCCCCGACCGCCTTGCCAAGGCTGGACGCTCCGACAGGCTGTAGCTTTCCATTCTCCTTGCCCGGCTGCAGTGCAGGCCTTGAATGTCGCCCTTGTTGTCAGGCCCCTCCTCTCCTGCACGGCCTCACCCCACCCACTTCCATTCCCCACCGGGGCCTGGCCGACGAGCCGGATCGACTGCCCGGAGGCCTCTCCCACCACGGCCTGCTCCGCTCAGGCCTGCTGAAGGTAGCCCAGTGTAGCAGGAAGAGCGGCAGGACGCCGGCTGGCCCGGCCTTGCAGTTCCCTTCCGGCGCCTGTGGCGACAGCGAAGCTTCAGGTGCCTGTGGGCCTGTCTCAACTGGAAAACTAAGAGCTCATTGCCACGGGGCTCTCTCCGAACTCTCTGCATGGCACGCAAAGCCCTTCCCAGTGAATCTACCTTCACAGCTTCACCTCCGTTTGCTCCCCGCTGGCCGGGTTCCCCAAACTCTTCCCCTCTCCCCCGCTGGCTTTCTCAAGTAGCCTGGACAGAGCAGGTAGAATGACATTGATTAACCCCCTAGGGAACGCCACCTTCAGAGCCACACCCTAAGTATGCCTCTTCCCCTCCCCAGGAAAAGTGAATCGTTTCTTTCTCTTCTCTCCTCAACATTTGCATGCACCTCTCTAAGAGGCTTTCAATTTTGCAATCGCAATGATATGTTTACATGCCTTTTCCTTCATCAGAAGGTGAGCTTCTCGAGGATCGAATGGATCCTCTTTATATTCCGAGCACGACCACGGTATGGGTCATACCACTGTCGCCTTATGAATGGTCGTCGTGTAAATATCTGAATACGGTGCTGGGCAAGCCCAAAAGAGACAGCTGATGCGCAAACACTTACAACTGACGCACGAAAACTAAAACGTGCTGTGCACCTGTGAAGGGTAACAACTGTTATCTTGCTGTCCTCCACCCCAAATTCTACACTTCGTGACACCATTATAACCCCTTCCCCTGTCTGCCCAGTTCTGGAACCTGAATTCTGGGCTCACTGCAAGCCCTCGGATGTTCAATCTCTCCACATTATTACTGGTCCTCGGAATGCCAGTGTCGGGGACTAAAAGGGCTTTGGGAAATTATCCAGTCATTTCCACACTGATATTGTCCATACAGATGTCACATGGCAACACAAGTGGATTAAATGAAGGGGCTCCAAGTCCTTAGCCCTACCTGTTTTACCATTTCTACATCCTAGTCTCCCACAGCATTCTCAGAAAAAATAATCAAGTGGCTTTCAAAGTTAGCGGCACATTGATTAATCCAATCTCAACAGGTGACAGTTGAAGCAGCTGAGATTCCTAACAGAAGAGTGGCTTTCCTAACATCACGCGAGTCTCACACACAATCGGGACGTACATGGGGTCCCTGACTTTTGCCCATCAAAGCCTTGCCCTGCATTGCTGCCTGCTTAGGGCTGAGTAATGATGGATGTAGCTGCATATCTTGTCATGCTGAGTTCTTACAGGTCTGGGATGTGTCAAGTTCCAAATAAAGAATTTCAGTCTCTGCTAGAGCAAACCTTTCTGAAACAGGGGTTGGGCAAATTATTAGGTCAGTGATTTGGAAGCACAGCGCAGTTAAGGACTGTCGTGAGAGTCTATTCCCCATGATCCCAGCAATAATTTTAAAGACAAAAATCTTACACCGGGATTCAATCTCGTTTTCCCCATTCACATACTCATTTTCTCAGAGATGATGTCAACAGAACGAAGACCATGGTTAATCATGAACCGTGTTCTGACATTGCTATTTGCCACAGAGACAGATTCAGGGTATAAAGTGGCTCTGCCTTGGGCTGCATCCAAAGGGTTTAGTTACTTGAACACCAAAATACCTTATTATAATGAGGTTTCTCCTAGGAGATGCCTAAAGGTAGACCCTGCAGGCAACAAGGAGAAGTAGAAGGAACATTGGGCCAGGAGTCAGGAGATCAAGCCCTGTTCCCACCTCTGACACTGACCGTGAAATCTAGAGCAAATCAACAGTCTTTGTAAGTCTTCAATTTCTCAACTACAAAATGGGAATAATCATGCCTCCAAGACCTTTTCCAAAGGCAGTAAGAATTAGACCAATTAAGACTATGGATATAAAGGTGCTCTATGAACAATACTATTAATTCAAAAAACCTATGTGCCTAAATAAGGGCTAGTTAGTAATAGGGAGCCGTTCTCCCCTTGGGGTTGTTCTTCTGAGTACAGAGGAGAAAAAGCTTCCTTTTCCAGCATCCTGCAACGCTTGCTCCATCCCCCAGCTCCCTCTAGGCCCCTGGCAGCCACAGGATTGCTGATCACTTTCCAGGAAATTGAGAGAGAGGCGGGGCTGCTCCTGCTGAGGAGTTGCTTTGGGAAGCTAGAGGGCAGACAAAGGGAGCATTCTCTCACCCTGCTTTCCCCTTCACTTTCTTCCCAGGCACAAGGAGAAAGAGTTTGCCAAGTCCAGGCTCTGGGCAAACTCTGAGTGAATTGGGGAAGTCATTTCTCTTCTCTGAGCCTCCATTTTCCAATATGTGAAGTGAAGAGTTTGAATACAATGATATTTCCGTCTAAGGGTAACAATGTAATTTACTGCCAGAAGAGAGACACTTCTGAATGTGAAAAACTGTTAATAATTACGACCATAGCAAATAGGACTGTACCGGGCAAACTGGGTGTATGGACATTTTATTAAACCCTGTTTCAACTTGCACTATTACTGGAAAAACAAGAAAACAAAATGACCTTGAGGAAAAAAGATTTCAGTTCCCTCAGTGTGGTCTTGGCCACATGGAAACTTGGATCTACAGGTTGTTTTTACATTGTTCTCAGTCACCAAAGGCAAACTCAGTATTGAGTCACACATATAAAAGAGCCTGCATATCATAAAGGATTTCTACATTCTTTAGCTCCAGGCTACAGCCCTGTGAGGCAAGCCTGTGAAGGTGTTAATACTATTTGAGAGATTTTTTTTTTTTTTTTTTAAGGCCAAGAGAAAGTTAAGAACTTGCCCAAGGTCAGGGAGCAAAGGGAAGCACAGTCTTGTCCTAGGCTCTTGGCCCTGTACTTCCTCCATTGGGCCAAGTTAGTAAGGAGAGCACTTAATCGGCAAAGGTAGACTGGCTTTAGGTTGGCTACCTTCCATCCAAAAAGTTCCTTCCCTACCCATAACAATGATACTCAAAGCATAGAAATTTCTTTAGACCCCTGAAGATTGAGGTTGACCAGGGTCTTAAGAATTGGCTAAACTTATAGACGAGGAAACCAAAACCCAGAGAGAATGAGTTGGCCAAGATTACCCATCACGATCCACATCCAAGTAGAATTTAGATCCCCAAACTCCTCCTTTAGCACTCTTTTAATACTAACTAAACATAAATAGACTTAGGAAAGTAAACGTAACTTATATCCCTTCTGTACCTTTCAAAGATTCATGAATTACCTTTTGATTTTCTAATGTTGAAGAGCCTCAAGCTATTATTTCCTTCCTTGAACTTGCAGAAGCGAGAGCTGAGAATATTTAAGTCTAAGGCATTGCAACAGACACTTCTTATTTCTCTTCCCTGCACTTCCAGAGAAGATCAAATTAAATGAAGTTTCCTCCAGGGCAAAGCTTCCCTAATTCAAAATGTTTACCAGAGTCCTGAGGGCAAAACCAAAGGGAGCTTGCCACACAGGGATGAGCACTTGGAAAATGAATAAGGAGCCTTGGGTTGAAGTTCTGGTTCAGCTACTCCTTAGCGGCACTCCCTTGACCAAGTTATTTGCCCTCTCTGGGCCTCAGTTTCTTCATCTGAAAAATAAAAGAGTTGTATTAGGTAATGTCTAAACATGCTTCTAGCTCTAATAAGCGGTGAATATCTAAATGGTAAGTGTAGGTGTTTTTGAGTGGGGGGGGGCTGATCAAATACTTTTCTATCCATTAGCGTCCTAGAAGTCAGTGCCCAGGAGAGGTTTTTGTCACCCATCACATCCTGCTGGTGGATATTTCCTGCCCCTTTGCCCTACTGCTGATTAGCACAAGTAACTACTTGTACCGGCTAAAAAAGACAAAGGGGCTGGTCACCCCGTCCAGTACAAACCAGGGAGGTGGTGAATTAAATCAGACGCGTTAGCCAAGTTGCCTAATTGGTCAATTCCTCATAAATACAGCTCTGGCAAACTTTGCTCAAAGCTTCATCATTTATTGCCTAATTTATTACCTGTGTTGAGATCACTGCTTTATATATTCCTCCAAGGAACTGTAATTATAGGGCAAAATAACAACCAAAATAAAGTCCAAGAGTCCCTGAAGGTGGAGGAAAACTTTCCAAAAGACATATATAGCAATGACTCATTTCTAATACTGAAGACCAACAGCACAGCTTGTGATTCTGAGCTGAAAGTTCAGCCCTTCAGCCCCAGAATGCCCATTCTGTCAGTCTTACTCTTAAGTGGAAGGTGAAGCTTCTTGTAGTCAAATTCTCTGTTTCTTGTCCAGCACCCTCTCTCTTTCTTCTCATATAGAAAGTTCTTATTCAGTGGAAAATCTATCCTGTGTACTATATACGGAAACAGACTCTTCCCACATAGGCAAAGAGGCAAACATATGTCCTGGACCAGGTCACCCTATGAAGATGAAGGTGAATATGAGACCAAAGCAAGTCAATTCAATGGCTCACCATGACTTTTCTGCTTTTTTTTTTTTTTTTTTTTTTTTGGGGGGCGATTCATTTGCAAATATTTTCTCCCATTCTGAGGGTTGTCTTTTGGTCTTGTTTATGGTTTCCTTTGCTGTGCAAAAGCTTTGAAGTTTCATTAGTTCCCAAAACAATTGACTCTTAATATTTCTGAATTATGCTGGGCTTTTTCAGCCTTCATAATTGCTTACATAAAAGACATCTGTCACCTTACAAAAAGTTTCACCATAATCTTCATTTCAGTTGCGATTGTGATTATAAAAACTTGAAGTGTACACACTTTTCAGGAATCTCTAGCTTCTAAACCGCCATGTACTTAAATGTCCGTGTGTATGTGTGCGTGTGTCTGTGTGTGCTAATTACCAGGTTTAATTTGACACAGATAAAGAACATGCTGAATTTGTCCAGAGGCCCATAGACTTAACCCCCTTGGCCGGCTTGACGTTTGAAAGAAGGATCCGTCCCACACATCAGAGAAGACCCACTTAGGACAGGAAGTGAGTCATCTGTGTTCCACAGAGGACTTGTCTCAGATTGGACTATACTAAATGTGAAACAGATTAAACTGGAACGAAATCATGACATATTTGTTCCCTCCCACATTGTGTGACATTTCATAACCCCTTGGTACTTTGCCCTGAAACTTTCAGACCTGAAGAGGTCTTCAGAAATCACCTGACCCTCTTGTTCTCTGGAAGGGTAAACCGAGGCCCAGAGAAGGGCAGTGCCTTGTCCAAGTTCACACAGCCTATTTAGAGCAGAGCCAGCATCGGATCCCTGTCCTGAATCCCAGTCAAATGTTCTAAGGAAACATACACATACAAGCTGAGTTTTTAAAGAGAAAAAAAACTATTCTTTTGTTTAACCTGTATTAGTAACTCGATGAGCTATTTATTGACTTTTTACAATTGAAAATTAAAATTTTAGCAACTAACTTCTAGTTCTACTGGGGTCCTAGGACATCCCAATGGAATCCAGCTTAAAAAGCTTAAAGAAGTCTTCACATAAGTGAAACGTAAGACAATACACACAACTTTAACAACGTATGTCACTTGAACAACGTTTCTTAATGAAATAAATTTGATATCTACATGCCACGTGCCAGGGTTCACAAGAAAGTTGATTTCTGGCATGTTGGAGGTGGGGTGGGTCACTCCCCTCCCCCAGATGGATGATCATGGACATGAACTTTCACATAGAGTTACACACTGGCAGCCCTGGGGCCCAATGAAGGCTGGGCAAGTGTTTTGTTTGGCCCACAGTGCTTTTTGTAAAAATTTTAAGTCAACTTTTAGCAGCTGGGAAGTTTCTCATTAAAACCCAGATTTCTGGCTTCTCTTGAAAAAGCAAAAGATCTAGCAACACTGTGCTGGAATCTTTACAGTGGCAACTGACATCTTACTGCTTTCTCTTGTAGAGGGGATGCATCTCTCCCTAATTAGAGGTGAAAGTTTGGCTTCATCTTGAGACAGACTGTATGAATTCAGGAAAAATGTTCATCAGGGCTTTTCTATCATGCAAATTTAAAAATATTTATGGGGAAAGTAATAGGGGAGCTGGATGTATTGTAATAACCTGTAATAGATATATTTAATACACGTTTATATTTATAAATGTGTAATTTATATTTTTATATATTATATAATAAAAACATTCTGATCATACATTTGTGTCATCCTTTCATTTCTCATAACATTTTTATTGCTGTTATAATTCCAGAATAAAATGTCTAGCTTCAAATCCCATCTACTGTTTACTTACAAATTGTGTGAACTTGGACAGGTTAGTTGTAATATTGTGTGTCTGTTTCTTCATCTATGAAATGGAGGTGATATAAAGAGTGTTCACTTCATAGAACTGTCATAAGCATTGATGAAATCCTTGTAAAGCATTTAGCCCAATGGCTGGCATACAGCACTCAATAATTTTGACTATTGCTATTAGTTTATGAATTTTGAAACAACACTGAGCTATAAGACAGCATATAGATAAGAAAGTCAAGGACCAGAGAGGATAAAGGACATGCCTAAGGCAACACAGTAGTGAGCTGAAGAACTGAAACCAAGTCCCAACTCACGTGATCCATATTGTAAACTTATTCCATAAAGCAGTTGGTCATTTCAGACAGTACTCACTCATTCATACATTCACTGATTCTTCTATCCTTATTTCACATACTCATTAATTCAGCAAGTATTTCCTGAGAACCATAGGTCCTTTCCAGCCCTGGAATCTACAATTTAGAGATCTGGGTTAGTTCTAGTTCTTTCCTAATTCACTCTTGAGGCCCAGGGCAAGTGATTTCATCTCTTTGGGCGCCAGTTTCTTCAAGAGACTGGGCAAGATGTCTATAAGGCTCCCTCCATAGCAAGCTCCCATTTGCTGTCCTCAGTACTACATGCTTGGAGGAGATAAAGATGCAGTCCAGGCGCTTACCTGGAGGAGCCCACAGCTAAATTGGAAGAACAAATATAACCGATGTGACTCGCTCCAGAATGCTGGAGGCCCAGAGAAGGGCAGTGCCTTGTCCAAGTTCACACAGCCTATTTAGAGCAGAGCCAGCATCGGATCCCTGTCCTGAATCCCAGTCAAATGTTCTAAGGAAACATACACATACAAGCTGAGTTTTTAAAGAGAAAAAAAACTATTCTTTTGTTTAACCTGTATTAGTAACTCGATGAGCTATTTATTGACTTTTTACAATTGAAAATTAAAATTTTAGCAACTAACTTCTAGTTCTACTGGGGTCCTAGGACATCCCAATGGAATCCAGCTTAAAAAGCTTAAAGAAGTCTTCACATAAGTGAAACGTAAGACAATACACACAACTTTACAGCAAGAGGTAAATGTTATTTTAACCATCAGTAAAGAACTATGTCATTGTAAAAATAACAAAGAGAACCGATTCTTTTCATTTTAATCTTTGTAGTTAAGATTTGGAGATCATCTCTTGAGGTTTTCAGCAATTTAAGTTTGAGATGTGAATGCAGTAGAAGGATGCATGCCAACCTGATAGACTGTTACACATGCAGTATGGGAGACTAAAGAGGAGCCATTAACTTTAAAAAAGAGAGAGAGAGGAGTTTTCGTGAGCTTTTTCATTTGTCAAATGATCAGTTGCAGTTTAGGGAGTGACAGTATTTCAAGACACACTCACTCAAACATCATAGCGCCTGATCGGCAGACAGGAATCATTTGGTTCATATCTTTATATCTAGTCTGAAGAAAGGCAACCAGGTCTTCTCAGCATGCAGGAAGAATTAGAAACAAAACCTCACTCTTCGTAGCTCCCCAATTCACTCTCCTGGATCTGTCTTTCCCCACGGTCACCAGCTCTGTCAGCCCTCTGGTATCAGACAGAGGAGTGAGCCTGGAGTCGGGAATCTTTCTACAGAGTCGATACTGAACCCACTTTGGAACGTTAGACCACTGCTTCTCAAACTTGGGGTGACTAGGAATCACCTGGAGTACTTGCTAAAATGCAGATTCCTGGGCTCACTTCCAGGGCATCCAATCTCCTACGTCTGGCTTAGTTCCTAAGAATCAGCATTTTAACCGGCATTCCTAGTTGATCCTGGTATCACTAGATGGTAGAACAAACATACCAAAATCCTACCAGCTGTAGGCAAATTGTTCCCTTTTCTCTGAGCTTGAATTTCCCCATATGTGGATGAGGAGGTAGGACAAGGATCATCTCTAAGATCATCTCCTGATTCAGGCAACGGAGCTCTTATGACTTGGGAATGAACGGTCTGGGCCCTTGCCTTGCTCTGGGTTAGCTCCGTAGCCCAGATGGGCCATGTGCTTACAGCAGCATTTAACTCAAATACAGGTACTCGTTCACACAGAGTTCAGTGTGGACCATGGAGGGGTTCAGGGGTTCCCTGCCTGTTCCTCCCCGCTGCACACCATCTGCAGCATGCTCTCTAACTTGTTCTCCTCTTCACCACTGCAGGTCCTCAGTCCGCGGACCCTCACCTATGCAACCCACTGTCTGTCCTCAGGCAGGAATGTCCAGGAACTGCCTGGTTCTCTAGACCCCTAATCCTGCCTCAGATCTAGAGTCCACTAAGCAGGTGATGCTCCAGAATAATCAACTTGAACTACTCAGAAAAAAGTAAAACCTGAACAGAGAGTGAGTTCCTTTAAGATAAGGGATGCTAGGCAGAGATATTCTTTTTCCCTTCGTTAAGATACTCTAATGATTACATAACGCAGCTACAAAATTTTTCATTAGCATTTGTAAATCCTCAGAATTAAAGAGTCAACTATTGTAGGTTGGCCAGAAAAAAAGAGCTTTTTCCCAGCCTTTGACTCTCCAAGGCAGTGGATCTTCTGGTTCCTTCCAATGCCCTGAAGTTATGACTTGCCCTGGCTATGGCTTCTCCTACCTATTATTACAGGGTTTTAACCCCTGGGCTCAGATGTGCTCACCAGGCCCTTCCGAAGGTCAAAAGATCTCCGCAGTTGCCTAATTGCTTCTACATCTTGACTCTGGACACTTTCTTTGAAGACCTCCTGAGTCTTGCATTTTAAGCTCCTGCAGTTAAGTTACTCAACTTTGTTTCTTCATCTTTCTCCAATACTTATAGTCCCATGGCAAAGCGTTGACCAGAGCACAATATATACAGCAAAAAGAGAGGGTCCCGGGGGAAAAAACACAAGTCACCAAAGACTCTTAATTCTCAAAGTGCAGTTGGAGGGCCCATTGGCTGAGAGCCACTTGTAGGATGGGGCAGTAATGATTATTGGCTGAAAGGACGCAGCCAAGTTTATCCATCTCTTATTGGCTGAGAGCATATTCAAACCCTCCAATCCCAGGTAGAAATATTTATGACATGCTATGTATAATACATGCTTCAAGGGGGAAAATTCATAGTTATTACGGTTAAAATGAATCTGTGTTATTAAATGAGGTATGCCAGAAATTAACTTTCCTTTCCATTCTTTATGAAGCAAAGAGCTTCTGGTCAGTAAGAGATTTCCAATGTTTTCAAACTGAGCTGATATAATTTCAGACAAAGGTAAAAAAACTTGACATTTTCATTAGCATCTGTGACTTTAACATCAGTAAATGGACTATTTCTGCTAGGCTTTCTGAAACACTGAAAATATTTTGAAGACACTTTATTGGTTTTGCCATAAGCATCAATCCTCCTTCTTCTGGTTACAGCACCAACCCCTTTTCCCCATCCCACCCCATACCACATCAATCTATAGAGCACCCCCAGCTCCAGGGATATACTTGGACCAAAGTCAATCCAAGTCCACTTCCTCTTTGGTTACAGGGACGGTTAACTAATAATAAATTTTGAGAGATAAGCCCAGTACTCTTTTGAAAAAGTTAGGGAAGAAATGGGTTTTCATTTTCCCTGGGGTTGCTACCAGCCATACTGCCACCACAAAGTGTATACCTGAGCATCGAACCAACACAGAAGGAAGCAAAGATGAGAGTGGGAGAGCAGAAGTTGATGACAGCTCAAGAGCCTTGGTTGTCAAACCAGAAGCCAGCTCTGCCCCCAAGAAGTGCCCCCCTTTTTTTTTTTCTCTAGCCAATATAAGTCAGGCGTTTGTCACTTACAACCAAATAATTCTATCTACTCCCTCCTTCCTCTCATTATTACTTAAATAGATCTCTGGGCGCCAGGGATCCCTGGTTGGGAATCATTAACCAAGCACCAAGGAGATCACAGAAATGTGTTTGCTATATCTGTCGATCTGAATCCATATCTAATTCAAATCTCAATCTCAAATTCGCTGGTTCGTGTTTATTGAGCTTCTACCGTGTATAAAATCCTCCTGGCACCTGTGTGGGAAGCTAGATGACTCCATCAGCCCCTACCACTCTCACAGACTGGTAAAAGAACTAAGAGGACAACAGGGGAGGAACAGAATCTTCTAGGTGGGAATCTGGGAAAGCTTCATAAAAGAGAGTTCACCAGAGATGGGCCTTAAGGGATTAAATGAGTCACAGTTGACCTAGACTAGAACCCATGTTCTGCTTCCTTGTCCAACATTCAGCTTAAACCCCACAGGGGTCAGTGCTAGTGCAGGGTCATGTTCTGGAGGAAAAAGCCTACTGCTGTTGGTCCCCCAGGCCCTGCTAATGGCTATGTGGGGTCTCCTGTAGAGACAGGGTCTCAGGCCACCCAGAAGTACATTGGGGGAATCATAAGACAAGAGCCACCTGCCTGTAAATCACCTCAGAGTATCCGGGAATCATAAAACAGTTGGATAGCTAGAATCATTAGATGCCAGAGCTAGTGGGGACCTTGGGAATTAATCAGCCTCTTCATATGACAGATAAAAGCCTGGAAAACAGAACAGGTCAAGGACTGTCCAAGATCACTCCTGCCGAGTCATTCCCAGAACCCAGGGTTCCAGGACTCTGACCAGTTCAAAGGAGACACCATGATTACTTCAATTCCACCCCCTCAGGAGTGAGGAGTCTGGGATTGTATTTTGATCGATGCTGTCTTTTATCTCTGATAGTTTCCTGTGCCTCATCTTGCCTCAGCACTTGCCTTGATTTTTTTTTTTTAACATTTTTATTGGAGTCTAATTGCTTTACAACGGTGTGTTAGTTTCTGGTTTATAACAAAGTGAATCAGCTATATGTATACATATGTTCCCATATCTCCTCCCTCTTGCGTCTCCCTCCCTCCCACCCTCCCTATCCCACCCCTCTAGGTGGTCACAAAGCACCGAGCTGATCTCCCTGTGCCATGCGGCTGCTTCCCACTAGCTATCCACCCTACGTTTGGTAGTGTATATATGGGGGAGGGGGAAGGGTAAGCTGTGACAAAGTGAGAGAGTGGCGTGGACATATATACACTTCCCTTGATTTTAACGTGCAATGAGCCTCTCCAGGGGCTGAGTCGTGCAGGCCTGGAGGACTTCCTTTGGCTCTTTAGCCAGTGACCATTGTTTCACGGGCTTTCCAGCCAATAACCATAAAATCTCCCCAAGAAAGCCCCTGCTGAGGATGCAGTCTTCTTGAGCTCCACACGGGCTTCTAGTGAAATGTGGATGCCATCAAACTGGACCGCAGTTTGGGGACTGGTTCCACTTCTTGCCAAGCCACTCCTCCAGACTCTCAGAAACATAATAAAGGGAAGAAATAATTATTCAACATACCAAAAGGAAGGCATGGTGTGTGCCTATGGGATGGCTTTTTTTGCAAAGCACATGAAGGGTCCTAGGGCACGGTGCAGAGGGAGCTGCCTTAGTCTGTAATAATCTTTGCTTCCCCCGGTGCACTTTTACCAGTCACACCCATGACTCCTTCAAAAGCCTTGTGAAGAAGGCAAGACCAAGTTCTATCCTCCCCATTTCCTAGGTGAAGTAACTGAGACTCGGGGAGGGGAAGCCACCTGTCCCCTCTCACCCATCTAAGAAGTGGCAGACCTGGGGCAGTCAGAACCCAGCCTGTCCCACGGTGGCCAGCACTCATTTTACAACGTCTGAGGGGTCTTGTCCACAGCCAGTTCTGAATCACCCCTAGGGCTGGCAAAGGATGAGAGGCCAGGGGTCTTTGTTGGTGTGACAAGGGAGCTGGGGCAGGGGTCTCCTTTATTCTCCTCCATGAGCCACACCTGACACTCAGAGCTGAGCTACTCCTTTTGTAAATCTCTGATATTAGTAACAAGGCTGACTAGAGGTAGTGTTACATAATGAAATCAGCAACTGGACATTGGATACTAAATGAATGAATGAACAGATGAATAAATGCAGTAGCTCTCACCTTAATGTAGTACACAAACATTGATAATATTTCAGCTGGCACAGAAGACGGACCGGAGACCATTTCTAAGGTCAGGTCTCTGCCCCAGAGGAACACACATTCCAACAGGAGAAGAAACAGACACGCAGACAAATAAATGACCACGCACCGTGACGGAAGCCGGAGTGCAGCTAGGTAGATGGACTCTAGAAGCCCAGAGCAGGAGGTTGTGACTAAGCCTCCTTCCCATGCAACCAAACTTGCAACTGTCTGTCCGCCCGAGCTTCCCTAGGGTTGCAGGAACCGGCATGACTCATCTTTCCCTCCCCAGTTAGTGTGGGCTGAACAAATTCTCCTGGAGGAGTCGTGAAAGCTTCAGCCATGTAGGTGACCTGGGCCATGGGACAGAGTCTGCAAGCTACCTGTCCCAGCTTCCTACGACAAGGATCTCAGCCGTCCCAGCCTTCCCTGGGACCCGTGCTCAGAATCAGCTGGTCCCAGAGCCCTCTCTCACCTGCCACAGTTATCTTAAAAGGTGGAGTGAGATCAAGGCACAGGGAACGTCAGAGTCACAGTAGCCCGGCTCATCCCTCAGGGCTAGAACACCTCGCCTTGAACAAGCGAGATAAGAGAATAAAATAACGCCTGACACAGCCTTATCACCTGATAATACGACTTCAGTTTTTCCATTAAAATTACGGAGAGCCACAGTCTTGTACTTTGGCTGATAATAGATCACAGGCGACAAAGCTATTAATTTTTATCTCTGCCGTGCAATACATCCAAGGGGGAAAAATACTTTTTCTGACGGTGGAAGTTGGATATGAATTTTTTCCTCCTCCCACCTTTCGTTTCTCACACCTTGCTCATCCATGAGCCTCTAGGAATTTTTAATCAAAGATGTATTAAACAGGGGCTTCCCTGGTGGCACAGTGGTTGAGAGTCCGCCTGCCGATGCAGGGGACACGGGTTCGTGCCCCAGTCCGGGAAGATCCCACATGTCACGGAGCGGCTGGGCCCGTGAGCCATGGCCGCTGAGCCTGCGCGTCCGGAGCCTGTGCCCCGCAACGGGAGAGGCCACAGCAGTGAGAGGGCTGCGTACCGCAAAAAAAAAAAAAAAAAAAAAAGAGGTATTAAAAAGAAACGGAT
>NW_020172364.1:6686474-6696249 GCF_003031525.2 Neophocaena asiaeorientalis asiaeorientalis
GACCACCGCAGTGAGAGGGCCCCGCACCGCAAAAAAAAAAAAAAAAAAAAAAGATGTATTAAACAGACACGGATCTGGCTATGCTATCACCATTACATAATGTTATAAATCTCTCTCTCTTTTTACTCTGCCCCCATCCTTGGAAGACTTGGTACAGGTATTTAGAACACAATTTAAAGGACTTGAGTCGGTTAGTTGCCTCTGGTCCTTGATATTCCCATCTTTAAAATGAGGAGTCTCCATAATTGCTTCCAGCTTCAATACTCCAGAACCGTATGACTGAAGGAGACACGGAGCGGGTCAGCTGTAATGACAAGGGTAGTCTTTCTAAGTACGAGGGCTGCCAGATAACAATACAACGAGGCCACCGCCACCCTGCCCTGGGCCCCATGCCTTAGGGGCAGCCCTGGCCTTCCTTACGGGGCAGAGGTCCATGGTGCCATGAACATGTGTACCTGGAGCCCATATCCCCCTTTCAAAGCAAACTCTGGGTACCTGGGACCCTGAAAGAGCCTGTGCAAATGGCCCAAGGTCTGCTTTCAGGCCCTTCCTGATCTCTCCCCTGGTTCCTCATCCCCAGAGCAGATCACAGCCCCAGGGTGCACACCCCTAGGTGTGGTCCAGGGATGGGGGGTGTGATTGATGCTCCACATCTACATCCCACTCTTCCCTGCCCTCAGGAATACTTGGGTGGAAAAGTTTGCAAAGCATTTGTCTTTGGGGTGCGAATGCCTATCAATGCCAGTGAGTAGCAGGGCCGGGGATGGAAGAGAGTGGGGAGGGGTTGGGGACAGTGGGGTATGACCAGCAACCTCCATTTGTACTGATACCTGACCTGCAAACGCTGGGGTGGGGGACTGGCTGCCAAAGAACAGCAGACTGTGAAGGATCCACGTTGGAAGGTGGTGGGAAGAAGAGTGGGCCGCTGAGTGGTGATGCTCTTCCCAAGCTGTAGCTGTCCAGTCGGTCACTTCAAAGGCCCACAGGCAAACCCAGGCTCCTTCCCAGGTTGGCCTCAGGCCTCTCCTCTGGAGAAATCTGATTTTATATTTTAAAGGTGAGTCTTAGCATCTCTTCCTCTCTCTCTGGAATAAGGCTATCTCAGAATTGGTTTCCTTATCATTGATACCCTATCTATTTCTAAAAAACAAAAACAAAAGCCTGGAGAAGGCTTGCAGTAAAAATACCAGATGGTTAAATACACAGGTTTGCCACGTTATGAAAGAAAGGAAATAATCATGCCAGGAACCTTGGATTCAATTTTTACTAAATATAAGAATAAAACAGCTCTGAGCCTCCTGACTGCTACAGCAAAACTAGAAAAGTGCTGAGTTACCTGGCTTTCATTATGTGATCAAAAGTACAAATACTCGTTCTTCAAAGGAGACCAACTTCTGTTGGGCAGAAAATTTGAGGAAGAGTTTTATCATCCACATCCTTTTATAGGAGGCGCTAAGTAACATAAGGAACCAAATCTTCAACAGTGGTTTTGCAGACAATGCGGAATCATTCTCCACACAACCGTTTATTATACTGACACTTGATAAAAATCTGAGGACATGATATTTTTTAAATTTAATTTATTTATTTATGGCTGTGTTGGGTCTTCGTTTCTGTGCGAGGGCTTTCTCCAGTTGTGGCAAGCGGGGGCCACTCTTCATCGCGGTGCACAGACCTCCCACTATCGCGGCCTCTCCCGTTGCGGAGCACAGGCTCCAGACGCGCAGGCTCAGTAATTGTGGCTCACGGGCCCAGCCGCTCCGCGGCATGCGGGATCCTCCCAGACGAGGGCCCGAACCCGTGTCCCCTGCATCGGCAGGCAGACTCCCAACCACTGCGCCACCAGGGAAGCCCCATGATATTTTTTAAAAGTTGTGAAGTCATTGCTACAGGAACCTGAGCTAATATCATCTAAGTAACCAAAATGGATACAAGAAAATAACTCAGAAAAATCAAAGGAATGAACTATTTAAACAAACACTTCTCAAACTTCTCCACCCAGTGTCCCTAATGGCACCCAACGGCAGAGAGAAGAGGAATCCTCTGTGGGATGGGGAGATAGAGGATCAGTCACGCCCTCCTCCATCTCTGGAGCAAAGTGAAATTTATCTTTAAATGGTATTCAATTTTAGCTTGCTACTTTATCATAAACGTGTCCTTATTTTAATATAAAATTAATTTCCCCAAAATCTTGGCTGAAGTTGATATCACTGTGGCTTAGAGTATTCCCTGGCATTACCAAGTATCCCAAATGTTTCGAAAACCACGAATGGCTTACACTGTCTCTTATTTGTTCTTTATAACAAATTGATGAGGCAGGTATTACCCATTTACATCAATGGGGAAATTGAAGAACAGAGAGGTTAAGTACTTTTCCCAGTAGCACGTGGCACCAGAATACATATTAATACTTGAATGAAACTCAGATCTCCTGACTATAAATCCAGTCCTTTTTCCCAGCTTCCGTATTGTCATTTTATCATGTAGGAAATAATCAAGGAGTGAAATGCATGGTCCAGCTAAGGTTTCTGATGTCGTATTACTGAAGCACAGTACCCACCGAACTTGGGAGACCACCCAGGCTTCCAATGGCCCCCCATATTGCACTCTGGCATCACTAGATGTATCTGATTCATTCTTCCAGAGGATGAATCACCCACGCTCAAATTAGAATCAGTTCATACATTATCAACTTCATGAGGCTGGAGCAGGAGAGGAGAGAAGAGCGTTTTTTTCCCAGGGGCTCCAGCAGCTGTCCTAAACCCTTACAGCGGTGATGGTAAATTGTCCCTTCTCCGTGAGGCAGAGCAACGATCTTGAAAGCGGTAGGATGCAATGAGAGGTCTGGCGACCTGAGTTCTGGTCCTGACTCAGCCGCCGGAGGGTTATGGGAAAACCACTTAACCCATGGGCGCTGGGTATGCCAGGGTATGATCATGAGGAAGAGTGAGATAATGTCTGGGAAGCCCTTTGAGCACCTCAGAAACAAGAGGCTCCATAAACACAAGGTGTTATTACCTCCAGGTACACATCAGCCAAGGACATCACAGTTCAGGTCCCTGCAGAAACTCCTCTCTCTCCGGACCTGAAAGGACCAGCTGATCCTTCAGCTTCTCATCCAGCGGAAATGTCCAAGTTTCGGAGGATTTGGGGTGAGTCAACCATCTGGTTAAAGATGAGTGAAGTGAAGATCTCGATCTTTAAATCACAGACCCTCGCAGCTGAAAAGGATATTAGCAATTTATATTTTTATGACTTTTTAAAAAACTTATTAATTAATTTATTATTTATTTGTGGCTGTGTTGGGTCTTTGTTGCTGTGCACGGGCTTTCCCTAGTCGTGGTGAGTGCTGGCTACTCTTTGTTGCGGTGCGCGGGCTTCTCATTGCGGTGGCTTCTCTTGTTGTGGAGCATGGGCTCTAGGTGCACGGGCTTCAGTAGTTGTGGCACATGGGCTCAGTAGTTTGGCTCTCGGGGTCTAGAGTGCAGGCTCAGTAGCTGTGGTACACGGGCTTAGTTGCTCCGCCACATGTGGGATCTTCCCAGACCAGGGCTCGAACCCATGTCCCCTGCACTGGCAGGTGGATTCTTAACCACTGCGCCACCAGGGAAGCCCCATATTAGCAATTTAGATCCCACTCTTCGTTTAGAGAAGGAGAAGCTGAGTCCAGAAAGTCTCATACATAACATTCCCTGAAGGCTTGCAAGATGTTAGACAGATGCTGGGTAAGAAGATGACTGGGCTCGGGTCTTTGACTTCAGAGGACTCTCCACCTAGTAGAGAATACAGGCACATTCACAGTTTGTGGACAGTGCAATACGAGCATTATTGCAAAGCGCCACCAGGACTGTGACAAAGAGGGAGCCGAAGTTGTCCTGCAGCCACGTGTCCTTGGGCAAATCGCTTCAACTTTGAAGCTCAGAAAAACGGAAACACGAGCAATGACATCACTCTCTAACATTTTTATCATGTTTGACAGCTCCCTAACAATTTCATAATCACTGGTTGATTTAATCCTTACAAGAAAGCAGGGAAGGAAGAATTATGATTAGCTCTTCTCTCTAGAGATGGAGTCCCAGGAGTGTGGTCATGACCTCACTCCCGGATGAGTCATCTGGAAAAGAACCAGGAAGGTAACTGGCCTCTAGTCTCCAGTAGCCTCCTCCTGGCTGTTCACCTGCTGTTCAACTTTATAGACATAAAATTCTATAGATCTACAAGTTCGTCAAAGTTGCAAGGTGACCTGGAACTGAGGAGGCTTTGGATAAGCATTTGTAATGATTGGAGAACTGGGAAAAGAATCAGCATCTTTTCCATCTAAACTCAGCTACCAATAAAACATTTCTTAATTCAAGTGACTTGGGCTTCCCTGGTGGCGCAGTGGTTGAGAGTCCACCTGCCGATGCAGGGGACATGGGCTCGTGCCCTGGCCCGGGAGGATCCCACATGCCGCGGAGAGGCTGGGCCCATGAGCCATGGCCGCTGAGCCTGTGCGTCCGGAGCCTGTGCTCTGCAACGGGAGAGGCAGCAGCAGTGAGAGGCCTGCGTACCGCAAAAAAAAAAAAAAAAGACTTAATATGCTTTAGTAAGAACCTCGGGTTATTTTATATTTCAGTATTTTAAATTACACAAATAGAACGTGAATATAGTTTTACTGCAAAATGTTCAAATATCTAAAAGCAAATGTCCTTTTGACTGACCCCCGATCCCAATCCCTACTCCCTGCTAACTCCCCACCCTTCTCCTCCTCTCCCCCCACCCCCGTCCCTGACTCCTGTTGTTAGTACTTATCAGTATCATTTTAGCCCTTCACTCTATGCAACTAATTACATGTACATATAGAAATACCCCAGTGCGTCTTGCAGTTTGTTCCTTATGTAAATGGTCTAATGGTGTGTACGTTGTTTTACAATTTTTTTTAACTTAACACATAGAGGAGCTCTAGCCTTGTTAGCTGTCATAGATGTACTGTATTCCCTGGTATTTTGTAATATTACTACCCTGCAGTTAAGCCATTCCCCTGTGAATGGACCTCTAGTGATCTTTATGTTTTTCTCCATCACCAACAATGCTGCAATGAACATTTTTGTGTGTGTCACCTTAGAAACACAAATTTGACTCCAAAAGTATTGCACTGATTTGCAGGCTGACCAACGGTGTAGGAGAGGACCTATTTTCTTATATCCTTTACTAAAACTTAATATCATTAATTCTCTTAATTTTTTTTGCCAATCTGAGAGTAAAAATAAAATATGCATTGTTGATGTTAATTTGCATTTCAAGCATATTTTCCCTTCAAATGGGAAATAATAAAAAGTGTTAACACTTAAAATGTGTTAACTTTCTCAGAAAAAACATGACATATTGAAAGATAATGGTCTCTGAGGTCAAAGGGCCTGGGCTGGCTTCCCAGATCTACCACTGACAAGCTGGGTGACCTCTGACAATTGCTCAACCTCTCTGTGCCTCACCTTCCTGCCTGTCCAGGCTGTGAAATAGTTGTCATGAAAGTGCTTCATAAATTGTTAGCTCTGTGCAGCTGTTAGACATTACTTGACTCTTTATAAGGTGAATAAACCGATGCTCAGTGTGGTGGGTTGCATATTTCTAGGTACCAAGAAAGCCCCTCATACAGCTACAGTAGCCCCTGTCTTATGTTGGAATATGTTTAATCAGGCTTTCTTAGCAAGCTGAAAGATAAGGCCTTGAGTAGTTTTGTTCGTTTATTTGTTGGCTGGTTTTGATTTTTGTTTGTTTGCTTGTCTCTTTTTTTTTTTTTACTTCATAGAAGTACATGCAGAATAAGACATAGTTAGCTGATCGACTGTAGAATGTTATGTTACCTAAACCCCAGAACTCCACTTCACAGCAAAATGCCCCAGTCTCTTCTCATTAATTTCTATTGTCTCAACTGCACTGTTTGCTAGAGAGCAAAACACTCCCTAAATTGACGAGATGGAAGATTTGATGCACCTAAGACATAATCACATTTATTTTCAGACATGGGAGTACTGCAGGGGCACAGAGGACATTTTTTTAGCCACTGAACCCCGTCTCCCCTTCCTGGCAGCACCCCACTTTCAATCCACAGGGTCTGAGGGGGCCTCACCCTCGGCCCTGGGGTGGAGCATGTGACCCGGACCTACATCAATTAGCACGTTGCAGTCTCCAGCCCCAGTGATTGGCTGACAGCAGAGCACATGATACAGAAACCCCAATCAAGGTGAACTTGAGGATTTTTGCAGACAAAGCAGGGACAGAGAACTTTCATATTTTCCCATGGTACATGATCCTGAAAGGATTTTGCCCTGGAAACTTCTGGTGGTCTTCTTGAAGGAAAAGAGAAGACCTAAGAGATGGAGAGAGAAAAACCGGATCCCGATAACATTGCCAAAGCCAGACGTCCTCCTGTACGTCTCAGTTACAGAACTTAATAAATCCCCCCTACATGCACACACTCTTTTTTGGGGGGTGGGGGGGGCTGAATCTGCTGTTCTATCATTTGTGATAACTGACACTAGTAGAATCACACACTCACATTTATGCTCAATGTTTCTTTCCGTACATGGAGGGCAGCATGGTGTCATGAGAGAAGCCCAGCACTGGAAGGCAGGAGACCTAGGTCTGTCACTGGCTTTGTCTCTTTGGGCATCAGTTTACTTAGCTGTAAAGTGAGAGAGTTGGACAAATAAGTTTGGGACACCTTCCTGCTCTGACACTCTCTGAATCTGTAAACCTGAAACTCCTGGTGCTCTTGTGACCACTGGAAGCTGAGATTGTCAGATACTGACTCTTTGAAGCATTCCATTCATTGTGTTAAAGGAGGGCTTAAGTGGCCCCCAATGGAGGGGACCTGAAGAACAGTAAACAATTAGGTTCCTGTATCTCCACCAGAATTGGCTCCAGAAGAGGGTCAGGCTTTGCAAAAACACAGAACATTCTTCCCTCTGGGCTCCTTGGGAAAACTCTCGGCACGATGGAGGGTGTCTCTCTGGCTATTCATTGCTTGCCAGTGGGAACAGCCAAGGAGGAGAAGAGGTCACATGGCCTGGCCTGCTGCTGGCACAGGGCGCTCTACGCGGCCCATGGCTGGGCGAGGAGGAGGGCTGCCCGACCCCCTACCGAGGCGTCCTTTGGAAGGTGGGCCCAAGAGTTGCCGAGATGTATTCTGCAGCAGTCTCTATAAAGGTCTGAAGAGCAGGATTCAAATCCAGCAGTCTCCGCCTGTCTCTTCCGTACGGAGCGTGATGCTAAGCGTTTTCATAGGCATTCTTTTTTTCAACCCCTTTTTTTTAAACAACAACCCTCTTACGCCTCACATCACCTCCAGTTTACAGTTATAGAATCTGAGGCTCAAAGAGGTGAAGTTGAAGTAACTCACGCAGGGACCCACAGCAAGAGTCACAGTGTGTCTCACGGATGGAGGACGAGACCAGGGCCTGAAGGCTGCTTTTGCCTCGTCTTCGCCCACACCGCCACCGTCCTGTGAACCAGACCCACAAACGTGCGGGTCGGAAGCATGTGTTCCAGTCACTGCCCTTCTCACAGCTGCTTTTGTAAACACTCGGAAGCACAGTGTTCTGACCGTTTATGTGCGTGTCACTTCCTTGCCTGGACTGTGAGCTCTTCAGCAGGGCCTGTGTGATCCAGCTGTGTGGCTCCCCCAGGTCCTGTTCAAAATAGGAATGTGAAAAGCAGTCCTTCTCTCTGGCCAGCCACTGACCCCAGAGGAGGACTGGACTCGAGCAAGCGTCACCAACTGGATGCGCTTAGGGACCAGGCGGCAGGCAGCGGAAACACAAGAAATCCCAAGCCAGGTCTGAGACAGTAGGGAGTGGTCGGAGATTGAGGGAACAAAACATGCAGGACCCACCTAAGACACTCAGGTCCAAAAGTTTTAGAAAGATCGTACAGCCGAAAGAAGCGTGCAAAAACAACTATACCCCCCCACAAAAAATAATAATAAAATTAAAATTAAAAAAGAAAAGCATGCAGCCTGGGCCCCAGAGCCAACAATTTACAGCCCCTACTCTGACTCCACCCTGGAACATTCAGCTTGGCTTGGATTGGTGAACACCCCTCCGACACTGTCACACCAGTCTTCCCAGGTGGACACATGGCTGCAGGGGTTCCATACCTGGTTCTCATTTAACACAATGTGTGGTAGACAGTGGACATTTAATACGTGTTTGCTAAATAAAATTTAAAAGAATTAATGTTTACCCAAAGCGCTATAAGCCTCAGTTAGCCAACACTATGCAAAGGAAGCTATTGATTCAGGTTTCACTGCTCTAGGGACCAGAACATTGATTACAGTGTTGGGGTGGGGAACCAACCATACCAGGTAACTGCATGTACCATAACACCTAGAGGAGCCCTTTAGGAAACTAAATGATTCATTGAGTGGTCCCCATACTCAAAACAGAAATATACACAGTTCATGATTCCCTAGTATATCCCATCAATCATCCATTCACTCAACAACTGCAGCGCTGGGACCATAAAGGTGAGGAACACAGACAGTGCCTTCCTTCAAGGAATTTACAGTTTTGTAATCAGCTAATCACATAAATAAATGTAAAGTCACAACGTAATACGGCTCAGAAGTAAGCTGTGCTTTCAGAGGTCTGGCCGAGGTGGATCAGGGAAGTGATTCAAGAGCTGGCTAAACAGGGGAAGGAACAGCATATGAAAAGGCCCCAGGGGGCTTCCCTGGCGGCGCAGTGGTTGAGAGTCCGCCTGCCGATGCAGGGGACACGGGTTCGTGCCCCGGTCTGGGAAGATCCCGCATGCCGCAGAGCGACTGGGCCCGTGAGCCATGGCCGCTGGGCCTGCGCATCCGGAGCCTGTGCTCCACAACAGGAGAGGCCACAACAGTGAGAGGCCCATGTACCACACACACAAAAAAAGGCCCCAGGAAAGAAGTGTGGCAAAGAAAAGGATGTGCAAGGACAAAGTGGCTGAGCAGAGGAGGGAGCATATATGGTTTAAGAGGCTGGTAGAGGTCAGACCATTCCAGGATTGTGGGCGATGGTAAGAATTTTTATCTTTATCCCATGAGCATTGTGAGTTATTTACTCTGCTAGTGAAAAAAATAAAATGGTGGGCTGTTATCACAGTTCTTCATTCCTCTAACCTGGACCTTCTGCACAGGCTCCTTGGTGCCCACTTCTCTCTATGGGGTCTGTGACAAGGACGAAGAGTTTTAAACTCTTTTGGACGGAAAAAGTTATTTCACGTTTAAAGTCTGAGCTGCAAATGAGATTTTTCCTTCCAGTGTACCGTGACATTGCCGCCGTAACACCATTAGACACCCTTCTGGCAACAGGAGCTCAGAGCCCTACTGTCAGCTACTTCATGTCCAACATCACGTCAGCCAGCACTTTCTCATCTCTGGATTATACAGACCACGTTTTAACCTGAAAAATATCACAGACTTCCCACTTGACACCAGTTATACTTTCAACTTTGAACGACATAATACCATTTACATTAGCACCCCCAAAACTGAAATATTTATATATAAATTCAACAATGTATGCTAAAGAGCTATATGAGGAAAACCACAGTACTCTGATGAAAAGAATTTAAAGGAGATCTAAATAAATGGAGAGATATTCCAGGTACATGGATTAGAAAGCTCAATATGGTCAAGCTGTCAGTTCTTCCCAACTTGATCTATAAAGTCAGAGCAATCTCAATCAAGAGATCATTAATCCCAGCAAGTTACTTTGTGGATGGCAACAAAATGATTCTAAAGTTTGTGTGGAAAGGC
>NW_020172364.1:6696429-6713906 GCF_003031525.2 Neophocaena asiaeorientalis asiaeorientalis
ATACAGAATCATCAACACAGTATTAAAGAAGAACAAAATTGGAGGACTGACACTACCCAACAGTAAGATTTACTATAAAGTTACAGTAATCAAGACGATGTGGCACTGGCAAAGGAAGAGAAAAACCAATAGGACAGAAGAGAGGGCCCAGAAATAGACTCACACAAATACAGTCAACTGATATTTGACAAAGGAGCAAAGGCAATTCAATGGAGAAAAGATAGTCTTTTCAATAAATGGTGCTGAAATAACTGACCATCTACATGCAAAAAAAAGTGAATCTAGGGCTTCCCTGGTGGCACAGTGGTTGAGAGCCTGCCTGCCGATGCAGGGGACACGGGTTCGTGCCCCAGTCCAGCAAGATCCCACATGCCGCGGAGCAGCTGGGCCCGTGAGCCATGGCCACTGAGCCTGCACGTCCGGAGGCTGTGCTCTGCAACGGGAGAGGCCACAGCAGTGAGAGGCCCGCGTACCGCAAAAAAAAAAAAGATGCTCAACAACACATGTCAATAGGGAATTTCAAATTAATACAATGAGATACACTATACATCTATCAAAACGGCCCAGATCCAGAACACTGAGTACACACCAAATGCTGATGAGACTGTGGAGCAATAGGAACTCTCATTCATTGCTGGTGGGAATGGAAAAGTTGGTACAGCCACTTCAGAAGACAGTTTGACAATTCCTTACAAAAATAAACATGCTTTTACCACACAATTCAGCAATCACATTCCTTGATATTTTCTCAGATGAGCTGAAAACGTATGTCCACGTAAAAACCTGCACATGGATTTTTTTTTTTTTTTTTTTTTTTTTGCAGTATGTGGGCCTCTCACTGTTGTGGCCTCTCCTGTTGCGGAGCACAGGCTCCGGACGCGCAGGCTCAACGGCCATGGCTCATGGGCCTAGACGCTCCGCGGCATGTGGGATCTTCCCGGACCGGGGCACGAACCCGTGTCCCCTGCATTGGCAGGTGGACTCTCAACCACTGCCCCACCAGGGAAGCCCTGCACATGGATTTTTATAGCAACTTTTTTCATAGTTGCTGAAACTTGGAAGCAGCCAAGATGTCCTTCAATAGGAGAATGGATAAACAAATTATGGTACATCTATACAATAAAACATTCTTCAGTAATAAAAAATTGAGCTATCAAGCCATGAAAAGACAAAGAGGAACCTTAAAGGCATAGCGCTAAGTGAAAGAAGGCAACGTGAAAAGGCTACATACTGCATGATTCCAACTATATGACATTCTGGAAAAGGCAAAACCGTAGATACAGTAAAAAAAAAAAAAAATCAGTGATTGAGAGAGAGGAAAGGAGAGATGAATTGGTGGAGCACAGGGGACTTTGGGGGCATTGAAACTATGCTGTATGATACTGTAAGGGGGGATACTTGTCGTTATACATTTGTCAAAACCAACAGAATACACAACACAAACAGTAAACCCTAATGTAAACTATGGCTTCAGCTAATAATAATGTATCGGTATTGGCTCATTAACTATAACAAATATACCACATTAATGCAAGAAGTTAATAACAGGGGAAACTTGGCGGAAGGGCAAAGGGGAGTATGGGAACTTGCTGTACTTTCCGCTTGCCTATTCTGTAAAACTAAAACTGCTCAAAAAATAATGTATATTAATTTAAAAATTCTAATGATTCATAAAGTATATGATGACAACACCACCACGGTTTTCATAGCCTGGTTTTAAAAATTATATCTGATTAATCACAACAGCGCCCACATATGCTTGAGAAATACAAGTACATATGAGTAAAATACGCCTGTCTTTTGCAGTCTCTAGACAATCTTGAGCACACATGTGGATTCAGAGATTTTCTTGCAAAAACTCCATAGGTTTAAAAGAATCCCGAGTCTGGGAACCACTGCTGAGGGCTTCATAGACATTTCTTGATTAATGAATGACGCATGCTCCCTTGGGAGATAGGAGAACACTAATTGCGGGTCAGTGTCGTTGATGTCCAATCTCTCTTGACTCTCGGAGGCTATGACACCTTTCTCATCACAGAGAAGGGAGGACTAAGTAAGAGATTACGCATTAAAGCATCTAGCAGAGTGCCTGGAATATCATAGCCTCTCAGTAACTATTAACCAAATAGAATCTGGCAGATCAGTCGTCAGGAGCTGATCTGGATTGGCTGACATCCAATATCTCTTCCACTTGGATTTGTGACTCAGGCCTCCCCACCCCCTTTTTAATGCTTTGGGACCTCATTTCTGTTCCAGGCCAAAAGTTTTGTCACTCTAAGACTGGACATGGGAAAGAGCTACAAACATCCGTAAGAGAGATCTTGGGAAGGCATCCTATCTGAACCACTCTCCAATTTGCCCCCATACCCCATTTTGTCATGTGCACCTATAAAGTATGAGACCCAAAGATAGAACTTTGGATGAGTTTGATATACCTCGGGGTTGAAGAAGAAACTAAAAGCTGTCCTGTCCCTCCATAGTGATACAGCAGCTGAAAAATTATTAAAAGACACTCCAAAATCACAATGGTCTGGAGGAATGAAAATATGTATCCATTACGGACAACATATCTTTCACTGTGCTTATTCATTCACGGTATTTATTCCTTCAGCTCCAACTGTGTGCAAGGCACTGACAGTGTTGAGTGCTGAGCTAGCTGGCTCTAGTCAGTGTGATAAAAATGTCCTTTCCATGCTGTTCCTTGTAACCTTGAGTGCACCGGGATCCAACTGTTCCCACCCTGCTCTACTGCTGGTCCTGGAGCCTCTGCTCCCCCCATTTCTTGGGCAAATAATGGATCTTACCTCTTGGAATGGTGAAAGGCCTGGAAATAGTGCCTTGAGAAAAATGAAAGGAACTGGGGAGTTTTAGTTGATGATGAGAGAACCCAGGAGAGATGGGATCCTTGATTTCACAAATCTGAAGGACCATTATATGGAAGGAGGGTTTGATTTTTTTGGTGTGGAATCAGGAACTAGAACTGCAAAGCAGCTGGAAGTGACAGAGAGACCGATGTCATCTTAGCCAAAGAAAGAACTTTTTACCAGTGAGAAGCCTCCAAGTATGAAATAGACTGCCTTGATAGGAAGTGAGCTCCCCATTACTAGAGGTGTTCAGAGGCCAGACGTTCAAAAGACAGGGAGCTTGTAGAGGAGATTCTTTCAGCAAACTTGGAAAGAGTGGGGCTGATCTTTATGTCTTTATTTTTTATGCCAAATCCACTTCTGTAAGCGTTGGGTGTATCCAACGATTTCTGCATTACAAATCAGATAATATTCTACTTCACTTCTGTGTATCTACACATCCTTTACAGTTTACAAAGTGCTTTCAATTACATGATCTCATTAACTCCTCAGGACAAATTTTTGAGAAGAATTATTATACTCACTTTAGAGTTGAGGAATCTAAAGAAATGAAAGGCCAAGAGAAGCGAATCAATGATAAAATTAAAGGAAATTATCAGACTTCATTCGAGGGCTCGTTCTTCCTCCTATGGAATCACAGGCCAAGGACGTTCATCTCATTTTCAGGATGAAGAGATGAAAAGTATCAGCTGCTGGACAAGGGAGCTATGTTTTCTAAGGGGCTAAGAAGCTGTCATTGATTCCAAGAGTGGGCAGAACACTTTCCCTGTAGCTCAAAAAGCAGAAAATACTGAGTCTTTGAAGCTAACAAACATATTATTAATGGGTCAGCTTTTTCTCACCCACAGCATGCTCCAGGGTGAGACCAGGCTGACCGCTGCCCCTGTGTGAAAGAGTAAGGCCTTTGCCTCAAGAGTCAGAAAAAAGAAGAGAGAAGGTGATAGTCTAGGGATGATGCTGAGCAGAAAAAGTCCCAGGGGTGACCAGGAAATCAAGAACCACTTGTTTCTTCTTGTAAGAATGTTTTGCATCTGGAAATGCAGCCCAGTGACCCCCAAAGAGGGTACAGATTGAACAAACAGAGAACTCCCAAAGGCTGAGGAAGGGATTAATTCCCATATAATAACCATGCTGTGCTCTTCTCCAAGGTCTTTCATCTGTAGATCTCAGAAGGTTTTGTAAACATCAATTAAATGTTACAACATTGCTTTGAAGTTAGTATTACTATGTCCATTTTCCATATGAGAAAACTGAGAAGCTAAGGGGCTCGCCTAGAGGCAACCCAGTCAAGATTCTAGGAGGCCAAGCATTTCAAACTTCATCTCTGCAAAGCTCTGGGTCTCACAGGGAGAGGGAGATTGAAACAGTCTGACAGTGCTATTCCCAGGCTCTGAGAGAGAAAGATTCCTGAAGATGCCCTCTCTCTACGGGTCCACGAGCTCTGTAAGAACCTTGAAGGGTTTTTCCTTATCAAAGGGACTGGGTCCAAGAACAACAAGATTCAGAGGTAGACTCCATAAATCATTCCTCAACCTTCCAGTGGGATGTCATTTTTCCTTTTCAAAGCTGTCAAAGACCATTGTGGTTCCTTCTTTTATGGTCTGCCTTGGGTTATAATTATTCATGTCAGCGTCTGGTTTTTCTCTTAAGATTTCAGACAGGATATCTTACATTATCCCTTATGCTGTTACATACTACGAGGTCATAGGTAAATATGTTTTGACTTGATGTGAAGTGGGGTTGATGGGGAAATGTCAGAGCAACAGACAACTTCTACAAGGTATAAAGAACAAAGTTGATAACATTTGTCCTCACCAGAGGCAACAACAAGGCCTGCCTGCCATTTATATTTCATGTGAATAAAGGCACTTCTGGGTTTTCATGACTGCCACAAATCTCTATTTTTACCCAAGGAACCAATGTTCAATTAGGATTGTCAAGCCTGGCCAAAATTCAGTGGAAAGCCACATGTGTGATAAGTATATTTGGGAAGAACAGACACGTTATTACATGGAATAACATGGAAGAACAGCATGATATGAGCAACATGCTTTCCAAATTTTACAAAGCATTTTTATAAGCACTTTCATTTGAGCCTATTAAGACATCACGAGGTATGCAATTGAGATGTCGCTATCATATTTATTGATGAATTCCATCAAGGTTAAGTGACCTGCTCTAGGTCACACAACTATTGAATAACAGAACTGGGGCAGAAACCAAGAAACCTGGAGAGAGAAAAGAATGAGAGCTCTCTGTATCCCACAACTTCCTGTGCCTCCTAGCTTCCCAAACTGGAATTTTCTCAGTGCTTTCTTTCTTGCCTGCCTCTGTTGCTTGCAACTATGCCAAGTGGGGTCCATGCTAAACCACATTGGGTCCTTCTGAGCCCGGGTCACCTTGGGGCGGTGTCTGTACAGCTGGAGTGGAGCAGCAGGGGCAATTTTGCTGGCTTAGGAATCCACCTCACAAAAGACAGAAGAGAGTCTCCATAACAGCTGTCAACTGAAAATCCATTTGCATATTTGGTGCAGTTGTCGAAGCCCAAGGTGGAGAGATGGGAGACTTTGGTTATAGTCCCAGTGCCACCAACCATCTGTGGGCCCTTGTTTTCATTCCACAGATTTTTTTTTTTTTTTTTTGCGGTAGGCGGGTCTCTCACTGCTGTGGCCTCTCCCGTTGCGGAGCGCAGGCTCCAGACACGCAGGCTCAGCGGCCATGGCTCACAGGCCCAGGCGCTCCGTGAGGAAAGAAGACCACAGCAAGTTTGCCACCCAGGGCATGTGGGATCTTCCCAGACCCGGGCACGAACCCGTGTCCCCTGCATCGGCAGGCGGACTCTCAACAACTGCGCCACCAGGGAAGCCCCATTCCACAGATATTTAATGAGCACCTAATAGAGGCTGAATATTGAGTTAGGTGCCAGGGACACAGGAATGAAAGAGAGGTGTTTCTTGCTCTCAAGGAGCTAACAGTATATGAGACAAAACAGATACACAAGCAGATAAAGACACTGCAATGTAATGTGTGGTTTTATGGAGGTGTCACACTGCTGAGAGTCTTTCCAGAGGAGGAAACTAAACCCAGTGCTGGCCTCTTCGGAGCGCAGGGTGCTGTGAGAATGCACAGCTTGCGCACCCGTGAAGCCAGTCCTGCCAACAGAGATCCTCTAGGTCACGTGGTTTCTCTCTTAAGGGTGGTATGACCACAAGTGGGGACAAGTAGGTGTAGAAATGGAGGCTCTCAGAGACCTAGGAGTGAGATCACACAGGAGAAGCCACGAGACGAGAGAAACCTAGAGCGAAGATGTCAATAGCCACTGGGGCTTCCCTGGTGGCACAGTGGTTGAGAGTCCGCCTGCCGATGCAGGGCACACAGGTTCGTGCCCCAGTCCGGGAGGATCCCACATGCCGCGGAGCGGCTGGGCCTGTGAGCCACGGCCGCTGAGCCTGCGCATCCGGAGCCTGTGCTCCGCAACAGGAGAGGCCCCAACAGTGAGAGGCCTGCGTACAAAAAAAAAAGAGGTCAGTAGCCATGACAAGAAGACCAAGAAGACGTGCTAGGATGGAGGACAAGCTGAGGCCTGAGAACACCAGAGTGACTTGAGGGGCCTCCACAGATGAGGAGATGGCCACAAGGCATGACAGCTGTTTCCAGAAGGGCAGCGAACATTTCCTTATAGCCGGAGGCCCTGTCTGTCTCTCTGCCACAGAGAGGCTTTACCCTTAATTTCCCCACTACCTTCAAGTCCCATAACCTGAGGTCAACAGCATTTCTCTGACTCTTGCAAACGGGACAAAACAAATTCAAATATGTAAGAGTGTTTTACATGCTTACAAAACATCACACTTTATGCAAGGGAGACCAGCAGCTCCAAGTCTCTAAAGACTCCACTAACAGCTAAAACAAAGATAAAATTAGTCCCACAGGTGGGTGAGGATGTAGGCACAGGCTACTCTGGACGGTGCTCTCTGCACCTTTCAGCGACTCCCCCCAAAGTACAATCATTGCACCCACAAGCCCCTGCCTGCTCCTCAGACATGATCTCTGCTAAAACGGGAAGCAGTGATTAATAGATAACTGCGTGGCGATAACTCAGAGGCTGGCCAACCCATCCTCTGCTCTTCCCCAATGATCTTTCTGTGCTAAGCCTTTGGGCCAATCAGCTTTCTTTTTCTCAACTCTAGCACGTCACCAATAATTACAGATGAAACATCAGCTGTTTTTCCCCCCAATAACCCTAATATTCTAGCTATCTATGAAGATAATTAACTTTCTTAAAGAAAAGTGCCCTAGCAAGCTTTCCTCGACACAATAGACAATTACCTTTGTTAATCACCTTTTTCCTTTATTCTGGTATTAGTGTTCAGGCTGGCCCTCCTGTACAGAACAGTGATGGCTGCTTCACATGACGCTGTCTCTCCCCATGCTAAATCTCATATGATAGTCATTATCGTCCCCAGCATGCTGCCAGAAAGTGGCTTTATTCTTGCTACTTGGCGGTCGATTCCAGAGACCTCCCAAGCAGCAGACAGCTCACAAGCCTGTAAAGCAGATCAGATGTGCCCCTCCGGCGTCCTGATGACAGAAGAAGGAAAGTGACCTGGTCAAGTTCTTGGAGCAAGGTGCACTCCCTCTCTTTAGTGTCTGACCCACCCAACTGCATTCCAAAAATGCAGTATGACTTTGCTCAGTAATTCCCTCCATGACATTTGCTGAGTGCTCACTATGTGCTGGTCCTCTGCTACACTCCAGACATTCAGCCATGAAGAAGAGGAAAGAAGACCGCAAGTTTGCCACCCAGGGATGGATTCAACCAGCCTTGCTGCAAAAAGTGATTTTTTTTTTTTTGGCCCATTCTTTAGCAAGTATCTAGCAGACACTTGTGTCAGGCCCTTTAAGGACCTGCTGAAATCCCACCTTTCCTACGAGCACTCCTTCAACCCACTCCCATGGGAATGAAGCTCTCCTTCAACAAAGAGCTTGTGCCACCCTAAAGGCCCGTTCGCACCTCTGCCTTTCATTAGAATCACTTGTGTGTGGTAAGAACGTTTCTTACCCAACTCCAGGTCCATCCCCTGCAACGGTGTCTGGTACACAGTAGGCTCCTCATCAGTGTTTGTCAAATTAAATACATGCAAGATGTATGAGGCCTCTAAGAGGGAGAGGTGGGATTACTATTACATCTAGTCATGGCTGCTAAATGATGAAAATGACTGAAACAATAACAGCAAAGGTAATTTTTCCAGAGCTCTCGGTGTCTATGCATCTCCTAGGACACAAGCAGATGTGCCCCTGGTTTTCTAGGGCTCTTCTATGCGGAGCCATGCTCCTCCTTACATGTTTGGATAATCTCACCAAGAGCTATCACGTCTATCCTGTTTTCTAAGCCGCTGAGCAAACCAGTAAGATAGGCGTGGAGAGGATGCCTATCCCGATTTTCCCAAGGTCAGACAGAGGAAGTGACTGTCCCAGATCCAAGAGTTAGTAAGTGGCAGAGCTTGGACTCAAACTCTCCATTCTCGGCAGTGAACATACCCACACACTGTAGCAAATCATGATAATTATAGAAAGCCAAGAATCAACAGAGCTGTCATTAAAGATAGGCTTGTTTTCACCTTCAAACCTG
The DNA here is from genome assembly GCF_003031525.2 of Neophocaena asiaeorientalis asiaeorientalis. Classification (NCBI taxonomy): domain Eukaryota; kingdom Metazoa; phylum Chordata; class Mammalia; order Artiodactyla; family Phocoenidae; genus Neophocaena; species Neophocaena asiaeorientalis. The sequence goes on from NW_020172364.1 coordinate 6,704,923, forward strand.
TTTTTTGGTAACTCACCTAACAGTCGATTTGTATAAATCTAAACTGGGCTCTATATTTGTTAATTGTCTGTAATGAACAGACACAGTTGTACCATCATGCAAAGAAGCCAGGTGAGGCAGGGTTTACTAAGGCTCCTTTGCATTCAGATATCAAAATAAGATATGAAAAGTACCTCACGGGAGAAATCAGTACTTTTGAATACTGATATTTCACACGTCAGTGGTTCTTAATAATTCTAGAGACACCGATGCCTGTCTATATCTGCAACTGCTCTTCACACTCATATTTAGTTGAAGGTGCTGATGGATAAATAAGAGAAAATTGCAACCGACACAATACCAGTTCAGGTTTATGCTCCAATAGCTTGAGGACACTTTGTGGCCAAGTTTCTTTTATTGATCATGTCAAGGCTTCAACCTACTTGAGCTTAGAGGAACTTTGTTGCTCGGCTTTATAATATACAAAAAAAAAAAAAGAATTGGACATGCAAATAAGATAAGCTATTACATTTTAAATGAAATTAGTCAATGTCATTTATATCTTTTTATATTAAGTAGAAGCCAGGTATATATTTCAGCAGTCTTTTGACAAGCATTTAATTATTTTTTCCCACTAGAATGTGTTGAGATGGAAGTGCATACATCACCATATATGTGTCTTGCTCCCATTTTGTTCTCATTTCCTAGCCAGTTTAGAGGACTGTTATCCCAGTGGGAAATGATAAGACAGCTGTGGGCTAGAATAAATTTCCCTACCGCATGTCTGTTAGGAGGGGAAACCTTTTCCCTACCCTCCGTTCTGATGGTTCCTTCAGTGTAGGGAGCTACAAAGGTGGGATACCCCAGGCCCCCTGCACCCCTCCCTGGGTAGAGAGGAGCACAGTCACTTCTCCGATGGGCCATTTGGAAGTGGGGTCGTGGCCTGTGCACCTTTCCAGTTCTTCCCCTTCAGTCTGCCCTCCGAGCACATGTGGTCTCAATTGCTCTTGCCCCAGTGTAAACATAGCAACCAAGACCTTGGACTTGAGAGAGGTTCCTCTTTTCCAGCAGTGCTTGTGGAAGGATGGATAAATCAACACAACCGGGGTTCAGTATCAGGAAGTCCACTCACCCCAGAGACATAAACCACACTCTCCCGAGAGGGTAAGTGACATGACCACGGAACACAGCGGGGGGGGGACAGCTGCTTCCTCCTCAGACCCAAGTTCCTCAAGATGGCGACATCACTCTTGACCCTTCAGCACCCAACCCCGGGCCGGCCACCTCACAGGTACTCCCTATTCATGTAATGAATTAAAGTAGAAGTCAGGATAAGAGCTTAGGGGGTCTTGATTGGGAGCCTCTCACAGCACGCTCCTGCTGTGGTCGTGAGGAAACACACTCCAGCCTGTAGAATCCCACACACGTGTGGCACAGGCCCCACACGATGCTTCTGGTTCATCCCACACACTGGGAGACACCGAACTGGCCGGCACGGAGGCTGGCTTTCCCACAAGGTTCTTCTTCCTCCGGGAACCTTGCATTTACCATATGGCTCCCCTTTCCCCTCATTTACCACCTACCACTGAGATACGGCCCCTCCAGCCACTTCTCTCTGACACGTGCAAACACAGCCTCTCTGGGCCTCTCTTCCTGTCTCCTCTCCAGCTTCCTCCCATTTACCACAGGAACATCTCTCTTCTGCTCTCTTTCCCCTCCATCAACTCTGGCGTGAGCCCTAAACCACTCTCTCAGACTGACAGCCCTCAGCGTAGTGCAGATGACCCCCCAAGTGAAAGGCAAAGGGAGGCTTGCGTTTTGTAGTGAAGTGAGCATCACAAGAAACTTATTTCATCAGCCCCTTAAAGTCCATGAAAATGCCCAGAAGTTACTCTGGCAATCCTACCAAAGTCCTGTCAGTACCCTCACCTTCTGTTGTCTTCAAGTACCAATATGCTACCTAAAAACTCAAACAAAAATACCACCCTAGATTTTAAATTACTAGAGTGGGTTTTACTATTTTTAACACAAATATATTATGCTTCATTTATACTATGGGGCTCAGAAACCATAGAGAGATGGGCTGGGGCTCCGCTTAACACTGAAAGCATCATCCGGGAAATGTGCCCTGAGCCCCAAGGAGTCAACTCACAGGGAAGTTGTCCATGCCTTGCGATCCTTCAGGAATTCACCAAGAGGGCTTCCCTGGTGGCGCAGTGGTTGGGAGTCCACCTGCAGGGGACGCGGGTTCGTGCCCCGGTCTGGGAGGATCCCACATGCCACGGAGCGGCTGGGCCCGTGAGCCATGGCCACTGAGCCTGCGCGTCCGGAGCCTGTGCTCCGCAACGGGAGAGGCCACAACAGTGAGAGGCCCGCGTACCACAGAAAAAAAAAAAAGAGAGAATTCACCAAGAGCTCTGTGACGGAGTTGAAAAATGGAAATGTGCAGGCTGATCATTTTGAACAATAATGACCCTCTTTTCAAAAAAAACAATGGTGATTTACTGAATACAATCAAATAATTTTTACCAGGGTGGAGGGGAACATACATCTCGGAGTACTGTTACGTTTTCACGTTAGGCTCTGTGTTTCAGTCTGATCCGGGGTGTTCTCGGTCTTTCTGCTTGAAGGAACTCCAGGCCAGCAGGATACATCCTGTTGTATCAGGGCCTCTGCACGCCTGCTCTCCCAACTCCCTCATCCGGAGTGACACAGTAAATCAGCATCTGTGGTGGTATTGCAGCTGAGTCCCTTTGTTGTCACACCTATTTTGCAACATGCAACAGGGGCTCAGAGCATGATATGGGTTTCACAACGGGGATTATTAGGAAAACTTACAAAGCAAAGGTCAGCAGTGGAAGACATGTGGACCAGTCTCTTACTTTTCCATGGAGAGGAATGCCAGAGCCAGGACACCCTGCTAGATTTACCGTAGCTGAACGTTCCCTTTTAAAGGTCACGCTTGAGAGCATACTTGAGGATTGGGGGAGGGTAACTGTGGACTGCATGAGTGCCAGGCTGTCTGGCTTTTATATGCCAGTGAATTTCAGTGTTTACAGGAGTTTCCTAAGAAAGATAACCGGGTAGCACCTGCAAAGCCTGGGGAATCATAAGAAGTTTGGTTCAGAAGCAGCCCTTCCTACCTGGGAGAAGAAACCTCCCGCCAGATCCCACTGGAAGCTGAATTTGGGTGCAGTTCCTCCTGTTGGGAGAAGGGGGAGCCTCTGGTCCCGAAGAATTCATTGTCCTGGCAAAACAGTGAGTTTCCAGGGATATTTTTAGGGAATCCTGTTTGTTGCACCAGAGTGGGATGCCGAAAGTAGTCAAACATCTGCCTGCAGATAAATCTGATTGCTTGCCAGGTCCTGTGACTGCTCCGTTTTCAGAGTCGCCTTTGGAAATCATCACGTCTGTAACTTCCATTCCATCTTCCTGTCCACTGCCCTTCCTCATAGGTTCTTTATCTCTGGTTTGGCCTATTGCGCTCTCTCCTAACTCTGCTTCCTCCTTCCAGTCTCTCCTAAAGACAATCTATCTTGCATACCATAGCCCTGAAGTACAGCCCTGATGTCCTTATTTGCATCAATCAGGATAGGTTAGGCTATGCCACAGTAACGGACAAACACAACGCTACAGTGACTTGAAACAACAAAGGCATATTTCTCACTCTCACTACACGTTCATCTTTGGGAGCTGGGGATTCAGCTGCATGCCATTATTGTCCCCCCTCTGAGACCCAGGTCGATGAACCAGCCACCATCTGAAACACTGCTGAGGCTGTGGAAGAGAGATGAGAGAGCTCCAGAGGGTCTCACACTGATAGATCAATGTCTGCCTGGAGGTGGCAAAGGCCACTTCTGCTCACAGCTCACTGGGCAGAACTGATCTCATGGCCCCATCCACAGCTGGCCAGGAAGTACAATCCTATCACGTGTCCAGAAGGTGTGGACCCAGAAATATTCAGTGAACAGCATTAATGACTATTTCATTACTCTTGCTTAAAGAGCAAGCAAGCAAACTGATAACGTCCTATGTTTTTCAGGATAAATGCAAAATGTCTTAGGCTTCAAGATCTCCCATCTTCTCATCTAACCTGAAGTTACTAAACCAGCAATATGTCCCGCTCTCCACATCACACTGCAGAAAGAATAAACTACTTTCATTTAACCGTACAAGCGGTCCTCATGCGTCGCTGCTCCGTGCTCCACACCTTTGCTTCTGCTGTTCTTCCCATCAAATTCTAGCCATTTCTCCAGGCCAAATTCAAATGACACCCCTTCTATGAATCCTCCTACAACTCTCCCAGCCAGAATCAGCTTCTTCTTTATACGATATCTTTATAAGGGCTCAATCTGTGCTTCTTTATGGTACTTAACACAATTTCCCTTCTATTATAAAAAAATAGTTGTAATTTAATCATAAGGCTAAAAGAGACTTAAGAGAGCACCTAATTCTTGAATCTTCCACACACCACTGTCAAGTCTTCCATCATTGGTTTAAAAATCCACAGTTTGAGGGAACTCACTACCTCCCTGGGTAGACAACTCTGACTATTTAAAAAGCAGCAATCAGAAGAACCCACTTTAGGGGCTTCCCTGGTGGCGCAGTGGTTGAGAGTCCCCCTGCCGATGCAGGGGACACGGGTTTGTGCCCTGGTCCAGGAAGATCCCACATGCCGCGGAGCAGCTGGACCCGTGAGCCATGGACGCTGAGCCTGCGCGTCCAGAGCCTTAAAAAAAAAAGAACCCACTTTAAAGCCCTTCACCATATGAAGCGAGTGCCTACATGCCTCATTTCCAAACAAGGACACCAAGGCACGGGATGAGAATAGGAAACGTTTTCTTCAGTAGCAAGGAAAGTAGTAAAGGAAAGTTCTGGTTTCATTTATCTCATCGTGCTGCTCAGAGGCTTCTTGGCTTCTGGACTGTGATGCGGATAATCTCCTGTGAGACTGAGAGGAATGGAAAGACACCAAGGCAACTGCCCTGCCTTGTTTACCAGGGAACTCAAGGGTGCCTTTCGCACAGCTGTGCTAGTGGAAGTGTTTAGACTGACGGCTGTGTGGTCCCGGACAGATGTGGCTATATCAAGGCTCACTGTCAGGCTGTCAACCTGAACTGCCGGGAATGCTATAGAACATGCTCTGGGTGCCCTGAGCAGAGCAGCAGAGGGAACCTGCAAAGACCCTCCCTCATCACCAAGCAAATGTGCAGGCAAAATCCTATCTAACCTGCTGCACAGCCTGACTTCTGACGGCAAAATACACCACCTCTGTCTAGAAAGCATCCTTAGAATTTTCTGGTGCCTTCTCCAGTTGTCCCATGGAAAAGCACAATCCTTGAAAAAACACAGACTTTAGAATCACTGCCACTTACTCTCTGCGTGGCCCTCAATAAGTTACTTTTGTGAGTCTCCCCTGTAAAATGGGGAAAGTAATAGTTTCTGAGATTGTGATAATGATCAGTGACAAACAAAAAGTGCCACGCCACGGCCTGGCTCAATACATCTTAGTTCTTTCTAGCCTTGCTTTAGACTAGAGCACCCTGGGCCCTGTACCCGATTTGTCCAGCAGGACCCGGCACTTTTGAAGCCCCAGGCCATCCCATCACGTGTTCTCCTCTCCACTAGGTGAGGAGTCCACAGGCACTAGGGAACATGCCCACCTAGAGTCATATTCAGCTTCTAGACCACAGTCCAAGAACCCAGGACTCCAGGGACTTCCCTGGTGGTCCAGTGGTTAAGAATCTGCCTCCCAATGCAGGGGATGTGGGTTTGATCCCTGGTCAGGGAACTAAGATCCCACATCGGGGAACTAAGATCCCACATGCCATGGGACAAATAAGCCTGCACGCCACAACTACTGAGCCCGTGTGCTCTGGAGCCTGCGCGCCACAGTGAAGAGCCCATGTGCCGCAACGAAAGATCCTGCATGCCACAACGAAGATCCCACGTGCCGCAACTAAGACCTGACACAGCCAAATAAAACAATAAAATGAAATTTAAAAAAAAAACAAAGAACCCAGGACTCCAGAATTCCCTGCCCACATGGTCCTGAACCTACTGCTAGGACCTTGCTTCCCCAGGTCTGTCCTGTGGAGGACAAAACATGACGCTAGTATGTGTACTCCTAGGCCAAGCGGCAGCTGTGTGCAGGGTGCCAGGGATGGGCTGGGGTGGGGATTGGGTTGTGGGTGGATCTTTGTCATGAGGCTGGAGCCCATGCATTATAAGCGCATTCCAGGCGCTCACAATGCATTAGCAAGCAGGGGTGGGGAAAGGAGGAGGTGAGCGGCAAGCCAGGGGCCTCATTTTGTACACTTGCCTTGGACTTCACAAACGCCAGGGGCAGACTTTGTTCTCTCTCCTCCTCATTTCTAATCCTAATGTGAGCTAATCTAATCTAGTGCATGATTCTGAAGCTACTACACTTCTTTCCTTTTTATGGCTGAAAACAATTCCATTGTTAGTCTATACCACAAGACTTTTATCCATTCGTGCGTTGATGGACATTTGGTTGTTTCCACCTTTTGACTATTGTGAATGATGCAGCTATGGACTTGGGTGTACAAGTGTCTGTTTGAGTCCCTGTTTTCAACTGTTTCGGGTTATATATGTAGGAGTGGAATTGCTGAATCCTATTGTAATTGTGTGTTAACTTGTTGAGGAACCACCGAAGAGTTTTCCACAGTGGCTGAACGATTTTACATTCCCACCAGCATTATACAAGTGTTCCATGTCCCTACATCCTCACGACACTTGTTATTTTCCGTTTGGTTGTTCTGGGTTTTTTGTTTGTTTTTGTTCTTTTTCATTATAACCCTTCTAGCGGGTGGGAAGTGGTATCACATTGTGGTTTTGATTTGCATTTCTCTATTGACAAATAACATTGAGCATCTTCTCATGTGCTTGTTGGCTATTTATATATCTTCGGAGCAGTGTCAGGGATGACTTACAGTGAAGTACCTACCATTCTAGGAAAAAGGAAAGGAAAGGAAAGCTAAAAACAGCCTAAAATTACTACTACTCCCAGGGTACTTCTGGGGTCTCTAATGGAGCCAGTCCCCCATCTTTTTTTTTTTTTTTTTTTTTTCACGGTCGGGCCTCTCACTGTTGTGGCTTCTCCCGTTGCGGAGCACAGGCTCCAGACGCGCAGGCTCAGCGGCACAGCCGCTCCGCGGGCCCAGCCGCTCTGCGGCATGTGGGATCTTTCAAACCCATGTCCCCTGCATCGGCAGGTGGACTCTCAACCACTGCGCCACCAGGAAAGCCCCAGTCCCCCATCTTGCTCCTGGCACGCCTCCTTGAGGCCAGTGGGGCAAACCCCACAGCAGCAGAACCACTCAGGCATCTCCACGCTTGGAGTATGGACCCACTACACACCACTCACTACACACTACCCCCTGAACTTTCCTCCCCACCTCCCATACACGTCAACACACCCCATTCTCACTTTAAGCCCCAGGATTCATATAACAGCAGCTGGGACGTGGATTCCCCCTGTGGAGCAGCCTCAACCCTTGGTATGTGGTCTGGTCTAGGACCCCAACAAAACTAGCCCGCAGAACGCAAGCTGAACACCCTACAAAGACTAGAATACCCAGGGTTAGGGAAGTAAGCGACAGCCACAGTCTATCCACGTGGGCTGCCCCGGGCTCACCCCTGCTTCTTTCAATCTCTGCACACATAACTCGTAGTACAAAGAAAGGAGCCATTAAGAGGAAACGACCAACACCCCTCCTCTATCCATTTACCAGATGGGGAAACTGAGGCTCAGGGGGTGACTTGCCCAAGGTCACATCTCAACACAGGCCTGCAACTTGGGTCTTCAACTTCCCAGACTCTGCTCCTGGAGCACAATATGACACGACAAATGTTTAGACAGTCTATGCCAACACCACCAATTCAGGCCATGATCTGAGTCATGATGAGTTTCTTCTGTGCCTGGATTTTCTCACTACAAAAAAGGCTGGCAATAATTATCCTTCCTTTCCTCAAGGAGAATTAATAAAATGTGTGTGTGTGTGTGTGTGTGTGTGCGTGTGTTTATGTATGCTTCAAGCTCACTGGGAGGCAGTGGCTATATAAATATATGTGTATGTTTGTACTTACGTTTTTTTTCTTCATGACCTAGTTGAAATGGAGAACCATTTGGGGACTAGGTGAAAATGGCACATACTAATTCTCCCAGCTCTTCCCTTTGTGGTCTAGTCTAACCTTCCTAGGTAAAATAAGTCCCTTTAACTCTAAAAAAGGAAGTAGATATTGTTCTGTCAGGAGCATTCAAGTCACCCTAGGTATGAGCCCACAGCCGTGGGTCTACATTTGGGACTGGGGTGATGTCAGGGAAAGTGACAGCTGGGGGAAAAGCAACCTGATGGCCTCCCAGGAGCCCCAGACTGGCACCGGGAGACCAGGGTTCAAGGACAGATGGGCCACCCAACAGCTGGAGTGGAACCTTGAACAAGTTACTCCCTTGCTTGGGGCCTCAGTTTTTCCATCAGCAAAATGAAGGGGGTTAGACTGGACTGGCAGATTTCAGTTTTTTAACAGCAAAAATCTTCTTTAAAGATGAAATCTTGGGCTTCCCTGGTGGCGCAGTGGTTGAGAGTCTGCCTGCTGATGCAGGGGACACGGGTTCGTGCCCCAGTCCGGGAAGATCCCACATGCCGCGGAGCGGCTCGGCCCGTGAGCCATGGCCGCTGAGCCTGCGCGTCCGGAGCCTGTGCTCCGCAACGGGAGAGGCCACAACAGTGAGAGGCCCGCGTACCGCAAAAGAAAAAAAAAAAAAGGATGAAATCTCCTGCAGATCTCCAATATTATCTAAAAGCAGATAAAAGTGAAACCCGTCTGTCTGAAGGGACCCTCCCCCATCCCCACCTGGAACTATGTGCTCAGCCCTAGCTCACTGGAGTGGAACTCTTCTAATTAAAATATTGTGTGGTTCGATGTCATGAGAGTAACCAGTTAGATCTAGAAAAAAAAAAAAAAGAAGCTAAGCTAAAACG
>NW_020172364.1:6714447-6757996 GCF_003031525.2 Neophocaena asiaeorientalis asiaeorientalis
CTAAGCTAAATCGGGTAGTAGGATGACAAGGACAGGGATCTGGGGAGACAGGCAGGGGCAGGTGGGGGCAGAGTGGGGAAGGTTTGGGCCCTGATAGAGTTCTGAGACCCCAGCCTGCTTTTTCACCTCAAATTCTCTGAGAGGAAACTGAGGCCAGAAAGCTAAGGTATAAACGTTGTAACTTTTTGACCCAGGAAGCTTTCAGAATCATAATAAGGAAATGATTACAGCATGCTTTGAGCTCTTCAGAGACAAGCAGTATTTAAACACAAGGTATTATTACCTCCATAGAGCTCTCTTTTGCCTACGACTGTGCTTGAAAATGTGGGCAGACCACTTTTATTTTTTAAAACTCAGGTGTTTAAAAAAATATTCACATGTACGATACCTACCCTATCCCCCTCATAAGTTAATTCTCAGCTTCCTTGTCACAGGATAATTTAAATGTTCAAAGAGATGTTATACTAGCTTTATCAGCTAAATCGTCAGTCCCCTATCCAAGACGTCTATCCCTTCCAGCTCATTCCCCGCTGCCTTTATTTGAAGGACTGTTACATTAAAAGTGAAACAGTATTACATTGGGGATTTTAAATGTCAGTACCAAATATCATTCAACAGAGTTACTAGGTAGGAAGTTATCGATCATAGACTCTGAATAAATCAGGTTAGCCCTGGGATATTTGGTTCCTTGATATAGGGCCTGCTGTTGAACCTCAGAAGTCAACCCCCCAAAATTCAGGATGTTCTTCTTTCAGAACTGAGGGGCTTGAATGCTCAGCTTGCACTGTGCTCACAGGACAAAGTCAGAAGGTGCGGTTCAAGTCCTGGTTTTACTGCGCATGGGTGGGTTGACCTTGGCAAATCATTTCACTTCTCTGGTCCTCAGTTTTCTCCTCCGCAAACTGGGGTCATCTCTCCGCCCTGCCTACTTCACAAGGCTGCTTTGAGGATCAGAACGACGTGAGGCCGAAAGCCCTGTGTGACCAGCCTGAGAGCACGGTGCTGAGTGGAACCAGACAGCCCTTGGTTCAAATCCTGGTCTTGCTACTTAACTAGCTGCATGACCTTAAGTAAGGTGCTGGTCTGCTCTGAACCTCAGGCTCCTTATCAGAGAAAAGAGGCTATGTATAGTACTTTCCTCATAGGGTTGTTTTGAGGATTCAAAGCCTCGCCCATAGTGAAGCCTCAATCAGTGCGGGTATTTATTAAAAAGCTGTAATTCTCCCTGTGCCCAAGGGGTTACTGTTGCTCCTCCCTAGTTCTGCTTTCAGTGCACAGCAGACCTAAAGATAACCACGCGTCTATTGTCTCGGAACCGCCTCGGTGCTCTTACTCAAAGGAAAGGAAAAAGGAAATACATCGTGGCCCAGAATGGAGCTCCAGAGAAATCCAAAATGAGCTGTGGTCTAAAAGCGATTTCTCTCCAAGCCTATTTTTAACCAGCAATGAACTTCTCTAATACGCAGAGAGTGATGCTGGGCTCCCTGAATAGCTACGCTGAGGAGCTGCTGCCCGTTTCGGCTACTATGTGAATTTATGAAGTTCTGGTCTCACACTTCATTAAATATACGATGGTGCTGAGACAGGGGACCAGATACCTATAACTCTTGTCCCAATCTCCCAGTTATAAATCTTAGTGCCTCATTCACTGAAGAGGAACAACTGAAGAGATATCACCTGCTCCTTTGTAGTGGGCTCTCACCTTTTCAAGCTGTTTGCAACAGACAACTTTATTAAGAGATCACCAAACAAAAGGCCTGGCCCAAAGCACATGCCCAGTTTTGCTGAGAATGCTTTCAGTTGCAAGTAACAGAAAACGCGGCTATGCCAACTTAAACAAATGGAAGTTTCTTTTTCTCACATAAAATATACACAAGAAGATGATTGCTGATGCTAGCTTAGAGGCTCAATAAAGTCGTCACAATTCTTTTAAGTCGAAATTCTCTGGGCTTTTTCCCTCATGGTTACATTCTGGCTGCAGCAGCTACAACCATCATATATATATAATCCTGCAAAAACAAAGAAGAAAGGAAAATGGTGGTATCTTTGTCAGGGAATCAAAATATGTATAGGACTCCTGCAGCAATTTTATTCTTTCACCTTATTGGTGAGAATCGGGTGAAATGGTTACTCTTACTTGGAAGGTGATTAGGAATAAAACAGTTTAATTAACCAAGAGTGTCTGCCACAGCTCCCAGCAAAGGTCTGCTGTATGAAGTGACAAAAGCGAATGATTGAATAATGACTACAGAAACAGATGAATGAACGTTTGACACGGAGACTCTCTCTTAGACTGATTCAGCTCACCTGTCAATTTTTCTAATCCCCCTATCCAGGTGTCACACATTCCCATCCCCTTGCTAGCTCTCCAGTGTCCCATAAAACCACTTTTCCTCCTATATTTAACTTCCTACTCATTTGTCTATTTTATTGACTAGTATGTAAGCCCCTTAGTGGCAAAGTGTGTGTCTTTTTCACCACTAGCACAGTGCCTAGAATATACTAGTTAATCTATAAATAATTATTACTATATTTGTTGAATATGCTCTCAAAAAAAGTTCCAGAAAATATGTGACGTATTGCTCAGCACACACATGTATGTAAAGGCTTTTAAATCCCTCTTTTGAATTGGTCTATCTAAAAAAATAGAAACAGAGTTAAGTGACATAGTCAATTAAACATGAAAATATGTAAGTGTAGTTTCCCTTGTAAATCAAAGAATTCACAGAAATTATTTTTATTTTATTTAGTCTAAAATATTGCATATTAATTTTCAGCATTAAATCTGCTCCTGGTTCTGAAGTCTTTGATCTAAACAAGGAGTGATGTATCAAAACCAAAGAAGTATGTGAAAAACAAAAACTCATAAGAAGAACACTATAGTTAGGCTGTTAGAGACAGTCGAGTACCCAGTGAGTGATAGGGCAAGGGGTCCCTAAACTTGCTGTTGACTAACCTCCCTGTTTCTTTGGGCTGGTCCCTGACCCCTTCTCTTCATTTCCCATTGACTCTATCCCTCACCCCCTAGTTTAGTAAGTATCTTCATTGTGTTGAGCCTCCAAAGATAAGTAGGGTTTGAATATGCGCACATGTGATAGGAACAGCATGAGAAGAGGGGTGACAACAGGAAAGCATAAAATCAAGAGTGGTTATCTGGGATTAGAGCACATGAGGTTAGAGAGGGTACAAAGGAGGAGATAACGCTGGCGAATCAGGTAGGAGCCAGATTAACAAGAGCCTTAAGGTTGCAGCTAAGGACTTTAGACTTCATTGCATGAGCAAGGGGAAGCCGTTTTTGTGTGGATAATCACATAAACCAATCTGCAGTTTTATAAATTTTCATCTGGAAACGGTCATGAGTATGGAAAGGAGAGCTGAAAAGATGAAAGCTGGGGGGAGATCAACTGAAAGCCTATTGTAACAGTCGAGGCAGAGACGAAGCAGATGTGGACTGAGGTAGTGGTCAGTAGCATGAGTGTGGCTCAGGGGACAGCTGGATGCATTGCGATGTTCACGTAAGACGTGTAACTGGCTGCTCCACCAGGCATGCAAACCGACCAGCTGATGTGCCAGCCAAGGAGAGGGACGTTTAGAAAGAGTGGTTAAACAGAGATATAATGAATCTCAATTTTGGCTTCAAGACCACCTTGAAGAAGACTCATTGAGCTTTTATCACCCCAATAGAAAAAAAGGGAAGCATTCTCGTTCTTGTAGAGATTCTTCTCTATTGCAGCCTGGAAACCAGATATAAGAAGGAGAATAAACAGAGCTGCAGGGGGTGCATAATAAATGTCTAACACAGTCCACCGCTTGTACCAGGGCAGATCCTCTTGGCCTCATGTTTCTTGTTTCAGTTTTGTGTGGATTCGGTGCACTGTAGAGCGACAAACTGACCGTCTCGTGTTCACACTGAACCCTGCTCACCTCCTACCTCAGGGCTTTCTTACACAGATTGCTGCACGACCAGGTCAGTAGCCCTGAATGTACATGTGCTAGTCAGAAGTGCAGGGGACTGAACACTCTGTGGAGCAAAACTTTGACCAATGGGAGACAGAAGCCAGGGGATAAAGTCCTCTCTCTTCTCCCCCTATCAGTGGGTAGTCAGTAGATGCAGTTTCTAAGCAGCTTGGGGTGCCATGCCATTTATTGAGCAATCAGTATCACAAAGTAATGACAAACTCAATAACCATTTTTATATTGGCTCTCCCTCCTTCCCTGCTTTGCTCCCTTTTCCCTCATGTTGCCTGTGATTAAATTCCTTAATGAAGTAAAACAACATAGTTCTACTTCAATTATGACTTCTGAAGAACTCAAGCTAAGACAAAGAACAGCAAAAAAGCAAAAAAAAAAGTACTGCTCACAAAGTACACTAGAAGGAGAGTCAAGGATATTTACTGCAGGATTGGTTGTGGTTGGGGAGAAAGGAGAGGTAGATTATTTAAATGTCAAGTGATTAAGGTACATCCATACAGTGACATATACCATTCAACTATTAAAAAGAACTAAGTGCTCCTGCATATGCAAGGTAGTTTGAGCAAGAATGCAAATTACCTAGCAGAGTGATCTCATTTGTTTAAATAAGCGAAGGATGCATACTTCAAATGAATATGACACTAGGATGAATCTCTTGCAATTGAAGGTGGCCATATGATAAAATTGGACCAATAGAATGTAAGCAGAATTGTAGAGCAGTTCCCGGTAACTTTGCTTAAAAGATAATGAGTGTGTGCTTTTGTTTCTTCTGTCGTCCTGATGCCTGGAATGTTAATGTGATGGATGGAACTCTAACCACTACCTTGGACCATGAGTATAAGGTCCATGCTTCAGGGATGGCACAGAGGCAAGACTGAAGATGAAGGGCCTCCAAGGACAGGGCTACTGGCCAGTGAAAGTAGCCTGCATCCCAGCTCACATGATGTGATTTGCTTCTCTGCAGGGGCTGGATCCAGGTTTCACAGCCTTGTTCAAGAAGGCAGCACAACAGGGTGGCCCAACAATACATCTTTCCAAATGTGTGTCCTCTCTCTACATCTTGAATACAATGTAGTCCTTCTTTCACATGATAGAATTTTTTTAAAGAGCCTACATTGGGGGTCTTTCTCTTCCATTATCTCCAAATAAGGGGAAGTCATTGCAGGCTGGGTCTCTGACCAAAGACAGGATAGAGGTTTCCTGGGTTCTTCTGATAGTCTCGGGTTTCTGTCAGAGCTCTTCTCTAGAACCTTCGCTGGAGGGGTGGTGTGTCAGTGCGGTGCGTCTACACCTCCCTGGCTCAATTTCTCCTGTAGAGTCCATTCTCTAAGTTGGGCACTGTGGTGTGTTGAGGAGGAAACTCCTGCTTCTACCAGACACCCATCTCCCCGTGAAGAGGGGCAGGTATTTGTAAATCTGACCCAGTCTACACATTTTCACTGGCCAGAGTCCAAGCCACAGTTTTAAATAAGATGTATCCTCCACTCATCAGTGACTCAAAAGAGAAAGGTCCAGGGCTTCCCTGGTGGCGCAGTGGTTGAGAGTCCGCCTGCCAATGCAAGGGACACGGGTTTGTGCCCCGGTCCGGGAAGATCCCACATGCCGCGGAGCGGCTGGGCCCGTGAGCCACGGCCGCTGAGCCTGCGCGTCCGGAGCCTGTGCTCCGCAACGGGAGAGGCCACAATAGTGAGAGGCCCGTGTACCGCAAAAAAAAAAAAAAAGAGAAATGGCCAGGGTGCCTGAGAATTCAGGATGAGGCCAGTGCTCCTGGAGAAGCTGATCACAATTCCTCTCATCATGCTTTGAACTGCCTTTTAATCCAGTGTTATTCCCTGGGGGGTGGGGGAGGGGGAGTGAGTTTAAGATCAACGCACCTATAGCCAAGCAATCCTGAATTAAGCATTTTTTCAACAGTAGGAAGTGTAAAGAATATCACAGCTTTACAATTGCATTTTGTCCAAAAAATTGGGTCAATTCTCACTCATCCACTTCGTGAAAAATTGATAACAAATGTTTCTTCCAGACCCCAAGCCAGCTCTGTACCATGCTCCAGCAGAAGTGTATGGATGTGGAATTGGGATTATCCACTCTTTGCTGTCACTTGTAGCTTTGCTGCCCTCCCTCTGCCTCTGTGTGTGTGTAGAATGGGAAATTAACTACAATACTATTTCTACCTCTCTTTCCTGCATCCCCACAGAATCCGCTTCAGACTGCTGCCGTGAACCAGACTCTGATGCCAGCGTTGGGGAAGGAGAGCCTCAGCCTCTCTCTATGATGTTAATTTGGGCAGAGCACTCCCTACTCCCACTGTAAGGCAGGTCATCTGCCCTCACCTCTGCTTTCTGTGTTCCTCCTCAGAGTGGCAGGAAAGAGAGAGTTCGTGGCCCCTCTCAGCTAGTTCTAGCCAAAGAGATCAGAAATGCCTTTGGAAGTTTGGGGGAGGCAAAAGCAAGGCAAGCTCCTTTCTTTGGAAGGATCCTAATAGGAAATGATGCTTGACATGGGAGTGTGAAGTAGTAATAAAAAGAGATGAAAGGTGAGCCGTATCAGTCCAATCTTCAAATACATACTGCATCTTTAGACCCTGTTCCCCTCTGGTGGCAACCTAGCAGCTGTCTTTTTTCCTCTCCTTCATTTCTCTTTCTTCTTTTCCTGAAACACGTCGTAGAAAGAGAAAGACTTTCTAAACAGGCGAGACAAGCAAGACATTAGCCTCTAGCACCAATTTTAGCTCGGGCGATTGAAAGCATCCCAAGTTAGTCAGTGAACACTACCTGGAGGGCCGTCTGCTCACCTTTTGAAATGTTTGGCCCTGGCTTTGAATATTTTTCTTTTTTTTTTTTTTTGGTATAACCAAGCATTCTCATTACCAAAAGGGCTCTCTCTGGCAGAGGCAAGAGGTTGGGCTTTCTAAATATTCCTTTGCTCTGGGCAAGAGAAGAAAACAATATTTCTACAATTTGCAACACGCACTGCTCCACCGCATCTAGTTGGTTTTTCATTCACTTACTGAAGGTGTGATGCATCCATGGTGCTGGAGGGTAGAGATACAGGATGAGTTAGACTCCAACTAGTCCATTAAGAGTTTCATCTGGGTGGGCAGCAAAAGGCATGCCCAAGAGGTGGGGTAGGAAAGCATTCCTATCAAAATCACTTAGGAGCTTTTTCAAAATATGTTACATTTGGGAATTCCCTAGCAGACCAGTGGTTAGGACTAGGTGCTTTCACTGCCAGGGCCCGGACTCGATCCCTGATTGGGGAAGTAATATCCTGCAAGCCTCGTGGTGCAGCCAAAAAAAATAAAATAAAGTTGAACTCCTCCCCACTTGTGTTTCTTTTTTTTAAATAAATTTATTTACTTGTTTGTTTGTTTGTTTGTTTATGGCTGGGTTCGGTCCTCGTTGCTGCATGCGGGCTTTCTTTTAGTTGCAGTGAGTGGGTTCGTTGCGGTGCATGGGCTCTAGGCATGCAGGCTTCAGTAGTTGTGGCACACGGGCTCAGTAGTTGTGGCTCACGGGCTCTAGAGCACAGGCTCAGCAGTTGTGGCACATGGGCTTAGTTGCTCCATGGCATGTGGGATCTTCCTGGACCAGGGCTCAAACCCGTGTCACCTGCATTGGCAGGCAGATTCTTAACCACTGCGCCACCAGGGAAGCCCCCATTTGTGTTTCTTGTTCAGAATTATTTTGATTATTTTTTTGTTGGTTATTTGGTGGGTAGGTAGGATGTGAGGAACCTCAGTCTCTCAGAAGATAGATAGATAGATAGATAGATAATTAGATAGATAGATAGACAGAAATAGGTATAGCTATAGATAGATATAGATATATGTCTGTGTGTGTGTGTGTCTGGTGTGTGTGTTAAGATATCCCTATATCTATAGATAGAGGTAGATATATCTATAGATATAGATATCTTTATATTCATATATAATATATATGTTTTACCTGTTTATATAAACATTCAAGGCATACTGATATAACCAGGCAACCATGAGAACTAATCCAACTGATGCATTCATTCATTCATTCATTCATTCATTCAATATTTTTGGAGTACATATAATGTGGAGGCACTGTGCCCTGGTCATACAATGGTGATCATGTCTTTTTTTTTAAATGATTCAATATTTTTATAGATTATACTCCATTTAAAGTTATTGTAAAATATGGGTTATATTCCCTGTGCAGTACAGTATATCCTTGTAGCTTATCTATTTTATACATAGTATTTGGTGCCTCTTAATCCCCTACCTCCTTCTTGTCCCTCCCCTTTTCCCTCTCCCTACTGGTAACCACTGGCATATTCTCTGCATTTTTGAGTCTATTTCTGTTTTGTTAATTCATTCGTTTTATTTTTTAGATTCTACATATAAGTGGTAGCACACAGTATCTGTCTTTCCCCATCTGACTTATTTCACTAAGCATAATACTCTTTAGGTCCATCCATGGTGTTGCAAACGGCAGAATTTCATTCTTTTTTCTGGCTGAGTAATATTTCAGTGTGTGTGTGTGTGTGTGTGTGTGTGTGTGTTGGTGAACATCTAGGTTGCTTCCATATCTTGGCAACTGTAAGTAACGCAGCTATGAACATATGAACATTGTGTGCATGTATCTTTTCAAATTAGTGTTTCTGTTTTCTTCAAATAAATACCCAGGAGTGGAATTGCTGGATCCTATGGTAGTTCTATTTTTAGTTTTTTGAGGAACCTCCATACTGTTTTCCATAGTGGCTGCACCAATTTACATTCCCACCAATGTACTAGTGTACTAGGGGTTCCTGTTCTCCACATCCTTGCCTGGTGGCCAAGACTTCGTAGAACTTACACAAGGAATGGAGGAAGTAGACTTTAGCCAAATAATTATACAAATAAATATACAATTACAAAGAGAAAAACAAAATTTTAGAAGATCATAATGGAGGAGGAGGAATTGCTCCCTCATTGGGTATATGGGGACAGATGTTAAAGAAGGTTTCAGAGGTAAAGTGCCCCTTGTGCCTGTTTTGAAGATTGTGTAGGATTTGGCTATTGAATGTTGGTAGGGGAAGGGGACTCCATTTAAAGGGCAGCAGAGCAGGAAAGGGCAAGGTTTGGACTATGTTCCCGTGTAATGGGAGAGGCATTGAACGTTTCCCAGTGGTGGAACCAATAGCTACATTTTAGACAGCACTGTTTGACAGCACTGTGGGAAAGAAGAAGGGAGGGACAGATGGGAGGAAGGTAGACACTTGGGCAGCTACCAAAGTATGAAACAGAAAAACAGTGGCAGTGGGAATGACAAGAAGGACATGGATAAAGGAAGCATTGCTGACTTATAATCCAGAGGATCTGGCAATAACTAGATGTTGGGGGACCAGGTAAAGGAGCTGGTAAGAGAGGGAGGAATAAAAGACAATCCCAAGGTTTCTAGCCTGGAAACACAGAGACTTTGGTGACATGGGTGGGGCAGTGGATTTATGGAGAGGTTCCATTCGGGAGAATACCGGCATGTCAACACAGATTCTGAGAATGAGGAAGCCTACCTTACAGCTGACCCCTACCCTTGTTTTCTATCTCTTCTTCTCCCACTTCTACTCTGCTTGGAGCTCTACATAACAAATAATAGATTATACATTGCCACAATTTTGGATAAGTTAAAAAGCTTATCCCAGAACATGATCAGTAAATTTATTTCCCACCTAGAGGCCTGGTTAGCAATGGAAAAGGACCCTGGTGCAATTAGGCAGCCGACACCCAGCCAAACACCTTTCAACACTGCTCCCCTGCCATCTACCAGTTGGGATCCTGGGCAAGTCACATCACCTCCCTGCACTTCACTTTCTTCAGGTGGGGGAGATGGGGGATAATATATCTACACCATCTACCTCAACAGAGTGCCAAATGCTTCAGAAAGAATCCAGACAAGAGGTGACAAGTCTCTGCCTGGAAAAAGACAGCGGCCATCAGTGCGGAGAGCGATAAGCTCTGAAAGGCCGTTAAGTGGAGAGAAAGGCTGAGAGTGTGTGTTGGGCCAAAATGAAAGGGCTAGAAGACAAGTAACTGACACACTGAGAGTCTACACTCTTTCTCACCATGCATCAAAAGCAGGTTTTGAGAGTAGAACTTGTTTCCTTAAAAATCTGTTATAGAGAGAGCAAAAAAGACTGTCAGTATCATGCCAGATCTGTTAGTTGCCTCCAAACATCCAGTGTCTCCTTTTCAGTAATTACCCTGGTTTTTGACCAGCCACAGAATCAGTCAGCTGGATTTCCCAGCCTGTCCTGCTGCTTGATGTGCCCAGATGACTAAGTCCTAGTCAGTGAAAAGTCAGCAGATGTATGTGTGACTTCCAGAAACTCTCCTACCTCCTCCTTGTCCCTCCCCTTTTCCCTCTTTCTCTCAGAGGAAAACTTTTCCTCTCTTCATCTTTCTTCTACTCAGACTGCAGATGTAATGGTTGGCGCTGCAGCAGCCATCTTTGTCCTTGAGGTGGCCTTGAGAATGAAAGTCACACATTAGCTTGAGAAGAGAGAAGGAGCCTGGGTCCCTGATCTTCGGGACTGTATTAGTTTCTGATTGCTACCCTGACAAATTGCTCCAAATTCATTGACTTAAAACAACACAATCTTTTTTCACCATACAGTTCTATAGATCAGAAGTCTGACAAGGTTCTCACTGGGCAAGATCAAAGTGTCAGCAGGGTGTATTCTTTTCTGGAAGCATAGGTGAAATTTTGCCCACATTCCTTGGGTCGTGGCCCTCTTGTTCTATCTTCAAAGCCAGCAACAGCTGGCCACTCCCTCTCATGCTGCCATCACTCTGGTTCTCTCTTCCAATTTCCTCTTCTACTGTTAAGGATCCTTGGGATTACATTGGGCCCACCTAGATAATCCAGGATGATCTCCGTATTTTAAGGTCAGTTTATTAGCAAACTTAATTCCAACTGCCTTCTTAATTCCCCTTTGCCATGTAACCTAAGATACTCACAAGTTATGGAGATTAAGACATGGACATCTTTGTGAGGCCTACAATATAGCTGCAGAGAGATAAACTTCTATCTTGTACAAACCACTGTTTTTCAGGTCTTTTTTGCCCACAACTGAGCCCAATGCATTCCCGTAACAGGCACATGCTGAATACCCACTCTGTACATGGCATTTCCATGCCATGGTGGTGCTGGCTGTGGTCTGATAATCCTGGGTGATCTTGATAGTCATGATCCTCCAGAGGCTGTGAGATCCATCTTGCAATAGCACGTGGCCCCAGAAGCATCCACACCTCCACAGTGACACCACTGGAGCAGAAAGAGACAGTTCACCTGTGAACTGAACACAACTCCTGCCCCCCAACATCCACAGACTTGCCTCAGCACAGAGAAGGAAACTGAGGCTCAGAGCCAGAAGGGACATGCCCAGGTTCCCACAGCAGTTCATGGTATTTCTGAGACTCGAACCCAGGTCTCTGAATACCACTCCTACAACACATTATTTTCCTGGGTATTTCGAGGAAGGACATTTTGGACATACTCCCACAGGTCCATGGTCCCGGGCACCCAGGTCACAAACTTTGGCACAGGTCAAAGACCATGTTTACCTCTATCCAGTGATTCTAGTGACACCAAATGCTTACAGCATTTGGCTGGATTTTCTGTATTCTCTTTCCAGCTCTGGAGGTAGTAGAGGTCTCTGGTGTGTAGATTATCCATTTTCCTGCTCCTCACACGCTTATGCTCTATTTTTCCTAGTTCTTAAATGGGTACCTATTAGGACTTAAGAGGACTTACTAGGTAACATGGATAACTGAAGACCAAGTTAAGGGCTCAGGCTTGGGAAGTTATGCATTCCAGTGCCATCTTTGATTTTGCCCTCATCTCTCCGGTTGTCGGTATTTCCATCTTAAAAAATGGGGAAACAGCAGACGCCCTTCAAATTAATTGCAAGGAGCAGCTAATGCAACTCATCGTGAAGCACGTTGGCACCAACACGGCATCATCTAACTGCTTATAAAAAACGTTGAGCAACTAGGAATCCAGCTCACCCATCTGGCTCTGAGTCACACTCCCTAGAAACATTGAATGAAAGTGAGAAGAGCTTGAACCAGGCCAGGATGTAGAGTCGGGAGGTGCCTGATAGCCAACCAAGCACAGCGATGTGTCTGAGAGCCAATGGGCTGGAAAGACCTTCACAGAGCCATTTGCTGAAACATTTTGCTCTGCTCTTCTTAAAGGTCTGATTTCCCAAGCTCTCTTTGGTAACTGTTTCTGGGTTACACACCCCAGATAGTTGGAAAGACTTCCCTTATGCAACTGAAGTGAGTTTGCTCTGGCTCTGTCTTCACGGGGAATGGAAAAAAGCTTGTCACACACACCCCCATATCCCCACCCTTACAGTAATATCCCTTCTGATGCCTGATGGCTGGTATTGAGAGAGCTCTTCCATAGGATTTCCCAATGCTCATAAATGCAGTGGTTTTATATATATGTATGTATTTTTTTTAATCTAAGGATTTTTGCGCTGAGTTAAAAATGCTAGAGTCTAAGGATTTTAGAGCTGATGAGATCTTAGAGATCACTTCTTCCAAACATCTAGATCTTGCACACGAGAAGATTGCGGCTCCAACCTATATGGTTTTGCTTAAGGTCCTCGGTTATAGTGTTGAGACAAAGAACTATAAACAAGGCCTAAAGAGTTTTGATAATAAGGTATCATTAAACAATATTTAACTTATGCTAATTTCTAATTACTGCATTCTTCACAAAATACCTCGCGATATTCGTATGGCACTCTGATATTTATTTTGAGCATAAGCTGTCATCCCCTCTTCTTGTATAATAGCTGTTTACTCCTCTGCTGTTAGAGAACTCCCTTCCCCTCGGCTAAGCATAATCCTGCACATTCATGTCAACTTCTCTAATTTAAGGGGTCATACTGAATTGCAATTCGACTCTACTTGGCTTCAGGTAACATTATGGAGCAGCTCCTATAAGCCAGGCGCTGTCACATAGCCCCTCATTTGATTCTCAGGACAGCCCTATATTGAGGATATTATTATTCACATCCCAGAGTTGAAATAAAATGAAGCACAAGAAGGTTAAGTGGCAGACGCAAGACTGTCCATGTGCTGAGATCTATGTCTTCTGGTTTGTGCTCGTGACAGCATATGACCTCTCACATAACGGCAGCCACACCACATAGTTTTCTTCTAGCAGTAAGTCAGGGAAGGATGCTCCTTTTCCAACATCTCCACCATGGATGTAAACACTAGCATAATTAGCCAAGGCTGACACATAGAAAAGGTCATATACTCTTCGAGCTGAAGGTAAATGATAAATTCAATGCTCCCCAAAATGTAGGTCAATAAGAAGAAAGTGTGACCTTTCTTTCATTATATAGTCACAGATATGTAGATAAGGCAGAAAATGAAGATGGTAGACAGTAGAGTATGTCTGGAGTCCGAATGAAGGAGCCATTGTTTCTAAGGGGGAGGGTCAAGGAAACTGCCTTGAAGAAAGGGCCCAGGCTTCCATGAGTGGTAGGACTCGAGCAGGAAGAAGTCAGGGGAGAGGCAGCTGAGGCAGACATTAAGCGATGGGGCCCAAAGTGAGGAAAGGCTTGGGGAAAGGGGTGAAATGAAGAACACCTGAAGGAACTGGGGATGATCAGCTGAAAAAAAACCCACCCAGATAATTCTGGGTTTCCACGTATGCGAAGGGTAATCAAATGGAAGGCAGATAAGCCTTGCTCTGTGAAGTTGAGATTCCAAATATCGGTTCATCGGGCCTAAGGCCACACGGTCTGCAGTGGTCTCAGAGAACCTGGGCCAAGAAAGAAGCGCATCTTTTCTAACAATTAGGTCTGCTCAATAACGCCATGGTTTTCTCCTTGGAGTGCTGAGAAACCCATCTGGAAGGCCCAGAGACCCCCATCCCCAGGAGCTGGGTTGTAGGAGATATTTCTGTGTTCTCTGGGGGATGGGCTCAGATGAACTCCAAGGGCGCTTTCATTTCTGAATTTCTAAAATTCCAAAAACTCCACAAGAAAGACCCTTTCAAACTTGAGAGCTGCCCCCAGGGAAACTGGATGTCCTTGGAGGACTGGTCTGCCCTGTGCAAATGACGCTCTGTCTCTAAGCCAAAGGGACAATTTCCAAGGCATCATCCAATGCAGGTCTTAAACTAGACACGAATAGGTGCTTTTGCATCTTATATGTTTTATCGAAAAAAAAATTATTCAAGAAAAGTCTTATATTCTTTCTAATCTTCCATCCTAAGTTTTTCTGATTGTTGCATTAGACGTAAATTTTGTGCTAAATATATGTGATGTGGCTGGTAAACTTGTATTTTGATTAAATATACTCCATATCTATGTTTTTAAACTATTTTTAATCATATATATAAGCTAATTTTTTTTTTAAAGAAGATGTTGGGGGTAGGAGTTTATTAATTAATTTATTTATTTTTGCTGTGTTGGGTCTTCTTCGTTTCTGTGCGAGGGCTTTCTCTAGTTGTGGCAAGCGGGGGCCACTCTTCATCGCGGTGCACGGGTCTCTCATTGCAGTGGCTTCTCTTGTTGCGGAGCACAGGCTCTAGGCACGCAGGCTTCAGTAGTTGTGGCTCATGGGCTCTAGAGCACAGGCTCAGTAGTTGTGGCACACGGGCCTAGTTGCTCCACAGCATGTGGGATCCTCCCAGACCAGGGCTCGAACCCGTGTCCCCTGTATTAGCCGGCAGATTATCAACCACTGCGCCACCAGGGAAGCCCTAAGCGAATTTTTAAGTAATCATATATTATCACATTTTTATGATGGTTTTTATTACTCATTCTTGACCTTTTTTAATTTTCAAGCAAGCCTACGATGTAAGAAGCAATACTGTTACTATTCTTAGAATGAGGAAAGCAGCCTCGACACAGGGCCACGGGACCCTGAGTTCCACCTGGAGGCCACCCTAGAAGCCCCAGCTCCTGGATGCTGCTCCAGGGCTTCTCACGCCCCACCCTGGGCCTCCCACGGTGACTCAGGGCACTGTAGCATTGCCCCGGTTTCCTGAGGAAGAAGCTAAGACAACGAAAGGCCAGTTGATTGGGCCTAAGGTCACAGAGTTTGTTTGTGACAGGGTCAAATGAGCTTTGAATATGTGGCCCCAGAATCTTTATTTTTGAAAGTCACCCTTGGGACTTCTCTGTGGCACAGTGCTTAAGAATCCGCCTGCCAGTGCAGGGGACACGGGTTTGAGCCCTGGTCCGGGAAGATCCCACATGTCGCGGAGTAACAAAGCCCATGCGCCACAACTACTGAGCCTGTGTACCACAACTACTGAAGCCCGCACGCGTACAGCCCATGCTCCACAAGAGAAGCCACTGCAATGAGAAGCCCGTGCACCACAACGAAGACCCAATGCAGCCACAATTAAATTAATTAATTAATTATATATAAAAAAAGAATGTCGCTCTTAACTCACTGCAGGTCATTCATCTAGAGAGACCTGAAGATATAAATGGACTTGTCCAAGTCTCCTCACCATAATCACTGAGTCCCCAGTAGATTTCTTACTCTTAATAGAAAGCCAAAGAATGAAGAAAACCAAGATTCATTTCTTGACAGTATGTCATTTCCATAGGCCTCTATACTCCAAACTTGCTGGATTATTAAACATTGATCACACCTTGGCTGGATTATTAAACATGGACATCATCTTGCCAAGAATTTATATATGGTTCTTTGTCCCCCTAATGAATATTGGGTAGAATTCTCTACTAAGAACCGTCAGTAAGTTAATTTCAGTGAAAGCAACTAAGAAACAGAAAACATCCCTTCTTTTCTAGCCACTTTTCTGAGATCTCCCATGCTGCTGTTTCAGCAATGTGGCCTACCTCTGTGCCCTAAAAATACCCAGACTTTCCCACTTGCAATCCTTTATTCATGCCATTATCTCAGCCTGGAATGCCCCTTTTTCTCACTTTCCACCTATCAAAACCTTACTCATCGTTTAAAGGCTAGTTCAACAACACCCTGGGTGAAGCCTTTCCTAATCCTCCCCCAGTTGGGAAGAATCCTTCCTTTCTCCAGCTCTTTTTTCACTATGTCTGTAGAGTCGATTTTCTATTACATGTCTGTCTCCTACCCGAAACTGTGACTTATTGAGGACCCAAATCAAGTGGGATTCACGTGGGCCAGCTGCACAGGCTCACAGGGTGTACTTGACATATGTTTACTGAGTGAATAAAATTACCGTCAAATGCCATTTCCTCCTTTCCCTTTTCTTATCAGACGTTCAAAGATATTCAACGTCTCGAGTGTCTTCCTGCTCACAATCTGTACCTCCCTTTCTGCAAATATTCCATAAGGGTAAGCAAGCTGCTCCTGTTATGAAACACTTGCCAAGGATTGCTAGAAATGGTGCACAGTTCACTAGTTCTATTAGAGCTTAAGGGTTCCCTTTTTTTTTTGTAATTGCAATTCAGCATAACCTTTTCTCTCCTTGTTAAGTGCTAAGGAGAATGCTCATACGTCAGAAATCACAGAATATCAGAGCCAGAGGAGAAAATCTAGTAACCTAGCCCCGCTTCTTTTATTAAGAAACAGGGAAAGTGAGCCTTGGAAAGAGCAAGTTACTTGCCTACTTACTTGCCATAGTCAAATATCAGACTCCTAGCAGGCTGAGACAAGTTTGAGATCCATCCTCCTGGCTAACATTTTTTCCAAATCTGGTAATTTGTTATATGGTCTATTTGCTAAAACAGTGATTGACCTCACTGTCTATTCCCAGCTGTGAATTCCAGTTCTTCATTTGAAAAGAGGGAATCCCAGCTCTCCGACGCATCCTCATTTGGCCTGATGTTCCCAAGGCCTTCAGTGAGCAGGTCTGGCCAGCCCTGGCCATCTGCGGCCCCACTGCGTTCGCTGTAGCCCTGCCCAGATCAGCTGGCCTTTCTTCTCATCGTCCTGTCCCTCATACAGGCACCTCACGCCAGCCTCCAGACCTCCGCTTCAGCTCTTCTGTTGCCAAGGAAGCCCTCTCACCATGCTTTAGACGCAGATACTCCTTTATTCCTCATAACAAACATATGAAGTGTGGAGCCGTCTTACCCCCACATGAAGTACAGAGAGGTTAAGTCACTTAAGCTCAAGGTCACACAGCTTGTAAACAGTAGAGCTGTCAGTCTAGGTTCTGAGGAGTAGAATAAACAGGAGATGAGCCCAGGTCTTCCATCCCAAGGAGGCACCTGCTCTTCCACATTCATTCCATTCTCTCAGGAGGTGACGTCACTAGTTTCCAAGCTCTTCTTTTTTGAGTACCTTTGGGGAAACTGACTCTTACCCTAGAGAGTCCCCTCCTAGGGCAATTAGATGTAGGAGAGGTGGATCTTCTGATTTTGGACTTTTTTTCCTGCTAAAAATGGCAAGCGCAGTCATGATTTATTAAAAAAAAACCTGTAAATGGGATATTCGGATTGTCTCACCAGAAAAATTCACATTTAGGGTAGAGTACTCTATGGAAAATTCCAGTGGAGAAAGGAAAATTTCTCAAAGAGCAGTGCGCAATCACGAATAGAAATTTTGAAACAGGCCGGGCATTTGGTAACCTCTGGTATTTGTGACTGCAAACGCCAGGCCTTGCAGAGATAATAAGTTCAGAACAAATGAGGGTGTTAGTCAGACTTAAGAGGGATTTTGCACTGGCTTTGGGTATAGACTTTCGCAAAGAAGAGTGTCTGATGGCCCAGTTCTTTAGAGCTGTGTTCTTAGACGGGCAAAGAAGCTGAAAGGCAGAATAAAGCATCCTTAAATTAGAGCAGTATGCACTAGGTCTTCAGAGTGAGGACACTCGTTGTTCAGCTGATGAGCACCTGCAGACCTGAGCTGGAAAATTTAGGAGGAAAGGAAGGAAGGGAGGGAGGGAGGGAAGCAGGAAGAAAATAGCCGAATGCTGTTTCTCTCCTCACTCCATTAAAAGAATCTCAACAAATATAAGGATAAATTCTATTCTATACTAAATTCTATTTTCCACCCATAATACTAACTCTGGTCTCCAACACACAACCACACGCAAAACTCACCCAGGGAAGGATTAATGAGTAGAATTATCCAAAAGAATGTTTAGTTTGTTTACTTGAAAACCTCAGTGATGTGAGTTGCAGAGTATAAAACACCAACATTTTGCTTCGCGCTTGGAGAACCCTGCTTGCAGCCATGGCAGGGTTGCACGCCTTTCTGAGGCCCAGCTTGGAGCGAAGGTGGTGCTGGGCATGATGGGGTGGGCGCTCTGTGAGCTCAGCTCCAGCCTCTATCCATCTCACAGCAGAGGATACTGTCCTTACTGGGACAGAAAGAAAAGATCCCCAGGGAGAAACAGGAGGTGACGTGTGGAACAAAGGGGATCACTACCCTGAGAGACTGGGCCGCAGTCTCGGCCTCACTATCATTCACCCTATGAGGGTGGGACAATCACTCCCCTTCTCAAGTGGCAGAGAAATGAAGGGGCGTGGCCAGGGGGTCCTAAGATCCTCTTCCAACTCTAATACTTAATGGTGTTTGTGATTCAAGTCACATATTTCACTGTTTGTTTTTTCATCTATAATGTGGCCAGGTTGGACCGAGTGACCTCTAAGTGCCCTCTAGCTCTGGGAATCTGTGGTTCCATGACTAAATCAGCGATCACTAAACAGATAGGAAAGGAGAGACCCTGTGGTTGCCAGAAGCATAAGGGATATCGGGCTGCTCCCAATGCTCTAGCTCAGCTTAAGGCATGAGCTTCTCCAGCAAGAGGTCAGAGGGCAAGAGGTGAGACTCTCCTCCACTTGGGCACAGAGTGGGAGGTTCCCACATCTGAGGTCACCATTCTCCCCAACAACCCCTGCCCCCAGACCTGCTGTTTCAGCAACCCTGATCATCAGAAGATTGGATGGGCCTGGGTTTCACAACTCATGGTTCTTTCTAGGACTTCTGAAGTTACCAACCCCAAACTTCTTCCCTATGCATTCCTAGTAAATAGTTTTCCAGCCTCTGTCTGGAGGAAGTTTGTTCCATTTTTAAAGAGCTTTGACTACTAAGAAATGTCTTGGGTCAAGGTGTGGGTTAAGGTCTGTCTCCCTGTAATTTCTACCATTGGTCAGATCTGTCCTCTGGGGCCTCCGTGGCAATCTATCCTCTCTCCCGATGGAAACCCACCAGACCTTTAGAGGCAACACATAAGGCCTTATTACAACTTCTCAAGGATAAGAAACTCCAGTTCTCCTGATGGCACGGTTTTCAGCTACATTACTCCTCTGGTCTATAAATTCTCCAAACTGTCAAACATGACGTGGGACTTGGGGGACAAAAGACCTAGGTTTGAATTGTGCATCTACCAATGGGTTGTATTCCATCAACACAGCTGAACTGAAGCTTTTATGTATGGTAAATGAAATGTTGGACACAGAAAGCTTGTAAACAATGAACTGCTTCATAAAAAAATGTATTACTGCTGCTAGATATTACTACTGAAAAATAACAATTACTACTATTAAATCAACAGTATAATCCAGTTGTGTTCCAAGAGTACAGACTAGGAAAGGGAGATCTCCTCCCCTGCTCTGGATGTTACGTTCATATGCGTTTAGCCTAACACCACAGTTGCCATTTGGGAGGCTGAGTCTCAGAGTACATCCTGAGTTCCCAGAAAATCAAAGACTGCAGATTTATTACACATGTGCTTGTCAGCCTAGGTTTCCCCAGTTCTTGTTATTGTAAAATTGAGGAATTTACATTTGTCTCTGACATTTTATCTTGTTTGTTCACCGTTTCCAGACACTTTTTGGACTATGATTCAGCAATCGAAAACAGTGCTTTCCAATCCTAGCTTCATACCAGAATCATTGTGAAAATATTTTAAACATAATTATTCCTCCCAAACTCTGTTCTCAAGATTTTGATTCACTTGTTCTAGGGAAGGACCCGGGAAGCTGTACCTAAAACAAGCATCTCACGTGGTCATCAGTCAGTACATCAGGATCCATCAGCCTGCATTTGGAAATCCCGGTTATACCATAGCCTTGCCTGCTCAGTTTCACTTGCATACTTGATAGACATGATTTTTCTAGGGGACTGCCTAGAGGGTAAGAAGCTATCTACATGGAAGGGCAGGCAATGACTCCCCTATAACTTTCGTATTCTGTTAATGTTCTTTTACAAATCATTTACGTCCTCATTCTATAAAACAATGTAGATACAACAACCTATAGGTGAGCAGGACATATGGGTGATCAGATGCACAGAAGCTTCAGAATGTCCTGTTTCTTTTCCATCAGGCAGCATCCGGCCTGCCCATACCAGAAGTATGCAATTTGGCCAAAGACAGAATTCAAAGAACCCAGAGAAACTGACCAGCTCCTTGGTCCATCTCCATCTTATTTACCTACTGAAGCTCTCAGTTTGAGTAACAGTTAAAAGGTCCTAGATGCAGGTATCTTCCGACAGAGAGATGATACATGCAACTACTTGCTGCTCCAATGTCCATGACAGACATGGCTAATCAATCACAATCCTCTTCCTGACTAAACCCAGATGTGGCCGCCAAATCCTTCCCAAACTAGAGCTCAATTCAGCCACTAGCAATCTGAGTAGGCATGTAAGTTGAAAACTACCATCCTCAATCTAGCCAACACTTTACCCCTTCATTTGAAAGGAAGGACTCAGAGAGGTGAATTTCCTTGCCAACTTTACACAGCCTTGTCTAAACTGGAAGAATTCTTCCTGGACACAAGGAGCCCTATGTCTTCCTGATTCTGTTTCATGGTTCTTTCATTCTGCACACACATACTGAGAATCCTCTATGTGCTCGGCAAGAGTGGGGGGGGGTGTGGAGAGAGACAAAGAAAGGAAGGAGACATAATCCTTTCCCTCATGCATAAAATCTAATAAGATAGACCTACAAATAATGACCCAAGGTGGGTGGTGATGGATGCCAAAAAACTCAAGGCAAGAAAGAATCACATAATCATCACTTTAAGAAAGAGTTTGTCTCACCTTTTAGTTAAAAGGAAAAAAAATGAATTTACCACAATAAGAAAACAGGCTACATTAAATTCATGTCTGTGTCCATGTGACCCCTTCAAATCTTCTGCAAGGCAGGGACCTTGTTGTCTCTGTTATCTCAATAACACTTAGCATAATATCATGTATGCCCAGAATTTTGCCTCTACCTTCAGCCTAATGTTCTTATACTTAAGTTCTTGGAATATAAGAGCACAACTGTGTTACTAAAGACCTTTTAAATGTCTTAGCTCTATGACTGCTGGATTCCTTCATGCATATCTATGTTAAAAGACTTTTCCCCACATTACTAAGGCTGAGGTCTGCTTCTTATATACCTCTTAAACAAGAGCCTCCTTGTTCCATAAATCCAGAGATCATTTCTCTGGCCTGTTCAGGCCTTCAGAGCCCTAATCTAAGCCCCTGAATTCATTGTTCTCAGGAATAGGCATTTCTGAAAACAAGATGCCATTTTGTTTCTGGGGTCGGAACGCAAATCTTTCTTATTGCCTCTGATGAGATGATATTCTGTTCTCCTTTCCTTTCAAGTATAAAACATGCCCTAAAGTATGTGCTAATTAATACATCTGTTTGTCTTACAAAGTAGTTGAAAAGCATCTATTTAAACTGTGATTCACATTTTTCCTTTCAGGCTGTCTGAAGATTTTTCTGGATGAATCAAATGAGGAGCCTGATTGCACTACCATTTTAAAGAGCCAATCAAAAAGTTCATTAAGTGATACTGGTGCATTTTAGCACAGGTAATAGAAGTGTAAAGTTATACACAAAATTAACAAGCTGAAAGGTACAACTGGATTGGATGGCAAAATTCATTTCTTCTCCTTTCTAAAATACCCTCCTGGGACTTCCCTGATGGTGCAGTGGTTAAGAATCCACCTGCCGGGCTTCCCTGGTTGCACAGTGGTTGAAGGTCCGCCTGCCAATGCAGGCGACACAGGTTCGTGCCCCGGTCCGGGAAGATCCCACATGCCACGGAGCGGCTGGGCCCGTGAGCCATGGCTGCTGAGCCTGCGCGTCCGGAGCCTGTTGCTCCGCAACGGGAGAGGCCACAACAGTGAGAGGCCCGCGTACCACACACATAAAAAAGAATCCACCTGCCAATGCAGGGGACCTGGGTTCAATCCCTAGTCTGGGAAGATCCCACATGCCACAGAGCAACTAAGCCCTTGAGCCACAACTACTGAGCCTGCACTCTAGAGCCCACGAGCCACAACTACTGAAGCCTTATGGAATATAAGAGCACAACTGTGTTACTAAAGACCTTTTAAATGTCTTAGCTCTATGACTGCTGGATTCCTTCATGCATATCTATGTTAAAAGACTTTTCCCCACATTACTAAGGCTGAGGTCTGCTTCTTATATACCTCTTAAACAAGAGCCTCCTTGTTCCATAAATCCAGAGATCATTTCTCTGGCCTGTTCAGGCCTTCAGAGCCCTAATCTAAGCCCCTGAATTCATTGTTCTCAGGAACAGGCATTTCTGAAAACAAGATGCCATTTTGTTTCTGGGGTCGGAACGCAAATCTTTCTTATTGCCTCTGATGAGATGATATTCTGTTCTCCTTTCCTTTCAAGTATAAAACATGCCCTAAAGTATGTGCTAATTAATACATCTGTTTGTCTTACAAAGTAGTTGAAAAGCATCTATTTAAACTGTGATTCACATTTTTCCTTTCAGGCTGTCTGAAGATTTTTCTGGATGAATCAAATGAGGAGCCTGATTGCACTACCATTTTAAAGAGCCAATTAAAAAGTTCATTAAGTGATACTGGTGCATTTTAGCACAGGTAATAGAAGTGTAAAGTTATACACAAAATTAACAAGCTGAAAGGTACAACTGGATTGGATGGCAAAATTCATTTCTTCTCCTTTCTAAAATACCCTCCTGGGACTTCCCTGATGGTGCAGTGGTTAAGAATCCACCTGCCGGGCTTCCCTGGTTGCACAGTGGTTGAAGGTCCGCCTGCCAATGCAGGCGACACAGGTTCGTGCCCCGGTCCGGGAAGATCCCACATGCCACGGAGCGGCTGGGCCCGTGAGCCATGGCTGCTGAGCCTGCGCGTCCGGAGCCTGTTGCTCCGCAACGGGAGAGGCCACAACAGTGAGAGGCCCGCGTACCACACACATAAAAAAGAATCCACCTGCCAATGCAGGGGACCTGGGTTCAATCCCTAGTCTGGGAAGATCCCACATGCCACAGAGCAACTAAGCCCTTGAGCCACAACTACTGAGCCTGCACTCTAGAGCCCACGAGCCACAACTACTGAAGCCTTTGTGCCTAGAGCCTGTGCTCCGCAACAAGAGAAGCCACCACAATGAGAAGCCTGCGCACCGCAACGAAGAGTAGCCCCTGCTTGCCACAACTAGAGAAAGCCAGCGCGCAGCAACGAAGACCCAATGCAGCCCAAAATAAATAAATAAATAAGTTTATTTAAAAAACAGAAACAAAAAACCCTCCTGGAGGAGAACTACGTGTCTCCACTAGAGACAGTCAGCGGGCTTTTAGTCTGTACAAGGCATAATTAGGGTACAAAGAAGTTAGCCGTATATATGTACTCAGAGAGTTCAATGACTAAGGCTTTATGGTCACTCCTTTAGAAGAAAGGCTGACTTGTAAGTTCTCCAAGTCTAAACCACATGCCTTGAGCTTTAACCAATCACACACTTACTCCTAGGACTTGGAATCTTTAGTGAATAGGTATAGATGGAGGAAACATTTGCAGCTCAGACAGTCAGAGCACCTACACATGGACCAGATTGTTCCTGAAATACAGTCTTGACTGTAGATCTTGCCTGATGCCCAAGCTCATTCTTTCAGTCTCCCTCTTGTTTTGTGAGCCCTAATAACACTTTAATATAGTACCTTTTCACACGGGACCAGAGTCTGTTTTCTGTTGCTTGCAGTTAACAATCCTGATTAGCTCTATAGGAGATGGTTCCTCCTTTCGAAAGCTTGATACAAGTGAATGATAGAAAGACATTCTTTACTCAGTTACAGAGAGACTGCTCTCACAGTATAACTTTCTAACTAATTGCTGGAAAAGAATGGGACTGGCTGTCACTTTGAAGTGGTACATTTCCAGTTGCTGGAAATGTTGAAATAGAAAGGGAACAACCATTTTTCGGGGATGCTCTGGAAGGGATTCTTGGATCTGGTGGGAGAATGTACTAGCATCTACTTAATAGGTTTAATGAAAATGCTTTCCAAGTGCTAGAGACCTATGGTCCTTTTCAAGCTGTGCCTCTCAGCTGGCTGTGACTCACTGAAGGTTCTCAGGCTGGACGACTTGGGACTTGGTCTGAGCACTAGTGGAAAGAGCTGAGCTTAGCATCTTTCTCTGGTCTCCTTGAGACTGGGCTCTTAAATCTAGACCAGTTACTTGACTGTCTGTGAGGGGTAGCGAGCCCCATTCTCAACGATGAGTGGGTAACTTCCCCAGAGCCATTTTTGTCTAATTCAAGGAGTTTTTCGGTTGGTTCTTTGCACCTTCTCAAGTAATACATTTTTGCTCAATAAAGAGCAAAATCTATTTTGTTTCTGGGGTAGGAATCTGGGATGATCCATAAGGTAACTTATTCACAGACACACACTGTACAAAATGAACTTGACTAGCCCAAGATGATCTATGAGGCTGAAAGAAAGTCCAAAGGGCATACCTTTAAATCCAGCTCTAAAGAACTGAAGTCTATAACCAATGAATCAAGTTATATGATCATGCATGGGCCATCTTATTAGGTTGCTTGGCCATCTGTCAGCCCAAGTTCCTTCTTTCAGAGCTGAGAAACTAGAGGCTGGAAGAGCCACGTCTTACCTGCCATCACACCCTGAGTTGGGGCCCACACTAGAACGGCATCTCAATACCGCTGACGCCCAATACTGCTCTTCCATCTGTCTCCCACCACATTCCCTGTCACCTCCAGCCCCACCTGGCAGGCTGCTAGCTTCTCAACAAAGGCTGAGCGGGGCTCTGCTCACACCTCCTCGGGGAGATGTCTGTGATGCTCATGTGTGGCGGAAGCTCTCAGATCCTGCTTATGCCAAAGACACCCTGGGAATAAATAAAGGTCCCCACTCTCACACCTTCTACTCCCACCAAGTATGCACATGAAAAAAACATTTTAAAATAAAACTCACAGAGGTAGGGATTCTCACTGTTGAAAGAAATTCCTTAACACACATTAGCCAGGTAATCATTTCTTTGACTGATTCCATGGACATTTTTTAGAACTAGAAATAGGGCTGAAGAAAGCAAGTAGTCCAAAGCTCTTTATCTACAAGTGGACAAACTGGAATTTGCATTTGGTCAGCCCGGTGGGCTTTCCGGTGAATCAGAACACTGTTTTCCCTTCCTTGGGGGCCTCCTGAGGTGGTGAGGGCTTGTGTGTATGACACAGATTACGTGGCTTAAGAACACTGTACATGATTCTTCTTTTGGACTCCGGGAGAGAGACTGAGCTACTTTCATCAAAGCCTTTCTGCGGGGCTGCTGGAGGGAAAGGTAGGGGCTTTAGAGCGAGCTAACCCCTTTTAGCTATGGGACCAGGGAGAAGTTAACCTCTCAGGGCTTCAGTTTACCTGTCTGTAAAATAAAGAGAATAAACCCAGCTGTCTCTATGGTTGTCTACAGGATTAAAGAAGATAAGTTTTGCAAAGCCCCTAGTCTACTGCCTGGCATACCCTCAAGGACCAGTACCAGTTTCTTTCTTTCCTGCCCTCCCCCACCTTACTTCTTCCTACTTTGACATGCATGAGAAAACTGAAATAGACAAAAACTACAGGGGGCTTTTCCTCTTGTAGAAGCCTGTCTCCCCAATACTGAAGACATTTGGCCAAGGGTATCTGAGATCCCTAAAGACCCTGCCATAAATACCTCTGGCGCTGTAATGTACACATACCAAGGGCTGGTGAATTTCAGTTGCCAGGCTACCTAGCCAGAACAAATGTTATGTTCCAAAAGGGTCCTCAATAAAGGGTTCCTCAATGTTTGGGGAACAGATGCAACAAGCCTTTTCTCTGGGGACAAGATTTTTCAGAGAGTCAATAAAAGCAGTAATCCTCCCTTCAGTCCAAGGACATCAGCTTTTATAAACTTCCTTATAGGAATCCGGGATGTCAGATTACCCGGCCTCTTGACTAGCCCTGGAGTCCCATCTTGAGATTCTGGACATCTTAGGGAATGGGAGATGCCAATTTTATGACAGAAATTAGATTTTTTTTTTAAAAGGATTAAAAAAATATAAGCTACAATCTACCTCCTGCCACGTCCAAATTTTGATTCTAACTTCTGCACCTCTGGGGTCACAAGGGCAGGTTCATTTCTTTTCTGTGGGTTGCTGAAGAAAGAAAGCCATTGCTTTTCTAACATTTGAGTGCAAGTGTTTCTACAAGAATGTTAAAACAGGCTATTTCACTCGCTAGAAATCAATCACGGGGGACTTCCCTGGCGGTCCAGTGATTAAGACTCCGAGGTTCCACTGCAGAGGGCACGGGTTTGATCCCAGGTCGAGGAACTGAGATCCCACATGCCACGTGGTGTGGCCAAAAAAAAAAAAATTAATCATGAATCTTGGTTTATGGTGACCATAGTGGGCAATGACATACATGTAGTATATAATTTTCCTGTGGTTGAGCTTTAACTCAAGAGTTACCAATTCCCAAACATCATTGGCAAGTGTGAAAGATCTGGGCTTAGATTCAGTAAACTCCTGTTAGAGCCTTGCCCGGTCTGAATGATCTCAAACAAGTTTCCCAGCCCAGGTCCCTCACCTGTGGAAAATGGAGATAACAGTGGAGCTGTAGGGTCCGTGGTAATCTGAGTTCTGGAAATGTCAGGAAATCTGAGTTCACATGTGTAGAAAGGGGTGGGGAGTTCATTAACTCACTTTAGTTTCTGTCTGTGAATGAGCTGTCTGAGCTATGTAAGTGTCTTTACACTCATTCGTAGTTGCTGAACCCTTTTTTTTTTTTTTTAATTTTGGGTATTTATTTATTTATTTAAATTTTTATTGGAGAATAGTTGATTTACAATGTTGTGTGCTTTTGTCTAAGTTGTGTGCCTGTAACATCTAGCAAGCCAGCTCAGGGGTTTTCACATGCAATTGAGTTGTAAACACAGCAAGAGAGGGTAAGAGCAGAAGCTACAAGGCTTCTCAAGGCCTAGGCTCAGAAGTTGCAAAATATTACTGCCGCTGTATTCTTCTATTAGTCAAAGTCACAAGGCCAGCCTCCATTCAAAGGATGGATAAGTAGACTCCACCTCTTTGTGGGAGGAATAGCAGAGAGAGTCACATTGCAAAGAGATTATTGTAGCCATCTTTGCAAACATGCTCCTGCCCTAACCAATGGCGATTTTTGCTTAAAGATACTTACTTTAAGTTTTCTTACTTCCTGATATTTAAACAAGGTATAGCATATGAAAAATGCAGCCTGGGAACTAAAATATATACAAGTTGTAGGAAAAGTGAAAATAAATCAGAGTCCTTCACTTGTCTGTGCTACCGTAAAGTCTAACCTCCTGCCCACAGCGTCCACAGGTCTGGCCAGTGCACCCTCTGGCCTCACTCACCTGAGGCTTCTGTTAGGATTCCAGTTTGTCAGATGTCACTGGGAAATGACCTGTGAAAGTTCCTCTGCCTGGGGACTCTCAACCCATGGCATGGTTGGGCCAATGAAGTCTTTAGAAATGCCCTGTGCTTGCTGCTTGCTGACAACAATTACATGCCCATGAATGAACTTTGCCACAGAGAGAAGAAAGTGGCCCGATTGTTGTAAAAACAGAAATAACGCATGTACTAGTATGTACGCTTTGTAAGGATCACAGAGGGCTCTGATTTATGAACCTAAGTCAATTAGCTCGCCTAAGTCCCCTGAGAAATAAGTGATGCAAGTCTATGCATGTGGTTGTGCTTCACAGCAATAGAATTATATGCTTACGTTTTTTTTTTTTTTATATTTAATCAAAAAGCAGCTCCTGGGCACAGGCTTCCATAGGGGACAATAAGAGTTGACAGGCATAGTCAGTCACTCCTAGTGCTTACATGTGTTGACGCACTGAAGCTCACCATGAACCCATGAGGCAGGTTCTATTATCTCCTCATTCACAGATTAAGTTCACGATGGTTAAGTGACTTGCTGAAGGCCTAACTTGTTAAGTGGCAGAGCTGGGCTGTGAAGCAGGGGAGTCTGGCACGCCAGCACCTGGGCTCTTCACCACTGTGTCCACTCTCTCTCAAGGCATATGTGATTTATGTATATGGCTTCTGCCCTTCACGCAGGTGACTCTGGCTCCACACATGAACCATGAGGCTTTTTATAATTACAGATGCCTCTTAGACTCTGTCTCAATGGGTCTAGAGTAGGTATGCACAGAGTAGCCGAGACAATAAAATATGAACAAGAAGGGAAAATATAATAAAAATTTTTTAATGTAAAAATGATGAATTGGGCGATTGGGATTGACATGTATACGCTGATGTGTATAAAATGGATGACTAATAAGTACCTGCTGTATAAAAAATAAATTAAATCAAATTCAAAACTTCAAAAAAAGTTTTTTTAATGTAATAAAAATATAGTAGATGAGATATAAGAGAAGTACTATGGACGTTCAGAAAAGGGGAGATATTTCTGGCCGGAGAGGTGGAAATCTAGGAAGACTTTATGGAGAAAGAAAACTTTGGTTTCAACTTGGGCAGTTGAGATGATATATGGATATATGAGGTGATCACCTCTGGTTGAATGAATAGAATGTCCCCATCTCTGTTGGTGCAGCAGTGCTGACGGCTGGACTCTGCCCTGGGTTGACCACAGCAGAGGCCTCTCTCGGTATTTCTTAACTACAACACATTTGAAAGTCAACTCAACAATCGTTGATATGAATTCTAAGAGACAACATGGCACACATATATGTGGAAACCACTCATAAACTGTAAAACTGGAAATAAACGTTAGTTGTTTGTGTTATGGTAGATTATGTGTTACGTATCATCCACAGTTTACAAGGTATAACTATGTACCTAATAGATTATCAATAAAATTCCCATGGAATGAATTCAAAGTTGGTCACTTAATTGGATCTGGAGATTTACATTGGGAAGAAAGTTGTACTTGCCTGACTCAGAACTAGTGTGCAGGAAAGCTTAATGGTTGATGCTTTGTCATGACGATGGACTCTTTTCAGAGGCTGGGATTGCTGAGTCATGGGGGCTTGTGCACTGGTGGCAAGGAGAAATGTTAATCGGGGACCGCTGTGGCTGCAGAAGGCGTGTCTCCACTTGAGAAGGCAAACAATGAGAGAGGAAGCCTTTGGCTTTAGGTTGTTCTAAAAAGAAAAAAAATAATACTATAGCAGAGACTAGATGATGTGAGAATCAAGAAAGAATCAGGCTGCACATTCTTGTAAATACTAAGCATTTATTATTAATAGTTATGGCACTTTGACACTGTAATATTTGGAACACAACAACTGAAGTCCCTAAAAGCCAAACTTGGCTTGATCATCATTTTTAGGATTATAGAAGGCTAGATTTGGAAGGGGCCTTAGAGAGCTCTGAATCCAAACTCATTTCTTCTAATTTTAGAGCAAACAGTTCCTCTGGAGCCCAGGAAGCAAGTTGCCCAAGGCAGGATAGTAAGTTGTTCTAAATACAGAAAGATACAACATGTTCTTTTTGGTGTTTTTTAAAAAGAGTATTTCCTTGGGTTTTCTATTTGTCAAGCCTAAAAAGCTATTGTTACTAAAACCACTCAGTTGCTATATTAACCAAATTCAAAGCAATGCTACACAGCTGGTAAAAAGAAAAGATTGTGGGGTATTTCCACAATCTTTTGCACCTGCCTCAACTCCTAGGACAAATGATGAATCATTCACTTAACAACACCTATTGGTGTTTACTGTAATCAAGGTATTTTCAAAACTCCAAAAGGCCTTGAAGAGCTCATAGTATAGCAAAGGCATTAGATTATTACTACTAATACTACTATTACTATTAATAACATAATAATATGCGATATAAAGTGTAAAAGACCTGAAGAAACATACAGGGAGTTGAAGGAGGGTTAGAATACCAAATGGTTCTAACTATCAGGGAGGTTTTTATAGGGAAGGTGTCACCTGAACCAGCTCTGAAAGACTATAGGATTTGTCCCCTCAGCTATTTCTGGTAGGCTGGGAGAGGTGGATTTCCCAGTTAGTAAAGACAGTGAGGTGACAAAGCATAAGGTAGTTTTGTTAGAACAGAGAGCAGGAAGGGGAACAGTGAGAAAATGCTGGGAAGGAAGGCTTAGGGGAAATATCCCATATAAGTTATGATTTGCTTCCTGGCTTAAGTATTCTCACCATGCCAGAAAACATTTATTTTTTAAATTTATTTTTATAATCTGCAATAATCAGCTCGTTCAAAAAAAACCTGAAAAATATAGAGATTTAAAAAGAAATAACTTTTATTATTATTTAATAATTTGCTTTATTTCCTTACAGTATTTTTTTTAAACAGACATAACTGTTTTGATTTTTTTTAAACATTGTTTTAATCACACTTAATTGTTTTTCTCAATAATTAAGTGATAGGTCCTGAAAGAGAAATTTCTTGTGTCCAATGACAGTATTAGTCTCAGAAGAGATAAAATGCCACAGTGAAAGCAATAAAAGGGAAACTTTGATCCAGACGCTACTGCAAGAGGGCACCAATGCTTCCTGTTGTTGCAGATGCTTCGTCCCACCTGTTTAGTCATGGGTGATCCTGACCGTGCTCCTCAGGGACCTTCTGATGAGGTGGGGGCTCTGTTAACAATTCACAGAGCAGTTTGCCAATCATTTAAACCACCAATTCACCATTCCCGAGTTCATAACTTTGGTTCCATTCTTGGTCTGTAGGGTTCGTCTTAAACCAGTGTTTCTCAGGCAGTAACACGCATAGGAATTGCCTGAGGATCTGGGTAGAATGCAGATTCTAATTCAGTAGGTCCGGAGGGCTGGAGACTCGGCATTTCTAACAAGCTCCTAGATGGTGCTGGTACTGCTGGTCCACAGACCATACTTTCAGAAGCGAGACCTTGGAGTATTTTCTTTTTCACACCTAAGATGTCTTTCTGTTGCTTTCACACAAGTAAAACATGTTCATTTGGTCAAAACCTTTCTCCCCAAAATGATGTAAATCTTATTTTATTTACTTTTGACATTGTATTATGGCCCAAAAAGCTGAGGCTAAAGTGATTTTTAAAACTAATTAATTAATGTGTTACTTATTTTTGGCTGCGTTGGGTCTTCATTGCTGGGCGTGGGCTTTCTCTAGTTGTGGCAAGAGGGGGCTACTCTTTGTTGCGGTGCGCGGGCTTCTCATTGCGGTGGCTTCTCTTGTGGAGCACGGGCTCTAGGCATGCGGGCTCAGTAGCTGTGGCGCATGGGCTTAGTTGTTCCGCTGCATGTGGGATTTTCCCGGACCAGGGCTTGAACCCGTGTCCCCTGCATTGGCAGGCGGATTCTTAACCACTGCATCACCAGGGAAGTCCTGAGGCTAAAGTGATTTTTATTCCTTGCTGGGTAAACTCCTTTTGCCACCCAGATGTTTACGGGATTTGTTGCTGTCGTTTTGCTTTACTCCGTGTTACAAACATTTCACCCTGATGTGTGTGCGTGTGAATCTCTTGTCTTTGGTTTTGCCTTGAATGCAGTATGGAGCCTGTGACTTGCACACCCAGGTAACCTCTGCAGCTTGGGAAAGTTTCCTCTACTGATGCCCTAGTCAGTGTTTCTGACCAGTGATTGTTTCCGAGCCAGGTCCTGTTTTCTTCCTAAGGACTTACTTTCAATAATTTTCAGGTTGGATCTCTGGCCCCTGATTTACATAGATGATTTTCTCTTTTTACTTTGATCTCTTTAGGCTTTTTTCCATAATCTAGGAGAGATTCTTAAGTTTATCCTCTATGTCATTGGCTAGATTTTTCTGGGTGATTTCTGCTCTTGGTTCTTGCCCCCAAAGTGGATGTTAATTCTGCTATTGGCACTTTTTAAATTTCCTAAGTATTTGTCCATTTCCCATTTCAGTTCTTCTGTTGTCTTTTCATATTGGAATCTCTCTTTATTACTCATGTCCTTGTTGCAAAACGCATTGCCTTTAACTTTTTAGAGAA
Source organism: Neophocaena asiaeorientalis asiaeorientalis (assembly GCF_003031525.2). Classification (NCBI taxonomy): domain Eukaryota; kingdom Metazoa; phylum Chordata; class Mammalia; order Artiodactyla; family Phocoenidae; genus Neophocaena; species Neophocaena asiaeorientalis. The sequence goes on from NW_020172364.1 coordinate 6,746,562, forward strand.
TACCAAAAACTTCTTTCTCATTTTTTTCTGGTTCCTTGGGCAAATCAAAGGATGTTCTCCCTGTGTTTTTCCAGGATAATATTCTCTTTTCCCTTGTTCTATAGGGTCATGGACATCTGTCACTCTTTTTGTGTCTCAGCATCTGAATCTCTTCCTTCCTCCTTCCTACATTTGGAGACTCTCCCATTTTGTGGAGCAAAGCTTGTTTTCCATATAGAAACTGAAAATGCTGGAAACTCGATTTCTCCATCTCCCTTACCATCAGGGCACACGGAGTAGGCTCTGCCAATTAGATGTCTCTGGTCTAGGCACTGACTAACACGAGTGGATTAAGGAAGCAGAGCAGAACTGGCCAACTCCAGTTTCCAGATGCAGCATGGTGGCAGTTCTAGAGGCAGCACCTAGGGTCGGGTACAAGCACTAATGTCCATAGCCAGCTGTGGCATTTAGGAGTGTCACCATGGGAGCAATTAAATAGCTTATTATATAGTCTTTAAATCTGCTCTTTAGTCTCAAAGCTATGGAAGCTCCTCGACATCAGTTTAATAAATTAATTTTGTTTATATTGTCAGAGACTAATTCACAACTAATTTACAACTAAGAACCCTGCATGATACGATCAATATCTTTTAAACAGACCCCATGGTGGTCTTACTTTCTGGTTACCGTTTCTTAAATGAGTGGTCATCTGCTTTTATAACACAGTAAATCCTTGACTCCACTCTATCCACCTGGGTCAGGGTCGAACCCATTCTCAGAGGAGAGCTGGATGTCATATTCCATTTCTGGCCCAGTTCCTGGTGTCTTCAGGTTTTCATTCTGTGCAGGTCTGTTGGTTGGGGCTGGGATTTCCTAGCTCTGAGAAAGTAGAAATAGAGGTCTGATGGGGGAAGGGGTAGCTACCTAGGGCTCTGTCGGGTACAGATCTTGCCCAGAGGATCCGTTTCCTCACCTATTAAAGTGGAGGATGGGATTTGGTGATTTCTAAAGGCTACATACCTGTATATGCATGCAAGGCTGACCCACAAGTGATGAGGCAGGCTAAGAGGGACCAGAGACAGGAACCAAGCTAAACGGTGCTGGGTCAGGGAGAGCTTCTGGCATTACACTCACTCTCTAGAAGGACAAACTAAGTATGAAAGCTTGTCATCTCATAATCAAACTGTAAGCAGGGGATTAGCAACAGGATCAGATAAACTGCCCAGGATTCTTGATTCTCTTTATTCTTTACCCTAATGAATGCTACTCTCCTTTTGATTAAGTGTGGAATATGCAACGGGAAACATCGCAATTTAGACACTTTTTGAACAGTAATCATTAGTCAATATAAAACAGAAGGAAAAATCAAATCTGTTTCTTCTACCTCTGCCATGCCATGGTGATCAAGCGCAGTCCTCTAACCGTAATCAGAGGTAGGACTAAAGTGTCAAAGCCATGTGCTTTGAAGAATTTGACTGGAGACTCAGCCATCACCCCAACGCGCAACCATTTTTTTTCTCTTTAAAGAAAAGGAGCATCGAAGCATCAGTTAAGTCATCCTCCATTTAAGAGCCTGATGCCCTAGAAAGTCTTCTTATCTACATTCTATTCAGGGAAATCAAGGCTCAATATATATTGCATTTGGGTCAAACTGTGGTTTAGTAGATCTATTGTTATCAATAAGTTGACAAATTAAGGGTCAAATAGACCAAGAGAGAACACTGGAGGCTAACTTTGAGAACAATGTTGAAAAGGTTCAGTGGGGATAGGAAAAGCAGTGCTAGGAATCATGGAAACCAATACCAATCGTTTCATACATTTGCATGGTGTTTATAGTCTGCAACGTGCTTTCACATTCATTATGAGCAGAGTTGGGACTAGAACCCAAGTCTCTTGACTCCTTGCCTGAGCATCTTCCCCTGGGCTCAGTTACATGGTTGAGTGCTTCATCTGTGCATGGTACAGGAGGCCTAAAAAATGTGACCTGTCCTATTCGGAATTTGCAAGTGCCACCAGAAAACATTCACACTGCTTATCTTTCTGCTAAGGAAATCCTGAAGGGTTCTTGTTCTTTTCCTGTCTGTCTATTAAGCCATATGTGTGAGCAAAGAAAAAACTTACAATAAAAAACCTGCAGAAAGGAAGCTATATCTTATTGCCAGAGCCTTCTCAGTGCCCTGCAGGCACCTGAGGCTCAGGTTACACAGCTGCAGCCACCTGGGTGATCTGGAACTAGAGGGGATCAGGATCTAAAGGTGAGATATTAAGGTAGTGGGGTAATCTATGAGTCAACCTGACAAATGAAAGATCATGTGCCTGACTGGGAATTTGTGAGGTTCAAATGGAAGGTGAAAACACCAAGCCCCCTTGGTTTAAAAAAATCATTTTAGGATGCAAACGTGAATTGCTGACCTACTATTCTAGATGTATATTTATTTTTATTCTTTTTGTTTCTTTGGTAGGATTGTGCTACTATTGTGTACTCAAAGTGCCTTTGAATTTTCCTGGGGACCATTCAGTGGAGCCCCATCTAATGTTAGTGTTAGTGATTGAAACGAAAGCATACAGTGAAAATTTTTGCTTGACATTATCCTTGAAAAATACTTAGGAAGGTGCCCTGTCGGTGCCCAACCCAGCCTGTTTTTCCTCCAGCTTTGGAATTAATTGCTGTTTATTGGTTGAGCCCCAGAAGCAGTAGCTGGCTTTTAACTGAGGACCATGCTGAATAAAAAATGGGTACCATTAAACAACAAAATCATAGAGGTGGGAGAGTTGACAATGAAAGATGGGCAGAGACTGGGAGACCCAGTGTGGGAGGGCAGGTTCACGTCTTGCACCTCCTGCTCACAAGAACCCTGGTGGTAAGGACCACCAGCGGCATTTCCATGGTTACCTCTCTCCTCTCTCTGCTCTCATGCTGAATTTGTGGATGCGACATGCATCAATGATGGGACTACACTGTAATGAGAACCTGATCTCACACAAGGGGACAAGTGGGAGAGAACTGTTTAGGGCAGAATCTGCTAGACTTGACAACTCATTGAAGAGAGAAGTTGGGGGGAGAGAGATGTCAGGAATGATTCAGGGTTGTGACTGGGGTGGTTGGAAGTAGGGAGGTATAATGTAGGGAGGACTCAGGAGGTTGAATTTAGAGCCATGTTGAGTTTGAGGGTTCTCAAGTAAAGGTTGGATAACCTATAGAGAATACTAGTTTGAGTCCGCAACTCAAAAGTGAGAAATAAAAATATGAAAATTGTCTATAATTGGGAGCTTCTACTTAAAATTAAATTTATTCTGCAAGGTAGGAGAAACCTAGTCTCATTCAATTTGAGGTCTATTCCACCCTTTCTCTGGGAATGCACTAACACAGAATGTCTTAAGCTAACTGGTTGAGTGAAGGGCTAACGGTTAGAAATATGGGTAAAAATCTCATTAAATATTTCAAAATAATATCTCACTACAAACCACCTGCTAAGGATTCCCGAGAAGATTCAATTGTCAAAAGAGGGACTGCAACTTTCCAAATATTTGTTGGGGTTTTTTTTGTCTTAAAAAATGAGCGCTATATTGTCTTTGTCTTATTCCAGACACATAGGAAAAGTTAAAATAATATAAGCTTATTGTAAGAAAATTTTGGTAAGCAAAAAGAAGGAATCATCTTATCATTTAATGATAATCACTTTGAAAACCTAAGTTCATATCCTTTCAGATTCCTCTTTATATGCCTATCCTTTTTCTTCCACTTTAAAACATCGTATATTCAAGATAGATGAAAATACATGACCACACAGAGAGTTTTACATGATACATTCATAGCAGTGTCATTCATAATAGCTCCAAAGTTGAACTAATCCAAATATTCAACAACTGATAATGGATAAACAGAATATGGTATATCCATCCAATAGATTAGTATTAGGCCATAAAAAAGAACAAAAACCATTAATACATGCTACAGCATGGATGAACCTCGAAAACATTATGCTAAGTGAAGGAAGCCAGATGCCAAGCCACACAATTTATGATTCCTTTTACATGAAATGTCCAGAATATGCAAATCTATAGAGACAGAAAGTAGATTAGTGGTTGCCTGAGGCTGCAGGCAGAAGTGCGGAATGACTGTAAATGGGTGCAAGGTTTCTTTGGGGGATGATGAAACTGTTCTAATATTAGAGGGCAGTGATGGTTATACAATTCCATAAAGTTATGTAAAATCACTTGTATGCTTAAAATGAATGAATTTTATGGTATATAAATTATACCACAATTAAGCTGTCAAAATATATATCATGGACCTCTTTTCATTCACCTAAAACTGTAGTTGGAAATATAAATCTAATCAAATCCCTACTGTTGGGCAGAGATTCTCTCTCCTGCCCTGATACCTGCTGTGATTCCCTAAGAGTGGGTGAGCTGTGTATCACAGCCACGAATGAGGCAAACTACATCCTAAAGCATACCCCCAGACACACGGATCATCAAGAACGAGCAGACCCTCTTCAGAAGTCACACCGCTCTACACAGCTTCCTAAAGGAAGCAGAGAGGCCACCAAGACCAAGGCTGCAGACATCAAACCTCTGGACATTATTTTCTACCTCTTGCTGTTCTGTGAGGACAAAGATGTGTGCTCCACGTTTGTGTTCCTTCAACAGGTTCTGGGGGGTGTCTCCGGGCTCATCCTAGCCTGCTCCATCACTATCAAAAGAGGCTCCTGGCTGACGTAGCAGGTCCAGTCCATCCAGGGGTCCACTGGGAGATCTCAGCTGAGCTATCTCACCTACTCCTTCCCTTGGAGTTGCTATCCTGTTTTATCTTTGTTTTAACATGTAGAACTGGCATTGTGTCTATTTTCTCAACACTATTCCTAGGTCTAGTACAGTTAGCAAGTGCATATTATATACTTGTTAAAATAAAAAGGTGGCATAAATTGTCTCCCTTTGTGTTTGAGTCTCTGTGAAACTTTTCATTGGTAGTGGACCCAAGAGGGATTAAAGCTCCATCCATCAACATTTCTACTACCACAGACTGGCCCCCTGTCAGACTAGACTGCCTGACCTTTGAAGCTTCACTGGCTTCCAGGCGTGGTCACAGCTCTCCTATGTTCTGGGCTTACCTGAGGTCAAAAGCCAGCAGACTTGTGCAAGGGGTGAGTTGGGATGGGCCAGACTGCATTCAGATAATCTGTTCCTGCGATCTGATAAAATGCAAACAATGATTACAGCCTCTGGCTGAAAACTGGGCTGCAAAGCTGGGTAAAATTGTGCAGAAATTCATGGGCAGATATAAACTATCATTTGTCCACATTGGCTTGATTTCTCAAAACCAATAAAGAAAGTAGCTTGTGATACCATTTCTCCCTCAAGAAAAATCCAAGTCTTTTCTCCCTCTCAAAACAGGGAGAAAATATTCATTTAGTAAGTCTGATAATCTATTCCTTTTTTACACGGAGATAATTTTTTCCCATTGTACAATGAGATGTGAAGAATAGAGAGTAAACAGACCTTTTGTAATAGACTTCATTATCTTTAATAATGAAAGCCTACCAGTATTGTTTACCATGCAAGTTTTCATCTCTTTACAAAAGGCTGATGCTTATCTGATCTGGTCAGAGGTCTTGTTTGCATCACAGGCTGGTACCATAGTCTTGAGAAGAGAATTAAGCTCAGCTATAGAGCAGGACACATCAAATATTTAAACTGTCACTTGTGCTTAATTCTTCCTGGAAAAAGTTGACCTTGAGTATTTTTTTAAAGAATTTATTTGATATAAAGTTGAAAAGCAACCATTGCTTTAATTCTGTGTCTACTCCCAGAGCAGAACTATATCCTTAGATAATTTGTAAAATTGATATATGCTAAATGTGAGAAGACCTAGTGAAACAGGAGGGAAGGGGGCAGGGCACAACCTTTGAAAGAATGACATAGCTTGAGGACATAACGTAAGCTGATTTGAACCAAATGGGTCCAAGATGTAGGACAAGTCGATTTCCATTAGATCTTGAGCCTCAGTATACGCTCACTGTTAACACATCAGCAAGCTAAATGACACACCCACAGGCTCCATGACAGTCCCAAGAATGACCATAAGGATCAAAAAGTGGGTGGTGCGGGGCTTCCCTGGTTGCGCAGTGGTTAAGAATCCGCCCGCCAATGCAGGGGACACGGGTTCAAGCCCTGGTCCAGGAAGATCTCACATGCCGCGGAGCAACTAAGCCCGTGCGCCACAACTACTGAGCCTGCGCTCTAGAGCCCATGTGCCACAACTACTGAGCCTGCAAGCCACAACTGCTGAAGCCTGTGAGCCTGGAGCCCGTGCTCTGCAAGAGAAGCCACCACAATGAGAAGCCTGCGCACTGCAATGAAGAGTAGCCCCCGTCTGCCGCAACTAGAGAAAGCCCGGGGTCAGCAACAAAGACCCACCCCAGGCAAAAATAAATAAATAAATAAATAAAAACAAAAAGTGGGTGGTGGCCCAATTCCTGGAAATCCCCACCCCTTCCTGAAATAGCTGGAATACTTCTCCCACTCATTAGCCTATGAAATTACCCACCCCTGTAAAAACTAACAACCCCATACCCTGGTGCCTTTCTCACCTTCTGAGATGGCTCACACTCTGTCTGTGGAGTGTTTCTCACTAAATAAATCCATTTTTTACCTATCACTTTGTCTCTCGCTGAATTCTTTCTGTGATGAGACATCAAGAACCTGAGCTTCACTAAATCCTGAAACCAGGTGTGTGATCTCAGTTGGAAGACTGTGGGTTTCAGCTGGGTTTGAGTCCCAGCCTTGTGGGTTCAAGTCCCAATCTGAGGTGCACGGTTTCTCTAGAATCTCGCACACAGGGTACATTGTAACAAATGACAAATATTAAATCCTCCCTCTCTCCCTCATCCCTCCTGATACCTGCCCAGAGTCATGGTCTAAGATAACATGACCAGTCTTCCAGAGAGACGATATCAACTGTGTTGCTTCTCTAGCCAAGATGAAAGATTCTTGCATTCACTCACTTACTGGATAACATTTGATCGTTAAGTCCCAAGTGTTGTCAATGGCTGCTGGGAAGGAGAAATGAAGGAGATATGGAGCCCACTGTGAAGAGCTGTATGTTTGACAGGAGCAGATCAAACACACTTAGGAAAAATTACAATGCAATGGGACAATCCAGTGCTTGCCTTGTTCAGAATATAGAGAAATTATTTTCATATCAGTAGAGGAGATTTGGAGGGAATGAGCAACAGGGAAGAGATTCCTTGAGAGGATGCTGGCAAGACAGGTAAAATCTGCATTCATGGAGGTGGGCCTGGGAAAGTATTTTGAGAAGAGGGAGCTAGATGAGAAAAAGTCCTGAGGCAGGAAGTGAAGGAAGCTCTCTCCGTGTGTGTGTGTGTGTGTGTGTGTGTGTGTGTGTGTGTGTGTGGTGATGGTGGAGGGTTGGAGGTACAGTCTACAGTTGGAAAAAGCGGATCATGGAACCAGGGAGGGGCAGCTGAGGAGTCTGGACTTAATGTGGTTGATATCATGGAACCTTTACAAGTTCAGAGTATAATGTGGCATGTTATGCTCTGGGAAGATGAATTTGGTCAACAGGTTGAAAGTAGCCTCAAATTGAAGAGTGTTGGAGAGCATAAAGTCTGAGAACCTAATTGTGTGGATAAAGAAACCGAGACCAAAGAGGAAGTGACTTGCCATGAGGTTACAAAGCAGTTTTAGGACAAGGAAAGGACTACAAACCTTCCTCTCCTTTGCCTCCCCATGCCCATCCTGCTTCTGTTTCCAAGTGGCCAGGCCCTGTTGATTCTTCCTCTCCCTTCCCACTGGTCTGCTTACATCCAGTCTTCATCTCTTGAGGAAGTTATCTGATTTTATTTAAATGCCCAGGCCTTTTACCTTCTGCATCTTCCTCTTCCTTTGACCAGGAACAAGAAGGAAAAAAACAGAACACAACAGTTGAATGCCTACGTTGACAACGGCAGGCACTTTGTCAGAGACTCAGAGACAAATTGCACTCTCAGCCCTGTAGCTGAGAAAGACAAGGTGACCAGTGACATCATGCAGAGTCACAGGGACTGAGGGTAAGCACGGTGCTCCCATCACTCTGCAGGGGCAATGCATCCACTGGAGGTGGCGGGAGGGGCAAAAAGGCCTCTCAGAGGACGTGATATTTAAGGCGAGTCTGAAGAAGCTAGGTAAGGGTTGCCAGGTGTACGGAGAAGAAAGAGAGCTCCCGGGAGAAAGAAGAACCCGTATAAAGGCAGAGAAGCAGGGTCAGTTAAGGCACCAGACCTCCAATTGGCTGGAGGGTTCAGGACTGGCAGACATGAGGCTGAAGAGCTATGCAAACTACACTGAGGAGTTTGGCCTGATGGGTTTCAGGCTGGGGAGAGGCCACACAGGGTTGGTATTTACCTTCCATCTTCAGTGTCCCTGTTCTTACTATTTCTCCAGTAGCCTCTTCGTATCTTTTCCTCTTGGTCAGCCATGGCAGATTATGAGTTCTGCACATTGGAATGTTCAATGTGAGACCAGATGGCCACTCAGCAGTGGGTAAGGGAAGAGTCAGGCTGCCTGGGCTCAGTGGGGCATCTCAGTTTAACCGGGTACTAGCTCTGTGTTAAGAGCAGGCTACTTAACCTCCTTGGGCTAGAGAAAATAATAATGCCAACCTCAGAAGGGTTTTCTGAGGGTTAAGTGAAATGCAGATGAAAAATCCTTAGAATATTGCCGGGCATATATGAGGACAGAGAAAGGACTGACAAGAGCTACACAAAGGCCTTGGGGAAAGGGATTGTCATGGATGCAAGCAAATGGTGGGAACGCAGCCTAGTGTTGTTCAGTCTTTGGTGTCATCACTGGCGATCCTCCAGTCACATGCCCTCCGCCCCACCTGAAATTCCGTGCTTCTTTTAGTCTCTGAATTGGTAAACCTGTATTTCTCTAGCATTGAGTCTGCAGATTTACACAGCCTTCCCTTCTTTCCCAAGTCCCTGCACGCAGCAGGTTTTAATAGGGTTGTTGAGAAAAGTGTGAATACAAAAGAAACCAGATCAGCAAATGAGGAGGCTTTTGATTTGGGTTTGCACTGATGACAACACAGCATGCGGTTCGCCCAAGCATCCAATTTATGACTTTGCCTCTTACACTCCTGGTGAGTGCCTCCTGAGCAGAAATGATCTTTGGTGATTAACTTTACATAATGCTTGCGCTAACTCTAGGCCCACCTGAGCAATTCATAAATATTTCAGGAGGAGAGACATAGTGATCTTCCCCAACACACTCATACAACAGTTTCAACATAATTAGGAGCATTTCTGGATCTAACATTGCACTCTTTTTTTAAAAATTTTTAAAAAGAATTTTGCCTTTTTAAAAAAACTTTTTATTTATTTATTTACGGCTGTGTTGGCTCTTCGTTTCTGTGCGAGGTCTTTCTCTAGTTGCGGCAAGCGGGGGCCACTCCTCATCGCGGTGCGCGGGCCTCTCACTATCGCGGCCTCTCTTGTTACGGAGCACAGGCTCCAGATGTGCAGGCTCAGTAATTGTGGCTCACGGGGCTAGTTGCTCCGCGGCACGTGGGATCTTCCCAGACCAGGGCTCGAACCCCTGTCCCCTGTATTGGCAGGCAGATTCTCAACCACTGCGCCACCAGGGACGCCCTAACACCGCACTCTTACAATGTGTATGATGAAGGAAATGAATGCTAATTATACGTTATTAAATCTTATTAATCCTCATTAGAACCCTATTATTCTTTATGAGTGGGTTACTGGGGAAGAAAAAAAAAGCAGCACTGGTCAAGTCCCGTTACGTCCAATGGGGAATGGGTGAATCTATTCTTAGTTGGTGTGATACCAGGAGTTTTTCATGTTAAACAATAGCACTCAGAATGTGGGTTTGCTGAAATGTTGAGAACAGAGTAAGTGAATTGTGGTGTAACAGAATGATCTTTTTAAAGCCCCAGAATAAAATCTCTTTAAGAGCTCATGTTTCCTATTTCAAACTATATTAGTTGCAAAGACAAAAATATTTCATTATTGCATGGAATAGGTACCCTTGACCTTACCTCTACTACTATCTTCATATTTTTTGTATGAGTAGATGAGAAACTGAGAGCAAGAAAGATGGAGTAATTTGGACCCAAGAATGTCTGGATTCAAAGACTTTGCACTAAGAAGATGCTCGATAAATGTAAGTGCTGAAATGTGTTTCTCTGTTTAATTCTTGGTCAAAAAGAATCCCACCAAATCCCCAAAGAACCAAGTTTTGGAGGTTTCATGAATTAGTAACTCACGGTGTACTCTCAACATTCATTAACAGAAATTAGGAGGTCAGGGCCTCCTTGTTGGGTGGAAAAATCATGGGATTAGTCAGGTGACCTGGCTGGGGGGAGGTGGGTTCAGGTACTTGCTCTGTTGCTTATTTTGTGTTGGGTAAGTCATTTAACCTGACTTTTTACCTCAAATGTAAACGATGGACTATAATTTGTCTTAACAAGATCTAATAAACCAGTGAGAAAGTGCTTTTATGATGTGCTGAGGTGAGGACATCAGTAGGATAGAAATACAAGGAAACAGTCTCCAGCCTTGGAGTGTCTTCCAGGCAGTGTCCGCTGCACATTTTAACCCCCTGACACAGTTATTGGTGGGTTCCCTGGTTGCTCACATTTACAACTGTCTGAGGAAAAAAAGTCCCACTCAAACCTTCCAAGAACAGGCTTGCCTTTCACCCAGTTCGCAGATTTTTTTTTGAAGCTGTAAGCACAGAATAAGCTTTCTGGGCTTCCGGCAGGGCTGTGAAGTGAACTCCAGGGTTTCGTTTATTTGAGCACCGGATAGAGGGAGTTGCCTTGAAACAACTGATAGGCATGGCTATCCAGGGCTCACTGGCAATTAGAACATTCCAGGAACTGACTCCCTCCGGGGCCCAGGGAAGCTCTGAATCTCTTCCCAGGGTGGTCCTCGCTGTCCGCTGACATCTAGCCTGGTTCACTGCTCCGCGGGAAGGAGGGAGTCAGGGCTCTGCCTGGACACAGGAACACAGCTGGGAGGCCGAGCATCCGGGTCCCGCGCCTGGATCTGTGGCGGGCATGACCTTGTAGGAGTCATTTCTCTTCTGAGAGCTCCAGTTTTCCCATGTGTGAAGTGGACGGGTTGGAAGTTGGTCTGGGCCAGCTCTGAACCTCGCTGGGAATCCGGGGCGGGGCTCACGAGGAAGATCTCTGAAGGGGATTCCACGGCAAGATCTCGTCTGCTCAGATTCAGCCCCCTAATCTGCTGCCCTAACAGTGGACGCAGGTTCCCCCATTTTTTCGGCAGCCCCTCGCCCCGGCCGCTTCCTCCTTCTACGTCTCCTTCCTCTTCCTCCAGTGCAGGCAAAACCTCCACAGCTCCCTTTCCTTTCCTCCTTTGCAGTCTCCCCGCATCCCCGCGTCTTCCCTTCCTCCCAGGAAATCAACTTTT
>NW_020172364.1:6758425-6893297 GCF_003031525.2 Neophocaena asiaeorientalis asiaeorientalis
GCCGCAGGGCCCGCGGTGCGGAAGTGCCGGCCGCAGCGTAATCATGGGGTGCACGCGTGGGGGAGGGGGACCCCGTGTTTTTCGGGAAGCGTCGACCGGGGGCTGGGCGCGGGTGGAGGCCTTCCCTGCGCGCCCCCTGCCCGGGCTTTTCAGGGCTCCAAGGGGGCGGGGCCACACCCAGCAGCTCCGAGCTTTCGCGGAATCACAGTTGTCACAGTGGAAGGGGCCTAGGAGCCCTCACATCAAGTTCCCCCATTTTCCAGTTGGGGCAGCTGAGGCCCAGAGAGGAGGAGAGCCTCCCCAAAGTCGTTCACTAGAGGCTGAGCCATAATTAAAATAAATGGCTCCCGACTCCTAGTTCCTTTTCTCCAAGCAGTTTTCCAGCGCCCACTGTGAGACCGCGCCATAACGGGTTGTTGGGTCAGATGCATTTAGGGCCCTTACTCTGCCCTCAGGGAGCGTACAGTCAACCCGAGGAGCCAGACGTGACCCAAGGTTGAAGGTGCTAAGTGCTGGGGAAAAGGCAAGGGTAAAATTTCAAGGGCCTCGGAGAAGAGTTTGGTTTCCTCGTCCCTCAGGAAGCATCAGAGGCTTTGGAAGGATGGGGGGTTTTCTGAAGCCAGCCAGGCAAAAGGAGCGAGGCCTCGTGCGGTAGGCAACCGCAGAGCAGAGAAGACTCAAAATGTGGAGAGTGGGGATGGAGCTCTGTTACTGTGCTGGGAGCACAGGGTTGGGAGGCGTGGGTACAGGAGATGAGATAATCAGTGGAATTGGGCCTGAGGGGTGTCTTTGGGACTTTGAGGTGCTGGTGGAGCTGAAAGAGCTTTGTGGCTTCCCTTCTCTTCCCAGTGATCCAATGTCTGCTGGCCCTCAACACAAAATGCAAAAATGTAGATTCACGTTTGAGCTGCTTTTCTAGGACCAGACTCGCTTAACCTTGTGTCCAATCCCGTCTCTTTTTCCACCTCCTCCCCCTTTTCTAGTGCTTGCTTACCAATAAAACTCATTCTCACGAAGGTGTTAGTGACTTGGCAATGGCTTACCTCCCCCAGCACAAGAGCATTTTAAGAAAGCCTTTAAGCGGAAGGAGAGAAAGCAGCTGACACGCTCCTCTCCCCTGCATCCTCACCCTCCCTGCCCTTACAGATATAAAGGCCCAGAGAAGATGGGTGCCTTTTCTAAAGCCTACAGTGAATGATGGTAGCCGGTGGGAGGGCAGAACTTCCAGTAGGGTTCTCTGTACCCCATGACCAGCCTTCTTCCTTTCAGGGTCTCTGCCTGCACCAGGCTCAGTCAAAAGGAAGAATGTGTATTTTTTTTTTTTTTAATCTCAGTATAAGAATACACTTTATTTTTTTAATATACAGCAGGTTCTTATTAGTCATCCATTTTATACACATCAGTGTATACATGTCCATCCCAATCGCCCAATTCATCACACCACCACCTCCACCCCCCCGCGGCTTTCCCCCCTTGGTGTCCATACGTTTGTTCTCTACATCTGTCTCAATTTCTGCCCTGCAAACCGGTTCACCTGTACCATTTTTCTAGGTTCCACATAGATGCGTTAATATACGGTATTTGTTTTTCTCTTTCTGACTTACTTCACTCTGTGTGACAGTCTCTAGGTACAAGAATGTGTATCTTGCATTTGATTTTTGCGAGGCAGTCCTCCAACACCAACACCCAGGCCTGCAGAGTCTAGAGTGTAGACTCTAGATGCGAGATAGGTAGCCGGGGTTAGCTGTCTGAATGGTAGGGGTGCACGCCTGGGGCCTTTGGGTCAGGCAGCTGCCCAGGGTCATGCTCCTTGTAAGTAGCGGGCAGGCCTAGAGCCGGCTTTGGGGATTGACAGCAGGAGGAGAAACAGCTGTGGAGCTGGTTACTATGATTGGGACTGACTGAGTAGGACCCTTCTTCGAGTGACATATGCCAGTGGACAGTCAGTTCCAGGCAGTGGGAGATGGGAAAGGAAGCTTCATTATGAAGGTCCTTAAAAATGCCAGGCATGGTTATGACTTGATCATTTGAGGGTTTTGAGCAGGCTGGGACATGAGTGAGAGGAGAGGAACTGGCATTGGGAGACCTTCTGCTGCCCATTCCAGTGAGAGAGGCCATAATCCGGCCTAAGAATATTATCAGTGAGGTGTTGCTCATTTACCCCACGTGTATTACTGAGTGCCTGTTATGTGCCATTGGCAAAGATGAGAATTTTACGGCAGGTTCCTTATTTTATTGACGCATATAAATTGTACATTGTATGTATTGAGGCATAAAAAGTACACTTTTTCACATTTTAATATCACTGAAATTGGGTTGTCTTATAACCACAGATGTGTCATAGTTGAGCAGCCCTTCATTCTAAGTTGATAATGGTACATCTTACCCTTGATGGCTAAGAGTTGATCAAATTTGTTGATCATGCCCTTTATGAATGTACAGTGCTTTGCACTTTATAAAAGTTTTCCATCAGATATTCCATTTGAATCTCAAAAGTCCCCTGAGAATTGGGCCTGGTGATCCTGTCATCTCGACTTTACCTCTTGCCCGAGGTCACAGAGCTAATTAGAAATGTGCTCAAAACGACAGCCTAGAACTTTGCCTCTTGATGTTAATATTTGACTTTGCCCTGCTGTGGAGCTAGCATGGGTTAATTAGGAATGGGAAGGTCAAATTGAATTTGATTTCAGAACTATGGCTGAAGATGGTGGAATGATGGTGGTTATTTTTTTTGGGGGGGTGGTTTGGCCAAGGGAATGTAACTCATGAGGACTGGGAGGATCCCTTAGCCCAGAGGTTTGCTGGATTAAATGGAAAATGGGCAGCGAGATAGAAGATGCCAGGTAACATAATAAAACCAGAGGATGGAGCATACTGCTGTTTTTACACAGAACGGAGAGGAGCAGTGGATGAAGCACACAGGTTCTGGAGCCTCCCTTCTGTGAAGCAGGAACTGGCTAGCCCTGGGAGTGCAAAGATGAGGAGGACACGGTCCCTGTTCTTGGGGAGCACCTGTGTGTGTGTGTGTGGTGCTGTTCGAGGGCTATGTTTCTGCTGCACTGACGTCGTTCCATCTCAGGGAAGCTACCAGAGGGAGCAGTGTCTGAAGAGCATCTTTAGGGTTATATAGGAATCACCCAAGTGGAAGAACAACAGGTAAGGGCTGAACCTGTTAGGCAAATGCAGACAAATGTAGGGAAGGAGCATGGTGGTTGAGGCTGGTTTTTGCATGGCCAGCATGAACAGGGTGGTGGCAAATGGGAAAAGGGAGGACTTTCATTCTTTGCTAAGTAGATTTAAATTTATCTTGTGGGCTCTAGGGGCCATTAAAGGCTTCTCTAGAGATTTGCACGGAAACAAGGCTGGGCAAGGGCTCTGGAAGCATCTGTGGGATTAGGTCTTGGGATGCTAAGCGCAGGAAGAAGAGTAACATATTTAGTAAGTGGTTGAGTGGAGCTGAGACTTTGACCCTGGGCGGTAATTAGGAGGCCTAGCTCAGCGTGTGCATTGATGGGTGGGGACTTTTCCTGGATAATGGCATTGGAAGGCAGCACCCAGCTGGAAGAAACCGAGGCGAGGAAAGGGGAGGTAAAGTTGTGATGCGTGCAGGAAGCTTAGCTGGGTGGAAATCCATGGGCTTGAAGGTGTGTGTGAAGCAGAGGTGGGGAAGGGAAGAAGGAATGGAATCGTGATGTGGGAGTCTGCTCTAGATGGCTTGGATGCGTGGAGGAAATGGCAGTGCCTTCTTAATGCGAGTCATAGAAATGGGCAAGGACACTGATGCATCGATGAGGACCTCACCTCTCCTGACTTTCTACAAACAGGGTGGGTGGGTGGCCAGGGGGTTAATGGGATTCATGCTTGGAAGCAGGTAAACTACAAAATTGAGGCTAGAAAATGTTTATCTTTCGATCCTTCTTTCTTAATAATAATAACATAATTTTAAAAATTTGAGTACTTACCGTGTACTTATGTAATTCTCATACTGATTTATTAAAGTAGGTTTTATGATTATCAGTCTCATTTTGCAGATGAGAAAATGAGTTTGGTTAAATAAGGTTACACGACTACTAAGCGAAATGGCGAGTTTAGAACCTTTCCATGATCTTCACTGCTCTCTCTGCGCCCACAGAAGAAAAAGTGGAAATTGTCGATGAAAATTAATCAGTCGATCTAAAAAAGAACTGGAAAATTTTATTCGATCCAAATTTGAGCGTTATAACCCGGGAAGAGCATCTCAGAACACTCTGAGAACTGTTCCGCCTGTTAGAAGTCAAGGCATGGTTATATAAGCTTTTTGAGACAGAGGGCTGTACATCACATGATGTATGGATATTATCAACAGTTTACTTAATGCAGATCTAAGCATCATCCTGGTGGGTCCTGTGAACCCTGCAACATCAAGAAGGAATGTTATTAAGGCGTTGTCTGGTTGATGCTAGGGGCATGTTGCTCTTGACGGTTGAGCAGGTGTTCCTGCCCCTGGGGGAGGTCTGGTCGAATCGTAATGCAGACACTCGATGTGCAGTGCGGGGAGACAGGGGGCCAAAGGGCAGGGAAGCATTTTTATGTTTAAATTTTCTTGCCTTGCCATGAAATATGAATTTTATTTCACAAAGTCACCACTGTCTTTCAATGTTCTTCCTCAGAATTTAACTCAGTACCCATTCCTTGGGCCCCAGCAGGACCATAATCCAGGGTTTCCCTGGGCAAGCGGGCTTTTCACTTCCACACTGGTGCTGCTTCAGCCCGGTCTCTCTTGAGATGCTGCCATTCCCTCTACCCTTTGGGTGTCTTCTCTCTGCAAAGCTAACTGGAGAGGACAGAGCTTCTCTAGCAAACATCTGCTTCCTCCCCCCAACATTGCCTTCTCCCCAGTCTCTTGGAGTAATAAGGATTTGAGGTACCCCATAGAGAGGCAGTTGGGGAAATAGGATAACAAAGTAGGGGAGTGATGGAGGGTCTTGATCTCAGTCATTGCCCTTGATCTATGGCTCCTGGGACAATGTTCTCTGGAGTCGAGCCAGATAGCTCCTGTTGGATCCCGGCCTTCCCTAGGTCACGCAGACCTCTTCCTCCAAGAAGGCTTTCAGGCTCAGGACTCTGAGGGATCAACTAAGGTTCTTTCTGTGACCTACCCACCTCAGGTGGGTTATTTGCATTTTGATAACTTACAGGTAAGATATTTTCAGGGGCGAGAAGACAGATCCTAGGAATGGCACCCAGCAAAGTAAATAAGACCTTGGCTTTCTCTTCTTTGAATACCTCTCATCTCTGGTAACTTGAAGATGTTTAGTAACTGCTTGTTTACTCATTTAGAATGAGTAACATTTACTGATACAGAAAACCCAGCTAGTGCCATGAAGCCATTCCCAGACTCTTAGCCCCCTTATACCCCACTTATATGTGTGATCACATGCATCTCTGTCTCTTGTGTTCAGTTCAGCACATCATTCGGGTCCTGAGTGATTACCCCATGCCAGACAGAAATGCTGGAAACTGATCTTACAAAGACAGCTAAGCCTCTGTCTTCAAGGATCTTCATTCCAGCCTAGGAGACAGACTGAAATAGAACATGGGAAGGCCCTACTAGAGTGATGAACAAAGAAATAATGGGAGCCATGAGAAATGGCTGACTGACTACCTGGAAGAACAGGAAAAAAATGCTCATGGAGAAGAAGACATTGGGTTGGGTTTTGAAGGGTGAGTAGGGGTTATTATGGTGGACAGCAGCTGAAGAGCTTTCTGGGCAGAGAGACCTTGATATACAGGCACAGGCCTGAGGCCTAAGAGTGTTTGGGGGGTGTGTTCGGAGATCACTGAGAAAGATGGGACTGGCCAGGGAGGATTAGATAGAGGATAAAGGGCTGGCAGCTTGAGCTAAGGATGATGGCAGCGGTGGTGGTGGGTAGGGAACAGGAGGGCTTTTGTTACTTTTTGAGTAAAGGAGGGTGTCGTTGGGTCTGTGTTTTAGAGAACTCTGGTGGCAGAGTGATAGCAGTTCTGGGCCAGAGGCGGGGACACCGCTTAGGAGGCTGCTGCAATGTTCCAGGTCAGGAAACACCGGCCTGCGTCAGGTCAGCAGAGTAGAGAGGGAAAAAGTTGTTTACTGTTAGAATCTTATCAGGCAGCCGAGTTCCTATTCTTGTCCTTCCAATTATTTGCCAGCTTATCAGCCTTGACTGGAAAAAGTATGTTATCGACACCAAAGCTTGTAGGCAGTGGAAGCCACAGGCCAGCAGCCAGTTCATGCCTTAGAATTGCGGGCTGGGGCCTTGGTGGCCAGAGCGACCGGATTCCTCCTTTTGCTGGTGGGGAAACTGAGGCCCCAGGGAAGTGCTCAGTCACACCCTTGTCCGCTGAGCTGGAGTTGGGTGTGGCCCTTACTCCCTTTCCTGCTCTGTTTCAAGGGTGTTTTTCATTCTCTCTCTGCTGAGCCTGGCTGGACACATTCCTTCCCCACCCCACCCCCAGGGGCTTTGCTTGGGAGCATTTGGGAGGGACTATAACTTGGAGATCGTTTTTACTGGGCTTGAACCTTGTTCTTTGCACTTTGAAAACAAAGTGATTAAGAAGGTTCAGTTTCAGTCTGAGAGTGCTTTGGGGGTTTCTTTCTTTTTCTGCTATTTACTCCTGTCGCTTGTTTGCCGGAACCAAGCTTCTGCATGATAACTTTCAGGTTCTTTGCCTGTGGCGGCCCCCACCCTCATTCCCCATTTATTTTTACTTATTTTTGCTTTCCTAAAAGTTTTCAGGCTGCCAGCATTAGATCCCTTACCAGGTAGATCCTGCTGTGTTTTCTTTCAGTCTTAAACCTGCTCATCACAGCCCATCTCATAGAACCCATTAGCGTTTCGTAGCCTTTGTAGCACTTTTTATGTGGCGAATGCATTTTACGGTTGTTTTTTATTACTTAGCTCACAATTGCCATCCAAGAGATGGGTCGGCAGGATCAATCTTGTAAAAGTTCAGGGGTGAAGGAACTTCCCCTGTGGTGCTTAAGTGGTAGAGTGAGAATCAGACTCCCAGCTCTAAAGCTCCTGTCTTGTTCCTTCCTTCACTTCTGCTGGTGAGCAGGAGATAATTGATGTGAGAGTCTGCAGCAAGCCCTATACACAGGTGAGAAACTGTTATTATTTCACGGTGAGGAGATTGGTAGCATTAGCTGCCCGTCTGTGACTTTGGAAGGCACCTGAGAATCTGGTTGGAGACCCCAGAGCCCTGAGGATACGGGCTTCAGATGCTATCATTTCAGCAGTACCATCACCAACTTGGTTTTTGGTGTAAGAAAACAAAGACCTGTGTTTGAGTCACACATTAGCCCTGTGATCTTAAGCAAGTTCCAGAACATTCCTGAGCCTCAAGTTACCTTCAATTTTAGATCATGTGATCTATCCCAATGCATCTGTGAGAACCAGACATTTCTCTGACAGTGCTTTAAACACGGTCGTATAGTGTGTAATGTGGCCGAGCAGTGGGCACACGTGGCTAATTCTTGGTGCCCAGCAAGGTGTCTAGCCCACAGGAATGGCACCTTGTCCTTCTAGAGGAGATTGTGGGATTTAGACCCAGGCAGCTCCAAGTTCAAGTCTTAGCCGTGCGACTTAAGGGAGGGTGCTCCCTGAGGTGGTGATCTGGTGTACTGACTTACTCATTCTTAGACTTCTTATTCATGAGGGCATCACTGTTGACAACAGTCACTTTGCGACGTGGGGCGAGTACCACAGACGTTCATAGGCATTTCCAGGCTATGTAGAGGGATGGTTTGTCACCAGTGAATGGCTGTCCAGTGTTTCTTCTTCTCCGTTGTGATCCTCCAACTCTTTCTTGGTGTTTTAATTTTTTTAATTTATTTTTATTTGAGAAAAATCGGCTGACATCTTTATTGCTTTGGGGAAGGGGGTCACCCAGGAGCTCTTGGTGCACAGGTCCGCTTCCTCTTCACCGTCACAGGCTTCTGGCAGTGCAGGATGGCGCCGGCTCTCCAGGGGTCGGCCAGGCGCCAATCTGTGCGGTGCTTGTTCTTTTGGATCACGTGCCGGATGCTGCTGAGTGTGGCCCGGGCGTTCTTGTTGATGGTGGTCCTTACATAGGTGGCCGGCTTTCGCGGGCCGGATCACCGCTTCATCGCTACCATGACCCCTTTGCTATCTGCCGCCGGCTGCACACCCACAGTCTTGCGGTGAATGGGCCCGTTGTGGCGGAAGGAGTTGCGGGCCTTTAGGTTACTGGGTTTGGTGCTGTACGTCTCCTTGTTCCTCTTGATCGAGAAGCTGGAGCAGTTCCGGACGACCAGCCATTGCAGGCGCGCGGACATGGTGGCAGCTCCTCTGGTTGCGGAGGCTGGAAAGAGGCAGGAGGGGGGCGGGGCCTCTCGGGTTTGGTTTGCGCTGTGTTTGCGCCCTGCTTCTAGTGCAGTCGTTGCTTCTTTCCCGGCCTCCCATCGAAGCCCCCAGTAGTTCCCATGGAAAGCTGGTGCTGAGGGGTGGTTCCAGGCCTTCCTCAGAAACTTGTATGGGAACCTTTCACGGGGCAGGTAAGCAAGAGGATCAGGACAGGGCAGAGTTGTTTCATTGTCCTTCAAGAAGGGTGCTTTGGCCTCATTCCATCCCCACAGTGGGCACTTTTTCCGCTGCAGCCGTGGTCGGCATTCCTTAGTCACTCAGGCCATCAACCAGCATCTTCGGAGAAGATGGCCGTGGGCACGTGTAGTGCGAATTCCTTGGCATTTTCAGGAGACCGCTTTTTGGGCGTGAAGGGAATCCTGTCTTTAATGTTAGTGTCGGTTTCCTTGTCTGTAAAAATGGCTGTAGCAACAGTACTTGATGCAGAGGTAGAGGGACTATACTTTCTGGTTTTGCCAGGACAGCCCTGGTTTATGCCTGTGTTCTGGTGTAGTATATACAGCGTCCCCTTCCACTCTCAGAGGTATTCTGATTGGAGGTCACCCTACTTGTTAGTACTGAGTGAGGTTGTGTAAGTCAGGGGTCCCCAGTCCCCAGGCCGTGGACCGGTACTGGTCAGCTGCCTCTTAGGAACCGGGCCCACAGCGGGAGGTGAGCGGCCGGCCAGGGAATGAAGCTTCATCTGCCGCCCCCCATCGCTCACCTTACCGCCTGAACCAACCGCCCCCCCATCCCCCCCACCCCGGTCCGTGTAAAAATTGTCTTCCAGGAAACCAGTCCCTGGTGCCAAAAAGGTTGGGGACCGCTGGTGTAAGTAATATGTATAAGACCAGGACTAAAGTCAAATGTCAACAAATGTCTACTGTTTTTGTCAGAGGAGATGCTAGGTGCTCAAGAAATGTTTGTTCAGTGAACTACTTTTATAAAGGTAAAGTTTGAGGATGTTTGAAGGGAATGTCTAGCTTGTAGGCAGTTAGACTTTATTAGGTTGATAAAAATGTGTTAGTACCTGTTTAGAATATAAAAAAAACGCCAGGAGAGTGGTACGGATGGAGGGCTTATTGAGTTCTCTGGAACGTGTGCGGAAGCTTATTGGAAGGGCTGGGCCTCGGATTAAACATGGAAGGACAGGAAGGCTTAGTCCAGGATGTGATGGGGCAGCTAAATTGCTCTGGCTACTTATAGTTAAGAAATAAGATTGAATCTCTGTCCATGTGTGTATTTTATATGTTTATTTCTGGCCACACCACACGTGGGATCTTCGTTCCCCGACCAGGGATTGAACCTGGGCCCTCTGCAGTGGAAGCGCAGAGTCCTAACTACTGGACCACCAGGGAAGTCCTCATGTGTGTAATTTAACTGGGTTTTTAAATCTATTATTTTCTAGCCGATGGCCCATCTTGATAAAGATCTTTAACTGTAACTGTGGCAGCTTAATGCGGTACCAAGTTCTGTGCCAAGAGGTCACCAGAGTAACTTATTCTTCTAATGAGTTTCCAAAGAATATGGTTCTTGTTTAGTTCCCAGGAAGAAAAAAAAAACAACCAGAAATTAAAAAAACTTAATTGGCACCTAGAGCTTCTGTCTTGTTTGATATGAAAATGAATCATTTTCAGGAACTGGAGGAGGGAGTTACTACCCAGAGGGCAGGGTGTGCCCTGACTTCATGCGAAAGGCAAATTCTGAAGTGACCTGGAGGGTAAGCGGCACCTTTTCTTAGAATGAGGTGAAAGGCAGGTCAGCTTTCCTGTAGTCTGCTTGTTTCCAAACTGGACTTCTCTTCTTGGCTGCATGAGCTTCACTTCATAGGAACTATGAGGGTTCCAGTAATGACAGCTGGACAGGACCCTCCAGATACATCTGTCCATCGATCTGATGTGTTTGTGTGTTCATTCATTCCACACCAGGTGCTGGGTGTACCTGTGAATGAATGAGTGAAACTCTAGTCTGGGCTTGGGGGATGGAAACAGGAATGCTGTGCCATCCCTGCCTCCAGAGGTCATTTAAATAATCAAGAGAGGATGTAAAAGTATATGGAAAAAATATCTGGTGACTCTAATTGAATGACGACTAACTCTAGGGACCCTGGGGAAACTTCACAGATAAAAAGACTATTATTTGATTGGGCCTTGAAGGATGAGTGGGGATTTGTCTAGTGGGCTAGAGGAGGAGGGGGGTCATTGAGCAAGGGAAATAACACGAACAGGTGAGAAAGTGCATGGCACCTTGGAAAACTGGAGTCATTGGGGATGGGCTGTGGAGTAGAAAGGCCACGGAAATGAGGGTGCAGGGGTGGGCTGGGATGTGGATTGGCAAAGGTCTAGATTGCTGACTGAGGACTTGAGACTGCGCTGTGAAAGGAGCATCACGTAGGGAAGGGAGATGATTGGATCTGTGCTTTAGAAAAGTGATGGGTTATGGATGGTTGGAGGGGCCTGGTACTGGAGATGGTGAGATGTGCTGCTGTAGTCCAGGTACCAGATAAATGGAAGCTGAAATGAGGTTGAGGCATTGGCTCTGAGGGACAGTTCACAGGTGGAATAGAGGTCACCCAATCTCCTCATTTAAACAAGAGGAAACCCAGGCCCTGAGCAGGTAACACGTACAGAGTCCACAGCCCTGGTTCCATCATAACCCCCAGGTGATCCACCCTCTGCCCAGGGTAACAGGTACCTAGTTGCTGAGATAGCCGTTTGTCAAGGGGAAGATCTCCATCACTTTTTATCTTTTAAGAGTTCCATGGAATCTCTTAACTCTGAATGAAATTGGCTCTTTCTAGAGTTATGGAATCTGTGATCACTGGAGCTATTCAAGCAGTGGCTGATTGGGATGTTACAGTGAAAACTCAGGCAGTGGTTGAAGACTTGGTCTAGGATATCTTTGAGGTCTATTAACCCTGACTCTTTTTTTTTTTTAAAAATTCCTTCCTTCCTACCTCCTTCCCTCCTTCCCTTTCTTCCTTCCTTGGAGAAGATACTTATAACGGTCTTACCTGGGGTTCCTCTCTCCATTTGATTCCTCAGGATGGTTTTAGCCAAATTGGACAAAAGGCAGAGAGAGTTAAAAATGGATGATTAGGCACTAAGAATGGTGGGCCATAGTTCATGCAGAGTCGTGAGGGAATAACCATTTTGGGGGCAGCAAGTTAATACTCACGAGGGAGACCTTTGTCACCTAGGCCAGCCTCCATGATCCTGATCAAAATGGAATCCACCACACAGTTAATGATGCTTTCGACCAATCGCCGTTTTTATAGTGCTTTACAGTTAATCATGTGTTTTCCTACAAATTACAGGTAAATCCTCACAATAGTCCTGTGAGCAGTTATTATTATTGTTCAAGTCTTACTATCAAGAACGTGAGGCTGAGAAAGATTAAATGACTTGCTCAGGGCCCCAGCTAGCCGGATGTTGAACCAGGACTTCAACTTGAGGTTTTTATTTGCACAATTTTAGATTCCTCCTATTCCCAGCCTGCGCAGATCCCCAAGACAGGCTCTAGCTTTATTCCTATTGATAACCTTAAATCCATTGTGGATCCTGATATAAGATAAGGATTTAATCAGTGCTTGCTGAATGAACATGTGAAAGAATAATATAAATGAAGTAATAAATGACAACTTGAGTTTTAAGAATATCTTTAGTAATAAAAAAACCTAATTGAGCTCCTCTAAACATTAATTAATCTGTTATCAAAAGACAATGAGAAAGAACTCATTTAGAATACATTTACTCAACTTCATTAAAAAAAAAAAAAACCGCGCCAGAAAAGCTCCCACCAAAACTCTTTTACCTGAATACCTCTCTCTGATCTTTTAGGGGACCATAACCCTGATCTTAACCCTCCCCGAAAGGGCACGTCCACTTCTCCGTTTGTGTACAATGTTTCCTTCCATTTTAATATTATTACAAGAAAAGCTCTTTCTTCTTTTGGCCTGGTCTTTATCTTTTTTATAAATGTATTTTATTTTTTTTATTTATTTATTTTTGGCTGCAGTGGGTCTTTGTTGCTGCGCTCAGGCTTTTCTCTGGTTGCGGCGAGCGGGGGCTACTCTTCGTTGCGGTGGTGCGCAGGCTTCTCATTGCGGTGGCTTCTCTTGTTGCGGAGCTTGGGCTCTGGGCGCGCAGGCTTAAGTTGCTCCACGGCATGTGGGATCTTGCCGGACCAGGGCTCGAGCCCGTGTTCCCTACATTGGCAGGCGGATTCTTAACCACTGCGCCACCAGGGAAGCCCTGTATTTATCTTTTATATAACTA
Source organism: Neophocaena asiaeorientalis asiaeorientalis (assembly GCF_003031525.2). Taxonomy (NCBI): domain Eukaryota; kingdom Metazoa; phylum Chordata; class Mammalia; order Artiodactyla; family Phocoenidae; genus Neophocaena; species Neophocaena asiaeorientalis. Next base: position 6,771,087 of record NW_020172364.1, read on the forward strand.
AAGATTTGTTGAAATTGACTTTACCCGTGTGGACACTAGGCTAGTTTTTAGTTTTTAAAGAAATTTAATACAATTCAGTATGTTAAAACATGCATTGTAAACATCAGTGGACAAATAAATAGCTTTTACTTCCTTCTAAATTATTTCCTGAAGACAATGATTTCTTTGGCACTCCCACTTTCCCGCACATAGGTTACCATTTTGTCCCTTGTGTTTTGTGGTTATGTGACTATGTATCTTATCTCCTCAGGGATGTAGGAGAAAATGCGTGTATGGCTGGAGAGTCAGACAGGTTTGGGTTCAAATCACGGCACTGTATCTTGATAGTTATATAATCATACTGGTTACTTAGCCTCTCTGAACCTCCAACTGCTCGTCTGTGAAAGAGGATAATAGTGCCTTCCATGTAATGTCATTGTGGAAAGGATTCAGTGGTCAGGGTAGGAAAGCACTGAAGCCTGCCATGTGATCTGCTGAAAAATGCTATCATTTCCCTCTTTTCTCTCTTGTCACCCACCAGATGATAAGACAGCCAAGATCCTTTCCTTTGTATTTCCCCATAGAGTATGACCCATAGCAGGTAGACCTTAAATACACGTTTATCAGCTGGCTAAATAAGTTTTAAGTTCTTTCAAAGGAGAATTATAGGCACAAAGTACTGAATAGTTCTATTATTTTTCACGCTGGTTGCTATTCAGCCTCCAGAAAGACTGTGCTAATTTGCAGTCATTAGCAGTGGGTGAATCTACTGGTTTCTCCATGTCTTCCCTAGAATTTAATTTTATAACTTTACATTTGTCTCTGCTAAATTAATATGTAGGAACTCATATTTCATTATTGTTTCAATTTGCATTCCTTTAATTACTGAAAAAATATCCTGAGAAGTGGTTTAGAGTTTGTGTGTCCCCTTGCGTGAATTCTCAAATGGCAATATTTAAAAATGGTCTGAGCTGGAGAAGGTTCATATGAAAGGGCTAAAAATGTTTAGTGTTTTGAGTTGCCTAAACTTTAGTTTATGTAGTCATTCATTCAGTCACTCAGTGTTTATTGAGCACCTGCTATGTGCCAGGCACTCTTCCAGGGGCTATGCATACCACAAAGAAAAAAATAAGTGAGTAAAGTCAGCGATCTCCACTCCAGCCTCCTCGTGTAATATGTGTGGTGGCTGAGATCTAGAAAAAAAGAGATTAATTACCAAAGTCATTCAGCTTGTTCAGTAGCAGAGCTAACCATTTATTTGAACAGTAATTGTGATATTGTATGTTTTGTATCAGTAGCCTACATTGAGAAAGCAGAGTCCTGAGTTTTGATTTAGAAGATATGATCACCCGGTTCTTCACTCTCATATATAACTCCTTCCTAGAGCTCTTTGCCTCTTACATTTACATTCATTCTTAAATGAGCACATTTATGATTATTTATTTTTTTAAAGATTTTTTTCGATGTGGACCATTTTTAAAGTCTTTATTGAATTTGTTACAATATTGCTTCTGTTTTATGTTTTGGTTTATTGGCCGTGAGGCATGTGGGATCTTAGCTCCCCAACTAAGGATCGAACCTGCACCCCCTGCATTGGAAGGCGAAGTCTTAACCACTGGACCACCAGGGAAGTCCCCAGCACACTTATTATTCAAATAGGACTAGAAAACAAAATTACCCCATCTAAGCCGTTTAGACCAACTGTATGAACCTTTTTGGACATGTTTTTGGTAAATGGGAAGAAGGTGACATATTTCTCTATCAAATAAAGTAGTCAATTTAGTTTTAATAAGGCAGTTATCTTCAGGTAATAAAAGTTCAACTAACTTGTCATAACTATCTTGTTTAAAGTCAATTAAAAGCCTCATATACCTCACTTGCTGGGTAAAATTTAATAGAACTTCAGTTAAGCATTTATTGCTTATTTAATTCAAAATTAAGTTAATCACCACAGTTGGTAACAAGCACTGAGTATTAATTAACATTCAGCAGACTATCTTATGAAGTCTAAATTAGATACAGACAGGTCTTGTTTATCCCCATCAGTTTGCAAACACCATTTCCCCACCTCTCACCCCAAAGGGCCTTTGGTTTTCCCATGGCTTTCCTCTTCTGATTTGTCCTCTTCATTTTCATCTGCTTGACACCCAACTTGGGTAAAGGAGGAGGAGAAGAGGTAGGAGTCTATTGTGTTATGGGAACTTCTGGCTTGGGGAGCAGCTGAGAAATTTTTCTGTTCCATTCCATTGCATTCCATTGCATTCCACTGCATTCCATTCTTCAAGAATTGTTGAACACATTCTCTGTGTAAGACATGCTTTTGGACACTTAGGAAGATACAGAGGAGGTCATGTTGACATACTTGGTTTTATTTTCTCATCTTAGAAATGAGAGGACTGGATTTAGTGCATTCATTGAACACATATTTTTTGGCCTACATCTTGTAAGGCACTCTGCTGGGTGTCAGAGATACCAGGATGATTTAGACAAGGTCCTTGCTGTTAAGGAAGACATGTAGTCTAGTATGAGACGAGCAGTAGTGGAAATATTGGATAAGGTGCTCCTGTAGAAGCTCTGAGGTCCCTTATTGTTCTATGAGAAAAGGTCTTGTAGCCAAGAGAGTTTGGCAGGTTAAACAGAATTAAATGGGTATCTTTACTGTGGGACTTTTCTGAATCTTTAGGAAACTAATGTGCATTGTGACTTCCCGAGAGGTTTGTTCTCAAAGTTTTAGATCCTAGACTCTCTGCATCACCAGCCTTCACCCCGCCCCCGGACATTTCTTGGTCTTAGTCTATCAATGTGCTTTGGGAAAAGCCACTGTGAGCCATGGATCCTGTCTCTCAGCATCTCAGCCTAGCTGGGGTACTCAGGCATGCACCCTAGTAACCCATACAGGGTTGGAAATTCTAATTTGTATGAAAGGTGTGCAGAAAAAAGTGGGTGATTTCAGACATAGGGACTTTTGGCTGGGATTGAAGGTGTGAAATCAGAGCGAACTTTCCTCATAGAGGAGAGTTGGGCTTGCGAGAGAGACACAGTTTGTGTAAGTGGAGAGGTCCGGAGGATTGCTGAAGAGTCATCGGGAACAGAACAATTGTGAAATTCTGACATGGCTGATTTGGTTGAGCCACCCCAGCATGTGGATACAACTTAGACCAATTTTTGTTATAGCCTAAATCTGGAGAGGTAAGAGGCGGCAGATTTTTTGGTGCAGAACTGTCTGCTCCTTAGGCCTTGTTCCACCGAGTGACTGCCCATCTGCGGGAGGGATCCCTTCTGTAAGGCATCTTGGCACCGTCTGGGGTAGAGTGTCTGCCTTGTGAAGAGGCGTCTCTGCTTCTTCATTGACAGCTTCAGTCTGGCAGGTCCGGTTTCCATTTGCCTCATCACATCCCACACTCTCCACCTTTCCTTCCAACCTAGCGTCCCTTGTTCTGATGAGTCACCTGTGTCTGCGTTTTTCATTCTTATCCATCTGTATCATCCTCTCCATCTGAGGCAAGCTGCCCTTTATATTCTTCCTGACAAGTCATTTACTTCACTTGAAATAGTGCTACGAATTTTCTCCTGTCCAGGAGCAACCAGCAGATGGAACATGCTGGATGAAGTGGAGGATAATCTACAGATCTGGTCCTCCATAGCAGGGGAGATTTGCCCTCAGTTTGGGTTCTTTCAGTACGCACCTTGTTAACCATGTCTGTACGGAAGGGAGCACAGGCAAAGGAATGGGGAGATCTGGGTTCTATTTCTGGGCACGAGTTTTTCCCCTGTCTGAGCCTCAGTTTATCTATCTGTGAAATGTTAGGTGTAGGCCCAGTGTGCTCTCAGGGTCCTTCCAACTAAACATGTTGAGTGTTAGCATTTGCTAAGTCAACATTTGCTGGAGTCAGTCTGGGCTGTTTGATGAGACATATTTTGGAGCCTGGAAATGGGCAATGGGCACAGCTCTATGTCCATACATGGGAGGTGTGGTTCTCCTATGCCCAGCCTCCAACTGGATTCATTTTCCTTATATTGCCTGTTATATTTTAGTCATACCTCCTTCTCCTCTGCCACTCAAGCTTACCTATTCTTTGCCAACACTTTCCCTGCTGTAAATGTTCCTCTCCTGTTGCCCAACTGGATAGCCAGCCCCCCCTTAGATTCCTTTTTCCCTTCTGGCTCTGCCCATGGAGGGTGTCCACTCTGGAACCTTCTAAAGACAAATGACTACCATGGTGGGGCAGATTGGGGAATGGCGGTCCTGGCCAGCTGCAGATCTTTTCATGAGACTATCTGTTCTTCAGAACTGTTTCTCTATTGAGCAGATATTCTTCAATGAATGAGACCAGTCTTGCCTAGAGGGAGCCCACAGTGGCAGTGAGAAGCTTTCTGATGTCTCGTTGACACTTGATGGAAACCATAGTGAGTGAGGAACATTATACATTGGAGAGGAAGGTTTTTTGCTTTCTAGAACTGGGCGATGCACTCTTAGGTCCTCGGCATGGACTCTTAGGAAAACTAATCACTTGGAAAGCTGAAGCTTGTTCTGCAGACCTAGAAAAGGCAGCCTGCATGTTTCATTTCACCATCTACCTGGACAGACACTTTAGGGATGAAAATGTCAGCAGGAAGCCTGGCAAGTGACACACCAGAGGCCATAACATGGGTTGGTAGTGCAAATCATCAAGAATGATGTGTCAGGGAGCACAAGACACAGCACAGGCCCAGAGATGTCATTCACATGTGGAGTCGCCATTGGTAATGGCAGTGAGGTTTGGTTCTGCTCCAGGAAAGATTTTCCAAAGTTAGGAATTTACCTTGAGAATCCTTTGGTTTCCTCTTCTTTGTATTAAACATAACCCTCACTTCTTGGTCTTTGCGATTAGTTCTTTGGATTTTCCCAGTTATATAGGCCTACTTGAAAAAAATCCAGAAACGTTTGAAAGCTTTGATCTGTGTAGCGCTTTAAGAGCATGGCCTTTGGAGCTAGGCTGCATCCTGGCTGTACCATTACTACTTTGACTTGTTACTCAGTCTCTTTAGGATTTTGTTGCCTTATCCACAGAATGGGAATAAGACAATTACCTATCTCCTTGTTGTGAGGATCAAGTGAGCTATGTCAAGCCTTTAGAACAGAGCCTGACACATGCCAAGTATCCATTAAATATTGGCTGCTGTTATTATGTGTTATCCTTACAAAGTCAGCAAATGGTGAGTTGGAAAAGATATTAGAGATGAATGAGGTTTTGTGGGTTCCTTTTTCTTGTTTTTTTTTTTTGTCTTTTTAAATAAACTTCATTTTGGAATAGTTTTAGGTTTGCAGAATAGTTGTAAAGATTGTACAGAGAATTTCCATACACCCCTTACTCAGTTTCTCTCATTTTTGACATCTTACATTAGCGTGGTACATTTGTCAAAACTAAGAAACTGACATTGGTACATGGCTATTAACTAAACTATAGACTCTATTTAGATTTCACCAGTTTTTCCAGTAATGTCCTCTTTCTTTTTTGCAGGATACAACCCAGGGTACCCCATTGCATTTAGTTGATATCTCCCTTGCCTAGAGTGGCTCTAAACTTTCATTTTTTTTTTCAATAGTTAGGGAGGGATTCTTTATAGAAAAGCCTATTACAACAAGTAATGCTGAAGGAATAAACTGGAGCAGCTGTGGATGAAATGGGGCAGGACGTACCCGCCTTTCTTGCCCTTCCCTGCTTTTTCTATTTGAAGAGGCTCTGGTAAAGCGGGGCTTAAGTGTCAGGGCTTAAGTATCACCATAATCCAGTCTCCTTGTTTTCATGGGAGGAGACAGACCCCTGAATGGGGAGTGATGATGCTGTGTGAAACTGGAAGCCCAGAGAAGGTCAAAAAAGGGTCATGGAACTATCCCAATCTTGTCTCTGCTGTTGAATGGATGAGTGAGCAACAGTCAGGGACTCTGGAAGATCTGGGTTTGGATCCAGGCTCTTCCACTATATGCCTCAGTTGTTCTTATCTTAAAGTGTGTTCGGCGGTCAGTGATACCTCACCGTACTTAATACTCACAAAGTACCACCATTTTCCTTGTGAAAGTTACATGAGCCAAGATGCTTACTTTTCGTATAGCCTGAAATGTAGTAGGTTCTCAGTAAATGTTTGAAAAAAAGAAGCTTTGAAAATTAGGGAACTTTATCATTAGAACTGATTTCAAGAAGATGGGGACTAATTGATACGAAACCAAAGCTAGTCATTCATAAGGAAATCTGTGACACTCAGAAATGGAACCAGTGTTTGAGTTGCTGATAAGTGGGGTATATACTGTCTGCTTTTATTCTTGGAGGCTTTTATCATATAATACAACATTATGTTGCAGTCTGACTTTCACACAAATTGGATCCCAAAAGTTCTTATAGGAATTAAAAATACAAACTCGTGGGCAGTATGTGTTTTATAAATTACAGAAAACAGTAGTGTAACGACATGGCATAGTAAGTACAGTTAAGCCTGCGGCAGGCACTGGTACCCAGGATGAGGCGAGCAGGTGTCCGGCGTCGTGCTCAGTGCCAGGAGAGATGGAGGGAGGCCATCTCCAGCGGGGAGGCTGGGTGGAGAAGCTGAAGGCGTCCAGGCAGTGGCAAAATCCTGGAGAAGTAAACCCTTTGTATATCTTTAAAAGATTTTTAAAATTTTAAATTTGAAAGACTTAACTTGTTAAGAGTAGTTTTAGACTCACAGCAAAAGTGAGAGGAAGGAACAGAGATTTCTCACATGCCGCCTGCCTTCTACACGTGCAGAGCCTCCCCCATTATCAACATCTACCAGAGTGGTATGTTTGTTGCCATTGGTGAACCCACGTTGGTACATCATTATCACCCAGAGTCCATAGTTTACATTAGGGTTTACTCTCAATGTGGTATGTTCTGTGGGTTTGGACAAATGTATAGTGACATGTATCCATCATTATATCATACAGATTATTTCGCTGCTTTAAAAATCCTGTCTTCTGCCTATTCATACTTACCTCTCTCCCCAAAACCTGGCAACCACTGATCTTTTTATTGTCTCCACATATATCCTTTTTATCCAGCCATTTATGGTTGTGTTGAATGGGACCAACTGACTTTTGGAACCTAACCTCCATTACTTTCCCTCACTCTTGCTTCATCATAACGTTTTCTCAGTCTGGATTGCTGTTTTCTGCCATCATCACCTGTTTGAATCCAAATTGATCTTCAAAGCCAGCACTTCCTCCATGAAACAGGCCTTGATTTCCACCCTTTGCCCCTAAGCAGGAAATAATCCCTTCATCTTATGATCTCCATGGCCCTTTATCTGGACTGCATGCAGGGCACTGAGCATGTTTTACTTTCTATTGTAGTTATTTGTGTTCCTATCTTGTTTGGGGTCTTTAACTTCTTTAGGACATTCATTCCCCATCCTCTGGAATCTGGCAGACGTATAGCAGACACTTGTCGAATGGATGGACGGATGCATGGATGGATGGATGGATGGATGGATGGATGGATGGATGGATGGACAGGTTTGACATTGCCCATAGTACTCTTAAACTTAGTTCCTTTAGAGTAGGGTTTTAAGTTGCTAATCTCTACATCCCCCCAGTATCAGTACTGAGAAGGCACACTTTTATTCGCTTGTTCATCCATTCATTCATTCCACAATAGACTTTCAGGCACTACTTCAGGGTTGAAGCAGTGAATAGTCCATTTGTTGATAGTCTGCCTAGAGAATAGAGTATTCTTTGGGATATGTTTTCATCCTTGTAAGGTTTATCTGGAATTTTTTTTTTCTTTTGACACAGAAGGACCAAGCAAGAAATGTTTTGTTTCATCTACATGTGTTATTGGTGTACAAAGCAAATACTCTCTCATTCCTTCAGCTGGCTTGGTAGCAAAGAGAGATCACTGGGCTTAGAAAGGCACCAGGGTATCTGGCAGTCCCTTACTGACTTCCTTAGGAATAAGTCCTCATCCCAGTTCTTTTAAAGATGGTGCCAGGATGCCACAGTGCTCATGGTTGGGCTTCCTTGCTAATGTCTCTACTTTTATTTTTTTAATATAGTGACAGGATGCATACCGCTGAGGTGGTAAATGGAAAAAGTGCAGTGGAGTTAACTGTCTGCTTCTTGGGGCCTTCTGTATTAGTCACAGGAGGAGGTGTCAGACATGGCCAGATGAGAGAGCCAGCTGACTGAAGTTCACGTCAGATGGAAATCAGAGTGGCAGAATTGGGAGGACTTTGATGATGCTGAACTGTGGACGCTTAAGGTTCTGAGTGGTTAGGGATGAAAGGATCCAAACATCATCTAGTGTCATGGTTCTCAGACTCAAAGGAGCACTAGAGTCATCCTGGAGGGTTTGCTGGACCCCATCCCAGAGCTTCTGATGCAGTAGATCATGAATCTGTACTTCCGACAAGCTCACGGGTTGGGCCAGTGCTGATGAGAACCACTGACCTAGTCCAACTGCTAGTCTGTTGGTTTTTTGTAGATGGGGAAATGAGATGCAGAGGTATGTGGAAAGGACTTGCCTAGAGTCACACAGCTGTCAGGAGCGAGGCTGGAGTGAAAACCACAAATCCTGGTTTGAAGTCATTTCCATACGGTCACCAGAGACTGTCCAGGAACAATATTATTTTTAGTTCTACTGCAGGGTGATGGTTTGGTTTCACCAGCTTTGCCTGATCTGGTCACAGACTTTATTTTTCATGGCCTTCCATTTACTTGTCTCCACCTACATATTCTTATTCAGTTAATCCCCATTTTTGGCTACTGCTGTGCACTGGGGATTGCACTTGAACCCGAGGTGCTGTAGCACTGTGGTAGTCTGAAAGCATGGGCTTCAACTAGTCTGACCTTGAGTAAATTACTTTTTCATTTTCTCATCTGAAAATGAGAACAGTAACACTTCCTAGGACTGTAGGGAGAGTGCTGAGCATGTACCCGGCCTTCACTCTGTGAATGGTAGCTTTTGTTGCCATCATTATTACTAAAGATGGTAAGATGTGGTCCCTACCCCCTCGTGCATAGGTGGCTTCCTGAACTCTACAATTGAGAGGAAGTGGGAAGTAGTGGAAGGAACACATGGCTTGGAATTAGGAGAGCTGAGTTCAAGTCTCAGCTTTGCCACTTACTAGCTGTGTGGTCTTGGGCAAGTCACTTGACCTCTCTGAGCTATAATTTGTAGCAAGTAGACTTAGTTTATATAATAGAAGAGCATGATGAGCAAGAAAAAGGACAGAAATTGGGAAAAGGTGGAAATCTGTCTGCCTGGTGCAAGTTGCGGGTTGATGGGGAATGCTTCTTATTGAGGAAGAGGCCAGTAGAAGGAGCTGGGCGACATGAGGCTTGGTGTTGGAAGGGGCAGCAGGCCTGGGGGTGGTCCAGTGATGGTGGACTGGGCCAGCCAGCCCAGAGAGGGGCTTGCCTGCAACCCCGAAGAGATGTCCTCACTCCCATGTCAGGGACCCCCACCAGTTCCGAGCCCCCAGGACTGGCAGGGAGGGGGCTGCCAGCATTGGAGCATGGCCAGAGTCATGGCATCTGCTTTGGACTAGGGCCTGGAGGTGCACTCATGGTTCTACACTCTGAACCAGCGCAGGATGAAAGACAGTGCAGTGATCAGAACCCAGGACTGACCTTGGCACCTTGGTTTCTGGGCTTATTTAGCAGCAAATAGATTAGATTAGAGAGGTACTGGATTTGATTGCTCTGTCTTTCATGATTGGTCCAGGAGCTGGGAGAGGCCTGGCTAGAAGTGGGGGTGGTTCTGGGGAAGATAAAGATGAGGTCTCCCACAAGCCTCAGTTGCCTTATCTGTAAACTGGGAGTGATGGTGATTATGCGGGATGTCCTCCATTCTGTCTGGATTAAGAATGAAAGTACCTGTCTGTGGGAAGATGCTTCATGGTTATGAAATACCAGAGACCTGCGTGGTGTTCGTATTATAGGGCAGCACCAAAGAGCTGCAGAAGCAGGAGAGATGGGGGGATGGAGCTGCTACAGGAATCTGGGAAGTCATCGCAGAGGACCACAGAGACGCTGGGAGGATGGGAGTATGTGTGTGAGGATTGTGTAGGGTTTAAGCATCTACGAGAATGTTGCTTGTCCCGGGCTGATTCAGTACACATTCTTTTCTTTTCACATCCATGGAGCTTTCGGCTCAGGTGGGCCTGGGGGCTCCGATGGGACGGACACTGCAGCACCCTCGGCTCACACGGGTGAGGAGAGCGAGGCTCTTGGGGTCTCACTTCGACAGGGGTGTCAGGGCGGTGGATGGTGCTCCCAGGGTGTCCAGGCTCTCTTGTGGCTCCATAGCCAGTCTGTGCTTGGAGAGACCTCAGGGGTTCCGCTCATTTCATAGGTGGGGGGAGTGATCCACGATGGGAAGTCTGTCCCCAGTTGAGTGCACCACACGCCCATGGGAAGGGCCCCCGTGCCCCTCACAGCCCCCTCCCCTCATGCTGCTCCTTCCTCTGGCAGGTTCCCCTCGCGCCATACTCCACGTAGGCCGACCCCCCCATATCTTGCCTTCTCCACCCATCTCGGTTGGTCTCTCTTCTCTGCTGCCTGGGACTATGAGCTCCTGGCTCCTTGCCTCCCACGTGCTCTTCCAAGGTCTTGGAATCTCTCTTTCTTCAGATCTTCACTCAGGACAGTACGGTATCATTCTTCCATTGTTTGGCTCCTACCCACTGCATCTAACTGCTCTTCCTTGGTTGGAATTAAACTCTAGGTGATCATTTACCTCTTTGGTTCCCTCAACTATGGGTCACACTGTTGGTGAGTCAGAGTGAGAATCCATCAGGTGTTTTGCTTGGTGTAAAAGGAGAGTCGTAGCTGACGTGTGGAGCAGAGGACACGTGTCGACTCTGTGTCCACTGTCTGCCATTCCCGGGACGGGGTTGAGAAGATGAATAAGGTACCCTTTCGGCCATCTGCGAGGTTGTGGTCAACACAGGAAACAGACATGCAAACCAGATTGGGGCAGCGGGCGAAGCAGCGCCGGGTGTGTGTGTGTATAAGACACAGAGGAAGTGTCCCGGCAGCTGAGTGATGGAGAGAGCCCATCAGGGTTGCAGATCAGTGGCTCTGCAGACATGCAGAAATGTTTGGCCACCAAAAAAGAGAAAGAGAGACATTTGCGAGCGTTGATGTGGGCCCTACAGAGCCACAGTCTTCCCCATTCCCTGTTAACCTTGGCGGCGTGCTCAACCCAGGGCTTTTGAGTTTGCCATCCTTGAGGGCTGTGCAGAATCTTCCACAGCGGCCTCCTCTTGCATTGCCTCCCTCTCTGGCTCATCCGTGAACCTCTGCCAGGCAGCCCTCTGTGCAGCCCTGCGATCTCCTCCCGGGCTCCTGCCTCAGTGCTGCGGCTCATTTCCTGCCTTGGCTCCAGGGCCCCTGGAGGCTGGGAGGGCTGGCCAGACTGATCTCCTTCCCCTGGCTTCCCCTGTGACTCCGGAGCCCGTGCCCTTCTGGGGTGCCCATATCTTGGACACACTTGTTTGCCCAACACATGCTCTGCACTTCTAAATTCCTCCCTTGCTCTCATATTTCCATTGAAAGCTGTTGTGAGTAGGTCCTATTGTCTCCCACCGACACCCTTCCTTTTGGTTTACTGGAGCCCCATTTCTCATCCTGCTGGGAGGCCAGTCTTGAATGAGACTTTAGCACAGCCTCTTCTCTCCTCCAAGATCATGACCTCCTGCTAGAGGAGGGACCAGCCCTTGCTGGCCCTGTCTTAGCGCATCCTCCTTGTTCCCCTCGTGTGAGGCTTTCTTCTTCTTCCTCCTCGTCCACTCAGCCTCCTGCCTTGGGTCCGCTGGACAGAATGGCACCTGTTCCTTTGCCTGGCATCTGTGCCTGACACTCAGAAGTAACTTGTGAAGCAACGCAGAGGGCTAGTTGGTTCTCCTTTTAGGAGGAAGTCAGAATGGCCTCTGACAATAGGAACGTGTTGGTTTGATTTCCCAATTAATTTTATTTCTAGGCACAAATACACGCACAGCCTTGTCAGGAGAAGATGAAGGAGAATCGTTTTGTGAGTGGAACTAAGTGGAAGACACTTGCCTACCAGTTTTCTCCCTGGTCTGCCTGGGCTTCTGCGATCCCCATCTCTGCTTTAGGGCAGGCATTTATCCTCCAGCTTCCCAGCTGGCCTCTGCCTTCCCGCTCACCGTCTCCCATGGCCTGTGGGTACAATCCTTCCCTGGGCACACCTCTGCTCTGCCATCATCTGACCTTGCCTTGGTTCTAGAAGTGTCTCCTGCCAACCCCTGCCAGTCACATTCTGTGCTTCAGCTACCACAAGTGTGTTATTGGTCACCCCGTCTCACACGCCTGTGTCTTTGCACGTGCTTTCCTCTTGGCCTTGGGCCCTTTGTTTCTATTTGGTGACCAACTTGCTCATCCCTCAAAAGGTAGTACAGATGTCTCCTTCTCTCGAAACCTCCTCTCAATCCCTCAGGAAGAATTGTGAAAGCATAAAACAAGGCCAAGTGTTATAAGTATTGCTCTAAGAGCAGTACATGCTCATAATAAAATATTTCAAATGTATAGAACCAAATAAAGGAGGAAATGAGGCTCACTCATAAACCCATGATTTAGATTCCAACACCCTTTTGTTTTTAATATTATTGAGTAGTGCTTTTCATTACTTTTTTGTGCATTTGACTGACTTCACGTCTTAACAGTATATACAGTTTTGTATGTTACCATTTCACCAAACAGTAGAGCCTGGGCACCTTTTTATGGCGTTAGGAGTTCTTCATACATGTAATTTTTGATGACTGAATATAATTCTATCATAAGAATATACCATAATTGTTAATTTTTTTTTTGGTAGCCGACATTTGAATTTCTAATTTTTCATCATTGTAAATAGCACTGTGATGAACATCCTGTTTACCAAATTCTTTATCTGCACCTCTGATTATTTTCCAAGATAGATTACTTGGACATGAGATTGCTTGCCCAAAGTACAAGAACTTCTTTTCACCCTTAATTTCAGAGTAATCCATTGTCACTGAAGAAAATAAGGAACATATGGAAAAGCACAGAGAAGAAAATAAAAAACTACCTGTAGCCACTTTGCAATAACCAATGTGAAATTTGTGTATCGTATCTGCGCATCTCTCTATCTTTCTAGTCCAGGTATCGGCAAGCATTTTCTGTAAAGAGCTGGATGGTAAATATATCAGGCTTTGTAGGCCTCATACGGTCTATGTCACATCTTCTCCTCCCCCTCCTCTTCCCCCTCTCCCTCCGTCTTTTTCCCTTTAAAAAATATAAAAACCACTACTGGCTAGAACCCTTACAGTTCTAGCCTCCAAAGTGGGGCCCTGCCGTACATACTACTTTGTGTTGCTCTCCTCCACAAGGTAACTACCTCCTCACTGCTCCTTATGGTTTTCTGTTTCAGATATTATTAATGGCTTCTTGCTGGAATGCCCAGGACACCTTGGCTCTGCCTCAGACGTAGAACTAAAGCATTTATTTTTTTTTGCGGTACGCGGGCCTCTCACTGCTGTGGCCTCTCCCGTTGTGGAGCACAGGCTCCGGACGCGCAGGCTCAGTGGCCATGGCTCACGGGCCCAGCCGCCCCGCGGCATGTGGGATCTTCCCGGACCGGGGCACGAACCCGTGTCCCCAGCATCGGTAGGTGGACTCTCAACCACTGCACCACCAGGGAAGCCCTAAAACATTTTTTATTGCGACTGTTTGCTGAGATGTCTCTTTTCCACATCTTATTCATACCTGTCTTGCCGGCCCCAGCACATGTTGCAGTGGTACTTAGTTGATGCTCAGCAAATTCGTGTGTGAGTTTATCCCTTCCAAATGCCTCTATTCAGAACACTGCTATTCGAGATTTATTTCTCGGGCCAGTCGCATCAGTATTACCTGGGACTTGTTAAAAATGGAGACTCTCAGCCCCACCTCCGAATCTGCATCTTAACAGGTTCCTGCAATGATGTGTGTGTACCGTAAGGTTTGAGAAGCATCACTCTAGTGCTCACCTCCACTCTTCTGGGCATATGTTTATTCACAGGCAGCCCTTCCCCGTTCTTTCCATTGGTAGGAACCTCCTGGGGGTGGACCATGGATCTGCACTGATTCGGACTGGCCGGGTTGGCCAACACTGTTTCACAGCTGCCATCTCACCTACTAGAGCCTGTGTGGCTGCCGTTGCTTTTGGCTGGGGGGTGGATGTGATGGTGGAAGGACTTGGCCTTTAACTAGTACCTGTTGTGTGCCAGGCCCCGTGCCAGGATCTTTACACACATTTTCCCAAGGCTGAGGAGTGATGATCTCAGCCGGAGAGGACATAAGGATTTTATTTTATTTTATTTTTTTTTGCAGTACGCGGGCCTCTCACTGTTGTGGCCTCTCCCGTTGCGGAGTACAGGCTCCGGACGTGCAGGCCCAGCGGCCATGGCTCATGGGCCCAGCCGCTCTGCGACATGTGGGATCTTCCCGGACCGGGGTACGAACCCGTGTCCCCTGCATCGGCAGGCGGACTGTCAACCACTGCGCCACCAGGGAAGCCCGAATTCTTTTTTTTTAATTGAAGTATAGTTGATTTACAATATTGTGATAGTTTCAGGTGTACAGCATAGTGATTCAGTATTTTTGCAGATTATATTCCATTAGAGTTTATTACAAGGTAATGGGTACACGTCCCTGTACAGTAAATCTTTATTGTTTATCTATTTTATTTATAGTAGTTTATACCTATTAATTGCATACCCCTAATTTGCCCACTAAGGCCAGTGATTCTTAACCTTCAGAATCAGCCAGAGAATTTTAAAAATATATATATGCCCAGCTGCCACTCCAGTCCTGAATCAGAATTTCTGAGAGCTAGCCTGGTCCCGAGTACTTAGAGAAAATTCCCTAATTTTTGCCAGGCTTCCCTGGTTAACGAACCAGCAGTCTAAGCCAGTATCCAGTTGTGCAGATGAGGAAAGTGAGCCTCAAAGAGATCACTGAGCCTCCGGGATCACCTAGAGTTTAGTCCGAAGCCAGGACTGGATCCTGTGTCTTCTACCCGAGGACGCAGCCCCTGAGCTGCTGACGGGTGGGAAGTAAACTGGGTGAAGAGGAGACAGACGTGTCCCAGGGCGGCGAGTGGCTCAGCAGCCTGGCTGTAGAGGACAGATGTGGTCACCTGCTGCTCTTCCCTTTCGTCCCTACCTTTGTCCTCCTTCCTGGTGCCGGCGTTAGGGGCTGTGATTGGAGAGGCTTGAGGACCGTCCACAGTTCCCAGTGGCCGAGGCAGCTGCGGAGGCATCTGATGTCCTTCACTCTGTGGAGTGGTGGGTGGACAGCACCCTTCAAGGCAGTAGCTCAAGAATCTGTGTTCCGCCTGACTTTTCACGGTCCTCTTGGTGCCAGGGTTTTAATGACAGGTGTGGTCAGCCCTTGCTTCCAGTCCTGCCAACCAGCGGCAAACAGAACGTGATGTTGGTTGAGGCTTTGCAAAGACCGCCTATGGAAGGGGGGATGGGCATCACGGAGAGGTCAGGGGTGCGATTAGCGCTCTGATTATACGGCAGGCCGGAATGGGAAACAGGAATAGAACTAATTACCATGATAGCTGCTCTTTATTGAGTGCTCGCTGTGCTGGGCACTCTGCCTGAGTTATATTTCTGTTACTCCTTTAACAGCCATGAGAGGCCTGGGGTTTGATGCCTTCTCCCAAGCGGCAGGCTGGAAGGTGAACCCAGTTCTGCTTGATTTCAAAGTCCACGCTCTTAGTTGTCACGTGACACTGCTTCTGCAGCTGGTCCTGTGCTAACCCCCTCTCACCTGCTGCTCCTAGGGATTTAACCAGGAAGCCCATAGAGATAGATTGAACTCAATATTTAAGAATACATGGTAAAAGATATCAAAAAATGAGCGAGGAAAGACTTTTAGTCGTTGGAAGTGTTCAAGGAGAGCCTCTTGGCGGGAGACTGTCAGATGGGGATTGGACTGGCCAAGGTGTTGTAAATCTAATTGGAGCATCTAGTCATAAAACAATAAAAAGTACATTATGTGAAAATGTATAGATTGATCACTGAGAGGTGGTGAATTTTTTTTTTTTTCCTTTGCGGTACGCGGGCCTCTCACTATTGTGGCCTCTCCCGTTGCGGAGCACAGGCTCCGGACGCGCAGGCCCAGTGGCCGTGGCTCATGGGCCCAGCAGCTGCGCGGCATGTGGGATCTTCCCGGACCGGGGCACGAACCCACGTCCCCTGCATCGGCAGGCGGACTCTCAACCTCTGCGCCACCAGGGAAGCCCCGAGGTGGTGAATTTTTGATTTTATATGGCTTACTTCCAGCTGCGAGAGCTGTGCTGTGGTGGTTTTCTGAGTGCCTCCAACGCACCACGACTCTCAGGCTCTGGGGTGTCCTGGGTGTGAGGACCTGCCCACAGGGAGCTCCCCATCCAGTAGGGGTGGGAGGACATGCTCCCCTGAAAAGATGAACTACCCAAGAGCAGATAGTGTGGGGAAGGCGGACAAGCGTGTGCCCCATAGGCTTAGAGGACGGGGTGGGTTCTATGGGCAGGGAATTGTACTGTTCTGTGAGCAGTATTGGACTTGAACTGGGTTTATGAGGATGCTTAGACTCCCTAGGATGGAGCTCACTGTGTGCTGAGAAGGCTGGTCGGGCCCTGCTGTAGAGGGCTTCGGCTGATAAGAAGTTGAAGAATGAGTCTCTTGGGCTTCTTCCGAAAGTTACAAGGATCTGTTAAACTCTTGTTTTGCAAAGTAGTGGAGAAAGCAGGGGTGTCTTATCTAATTCTATTAGCACTTTGCTGTGTGGCCGTTGTGGCTGGAGCGAGCAAAGCCCACCTCTAAGGATGAGCAGGGGTGAACTCGAAGGAGAGGTCGGGCAGGGACCTGTGAGGAAGAGGGAGCTGTGTAGGTAAAGGTGTGGATGAGACTTGGTTATCTCTGTGGCCTTGAGGTGTGTAAGGGTCCCACATCTCTTTGCTCTCCTTGATCTTGACCTGGATTCAGTGCTTTGGTGTGTGGCGCCAGAAAGAGCTGGGAGATTCCCAGTACTTTGGTCTCTGTCTCTCTGTCTGGTATCTTCTAGTAATTGAAAGCTGAAGAAGCTCTTGGAAAAGTTCCTTTTCATCTCTATTTTTTCCCCCTTTTCTTCAGCATGAAATAGATTCCACTGTGTATTACTAACCTATCAGATGCTGTATCTTCCTCCCACCACTTCCAGCTGGGAGAACTGAAGTGTGTTTTAGCATCTGTTAGAGTGGTCCAGGGATGCTGGCTCATGGGAGATGTGCATTGCTGCCCGTGAGGAGGCTGGGAGTCAGGAGTGGATGGCTTGGTTTCTGCTGTGTCAGTACTTGCTCATTTATTTGCTTGTCCTTGGCCTCCTATTAGGCTGAATATTTTGAGGGCAGCCTCCCTGTGTTTTCAGCTCTGTATCCAGGCACTTAACACAGCATAGTGCCTACATGAATTAATTGCTCAGTACATTTTTGCCAGAGGTATGAATGAAGGACTTCCCTCATCTGCCTTCATATACTTATGCCCAATGTAAGTTACTTCTCACCTCTGGTTGCAGTATAAGACCATTAAGGATGGATGAGGGAATGCCTGGGAAGTCCCCTTAAATTCATAGGCTGGAAAGTTTTGAGGAATTCATGGAAAATTCTCATGGGGGTATCTGGGTAGCTGGTAGCCAAGTGGACACTTGCTAATATGTAGCAAACTTACAAACTTGGGCCAAGACTTGCAAGGCACAGCTATATATATATATATATATATTTTTTTTTTTTTGCGGTACGCGGGCCTCTCACTGTTGTGGCTTCTCCCGTTGCGGAGCAGAGGCTCAGGACGCACAGGCTCAGAGGCCATGGCTCACGGGCCCAGCCGCTCCGCGGCATGTGGGATCTTCCCGGACCGGGGCACGAACCCGTGTCCCCTGCATCGGCAGGCAGACTCTCAACCACTGCGCCACCAGGGAAGCCCGGCACAGCTATATTTAAGTAGCTAATCTCAGTACCAACCTTGGTTCTGACTTCAGGATGCCCAGATAAAGGGCCAGGAGTGTCCATGTGCCTACAAGAAGGGTTGGGGTAAGAGGAACTGATCAGTGGATGTGATATAGGGAGCACAGTCCTCAGGCTGTATTTTTTTTTAGTTGAACACCAAACTCTAGATTTCTTTTTTGTACAGGATAGCAAAGCAGTGTCCCTAAATCATGGGGTTGCCACATGTAATGGGGAAACCGGTGCATCCAGTAGCTGAGTTATATCTTAAATCTTTGTTTCATGACAAGGTCATGATCCAGTCTTACCTGAAGCCTCCCCTCCCCTGTGCCTCTTCTCTTTCCCAAGCAGAGGAAATTTGGCATCACCCCTGTCAAGTTTATGGGGACAGTTTTGGGTGGATATGCAGGGAAAATTAGCAGATGGACACAGAACTGCAGAAGGCAGGCCTCCCTATGCAGGAGAGACATGTGCCAGGAAGAGCTGCTGTTCCAGGACACTCACGCTAGAAGCCTGACTGTATTTGGAGGGTCTCAGGTGGACGATGCTGAGATGCGAGACTAGGGCATGAAGCTGGAGCTGCTTATCTCCCTTAGGCTTGTGGCGATGGAGCTCAGATTTGCGGGTTTTTGATGGCTCGTGCTGGGTGAGCCTTTCCTACGTAAAGCAGGGACCCTGTGGAGTGCCAAACCCTGGGAGATAAAAGCTGAGCCAGGGCCCACGTTTTGAAAGGCTCCAAATGCTGAGATGGTGACAGCTAAGGTGTTGGATGGTATGAGAGGGAGCCCTTTAAACACTGGCACAGGTGCACTGTGAAATTTTGGAAGTTCCTAAAAACGGAAATCCATGAGTTTTGCTCCGAGCTCTGAGAAAGGTTCACACATGGTCACTGGCCTATCTCCTTAGCCCCTTTTGCAGAGATGCCTTCTTTCCCTATTTCTTTTGGTGGCACAGGGAGAAAAGGCTTGGGTTTTAGAGCTAGAGAAGCCTGGTTTTGAGTTTGTGCCCACTCGACAGCTCCGTGACCTTGGGAAGGTGGTTTCTCTTCTCTGAGCTCCAGGTTCTTCATCTGTAAAACAGGGGGAAAGCATCTTACCCTGCTGGGTGGTTGCAGGAGTGGGAGAGAAAGTCTATCAGGAGTGCTGTGTGCTCTAAATTCTGTTTGTGCTCCCCTGTTGGCTCCCTGAGGTCAAGGTTTGGGTCTGACTCATCCCCACCCTCCCTGTAGCACTGAGCACATGCCTGGTACATAGGGGGTGCCCAGTAAATTGGTCTTAAGTGACCAAAAAAAAGTGATTGGGCTGATGGCTGGCATTCCCCTGGCCTTAGAAACCGGAGAGAAGAAAAAATGGTTTAGGAATGGAGTGTCAGGCCAGCAGATTCCTATTTCCTCATTTGGGGTGTAGGCTGGGATTGCCCGGAGCCACAGTTCCTTGAGACTTGCCACCTCGGGCCTAAATCTGCTTCCTTTAATTACCTCCTTTCCAGGGAACAGGAGTCCTTGTTGTCTGCCCAGAAGCAGCTAATTATAGCTCCAACCTCCAGGCCCTGGTGTGCTTCTAGGCCACAGGACTGCACAGGCTGAGCTGTCTGTTGATTTTAGGGTTTCCTCAGGGATTCTTTACATTTTCAAGTTTGCATTGAGGTTTACTTTTTATTTTGAAGCCAGTGAAGAAAATTGAGGGACAAAGAGTGTTCAAAATTTTATAGGAAGATGTTAGGAGAGAGTTAAAGAGCTTGGGGAGAGAAGGGGAGAGGGAAGTTTTTAAAAGGGGGCAAAGTGACTTAAAAAGGGGATTGGCTATACATTTAGTATCTCCGTGCGAGTGTCCT
The DNA here is from genome assembly GCF_003031525.2 of Neophocaena asiaeorientalis asiaeorientalis. Lineage (NCBI taxonomy): Eukaryota > Metazoa > Chordata > Mammalia > Artiodactyla > Phocoenidae > Neophocaena > Neophocaena asiaeorientalis. The sequence goes on from NW_020172364.1 coordinate 6,790,886, forward strand.
TTTGCAATGATTTTCCCAAGAAGTCCCCTCCACATTCGACCTCTATGACCTCTGGATCGTGCAATTCCTTTTTCCTTTGAAATATTATTTTTATTATTTAAAAAAATCTTAAATGTTGTTCAAATAAATACTCATAGTAAAAATACAATAAAATACTACAGAAACATTGATTAAAAAAACCCCAAAAAACCAAGAAAAAGAATTTATTGTCCCATCGCTCCCTTCCCCAGTCCCTTCCCCACTTGTAACCATTTTTTGTTTTTAATTCTTCTAGTGGTTATTATCATATCTCTAAAGAGTATGCCTGTATCTTTAGTTTTTAAGTTATTAGTTTTAGGTGTTTGACTTTTGTCTTTTGTGATAGGCAAGGACTAACTCACATACACGCTGACACCTCCCATCCCCCTTCCCAATTTTTGACAGTTGGATCATTTCTTTTACTCTCTCTGGGTTAGTTTCCTTTATAAATGTATATAATGTGCATTCATCTCCATTCCTTGCCATATCAACTTTTGGCAGTATCTTTTTACCCACCATTTTGTAAGATGAAGATGTTGAGGTTTCTTTGTACCTTTCGTCTCCCACTTTTACTTTTAAAATTTGTCAGTTATGTTTTATGTTACCTTTTGCATCTCCAGCTTTTATGACAGATATATGTCTACATGCACTTTTATACAGTTTTGTAGCCATCACTGAGTCTTCTGTGCTGTGTCTGTGGGTTGATTTCAAAAACTGAAAACAATCAACAACATTTACATTATGATTTCTAGGTAAACATTGCTCAATACCGGGCTAAGTCATGGGCTGTGGTTTCATTTCCCTTTCTAGGCTTCTGAGGTCACCACCTTTAAGCCACTCACAGGGGACTGAACTTTCCCTTAGTTAGCATCAAAATCTAATAGATCCTTCTAATTCTCCTCTAGTTGTTTAAAAATCATTCCAGGTTGTTTGTTTTATTTCTACAGTGAGACTCTTGCTTTTTTCTTGTTGTTGTTAATATTCTTGAATTTTGAGGGTTGTATTTTTTTGATTGGGCAAAGAAAATTAAGTATTTTCTACCATATCCTATATATCTTTTGTCTTTCTAGCTGCTCTCCCACCTGCTTGGAGTCTATTCTGCATTTCTTTTCGAAGTTCCATCAACTTTTTCTTTTATTTTGTACTGGTTTCTCCAAATTTGCGTCATGATTTCTCATGTCTTTTGTTTTTTCTGGAGTTTCTGGTTGCCTTCTATTTAAACCCCTATGTCTTTATCATAGCTTCAGATATTTCCAGGCTGTCATGGAGGAGTCATGAGTCATGCCATCAGCTGTTAGTCATCATAATTATTATTCAAAAGAAGGTATGTTATTAAAATATTATCCACTAGTACTTTCTTATTCTTACTAGGCAGTTTTATTTGCTCTTTTCTTTTCTCCAATGAGTATTCATAGACACTTTCAGGTTATTTTATAATTCTCATTTTTTTTTTTTTTTTTTGGCTGTGCCACGTGGCATGTGGGATCTTAGTTCCCTGACTAGGGATTGAACCCGTCCGTACCCCTTGCAGTGGAAGCGTGGTGTCTTAACCACTGGACCACCAGGGAAGTCCCATATAATTCTCATATTTTTAATGACCACTTATATTCCATTGGGTAGATGTACTGTTTTTAAATTTAGCCATTTACATATTTTTGGACATGGATTATTGCCAGTTACCTGCTTTTCTAAATAACACTGTTATGAACATTTTAACGCATAAGGTCTTTTTCATTAGTTTGTTTTATGAGTGCTTAGTAGGGAAGGATAACTGGGGAACCTGTGTCATCATCTTTGCGGACATATTCCAGTGACTATGCTCGTGTTGGGTTCTAATAGAGTTCACCTGGCATTTCTTATTAAGAAACTTTTTTCTTTTTTGGGAAAAGAGCAGTAGGAAGCAGGAGAGAAGTACCACCTCTGAATCAGCACGTTGAGTCTTCTTGGCAGCTTTAGGAAATTGAGTGTGATTTATTGCAAACCTGATACTGCTTAGAAATCCACTGAGTATCGTATCAGCCTCTTTCGGTGAGTCCTCTGGGGTCAGCTGTGGCTCTGTGACGTGTGCCCATGATGCTCTTATCACCCAAAAACTTCATGTGATAATTTTCTTGGCCAAGTATTATTCAGCCTGATCCCCTGCAACTGGATTATCTCCCTTATTCACTGGAATTGTCTCTCAGTGACTGTTGGAAAAATAAGAGTCCATCTCCAAAATCAGAGGTACTCCCATTGAGAATACTCTACAAGAGCTTGAGAATACTCTACAAGCTGCTTCTTCACAAAGTTTAAAAGGAAGGGATTTGAGGAATGGCAGGATTATTAGAATAAAGGAACCACTGTGAAGAAATCCACAGTCACGGGAAGCCTAAATTTTGATTCATTGATGAGACTGTCTTATTGTTTTATTCTCACCCTATAGCATGCATTCCTCTAAAACTTCATCAGTTTGGCAGCATTTACTCTATGGTATTTACAAAGTCTGTGTGACATAATTACATGAAAATGCGACCCTTGTTTTTGAAAAGCTTTACAATTCATTGACAACACTGATCACGTGCTAAAGGACATATACCCAGTTACACTACGGAAAAATTCTGGGCTTAATGAGTTACAGTCTAATTATTCTGGATAGTGGGTGATAATATTATATTGAAGGTGATGATGAGACACACAGATCCAGAATATCACTGCTTGGAGAGGATCTGCTCCAACAGTCCCATTTTAATATGAGAGAAAGGGGACCCAGAGGGGAGCAGGACTCACTCAAGGTCATGTAAGTGGTTAGTAGCAGAACCAAGTTTAGACTCCATACCCCCTCACTTCTAGTCTGTTGGTCTTTTCTTATACCATCTCTTATAATTTAAAACAGTTGCAATTTTATTTCTAGGTGTGTAAACTGTAGTTCATGGGGTTGAAAATTAGAGAAATATTCCATCATCTACAGAGATGCAGAATATTTAACAATGGAGAGAATACATTTGCCTGGAATGGAATCAGCAAGAATTTAAGCTCTGAGACACAAGGAATCGTTTCTGAGATGAGGGAACGTGGTGGGCAAGCCAGGGTTGTATCTTAGGATATAACTGGAGCCATGCTGTTGTTAACTGATCTTTGGGGAACCTGGGGGGTTTGTTCTCGGCTAAGACACTTCCATTCTCTAGAACACAGATTCCACGTCTATAAAGTAAGAGAGTCGCACTTTATGGGCTGGGCTTTGTAGACATTTTTAGCTCTGAGCTCTGTGAGCCCATGATTCTATGTTATGACCTATGTTCAAGATGACTTGGGGGAAAAAAAAAAGACCTTGCTGAATCACTACCAGCATCACCTGCTTTGGTCTGGCTGGGAAGTAGGTCAGAGCTTGGCAGACATGAAAATGTGGTCGTTTGCAGCTGTGAGCTCAGCCTGGGCCTCTCTCGTAGACACTGGCCACAGGAAGGATCTGACGCGGAGGTGGAGAAGGGCGGAGGTGGAGAAGGGTGTATTTGTGGCCCTAGGGGGCTACAGGAGATGGGGGTGATTGATAGGAGGAGACATTTAGGGGTGGGCGGGGGTTGAAGGAAGCACAGCTGGTGACTGGTAGAGAAAGGGAACTGACATTTATTGAGTGCTTATCTTGTGTGGAGCACTGGCAAATATATATATATTTTTACACCCCTCCCCAGCACACTGGAGAGTAGGTGTCATCATTTGGCTTTTAAGGATGACGAAATTGAGGCTTGGAGAGGTTTAGTTGTCCACTGTTAGGCTGCTGGTAAGGGAGGGTGGAGGGAGTCAATATTGGGTCTGACTCCAAATGCTCTTTTCTTTTCACTGTCAAGTGCACCCTGCTCTGTTCTAGGTGCTGGGATATAGTGATGAAGGAGACAGGCAAAGTCCACGGCCTCGGATTGCTGCCAGTCTAGGGAGTGAGACAGACAACAGACAAGTAAACACATGCATGTTTTCAGAAAGTGAAAAGTGCTACACAGGAGAATACAGCAGCTTTAGGACCCAGCGAGAGACAGAGTTGGATGTTGTATTTTCAAATCCTAGTCCGTAAAATTGTGCCTTAAGGAGATGCGCTTACCCAAGGGAACCCGGCAGCTCTGGATTGAGGTTCTTGAGGTTAGAATTCAGTCGTGGCCGATGTGACTCAGCTGTATTACGTGGTGAAGTGACCTCCCATCACTAACATCGGAGAAAGTAATCCCTGTTCTTCCTACTTCACTGGATGATGAGGGAGGAGGAAGTGAATCAATTTGATGTAAAAGGTGTTTAAAACCCTAATACGTTATAAAAATACCAGCAGCTGCTTTTAACGGCCTTGGTTAACTTTTAAAGGGTAACTTCTTATGTTTATTCACTGCCCCTTGTGTACTTTGGGGAATGGTGTGCCCTTTGGTCGTCTCTGTATTCCTAGAAGGAGGTCAAGAACGAGGACGCCCGTGCAGTCTCAGGAGAGTCTGGATTGGATTTGTCAGAACTGGGGGCCATTGGAGGCGTGGACCAGAGAGCTGGCCTCTCGGTTGTGTCGTTGGGGGGTAAGGATGGACTGGAGGACCAGCAGCTGGGGTCAGGGGGACGGACTGGGCAGCTGGGGGAGGCGGGAGTCAAACTGGGTCTGACTCCAAAGCTGCACACAGCAGGGCGGTCGGGCAGCAAGTACTTACTGAAAGCCTACTATGTGCCAAGTCCTGGCTGAGGAGGGAGAACCGTCGGAGACGTTGTGAATCACTTGGGCATTTGCTACGAGTTTGTCCTGGGGGGTATGTTCTGGATGCTGAGGAATCAAGTGCTTCTGGTCCTCAAGGAGCATCCTAGCCAGTAATTAATACCTGTCCTGCTCCAAAAAGTATGTAGATCAACGTTTAGTTTAGAGGTGAGTTGCCCCTACACACAGAGGTGATATTTATATGTGTATAATCCCCTGTGCTGAAGGGGCACAAACTCTGCCACAGGGAATCTTTTTGTTGCTGGATTGCGGGGAGGTTCGAGGGGTCCTAAGGGAGGGATCGGGAAAACTGAGGTGGCGTGAGGACATTTAGGGCCTCGAAACAGAAGCTGGGCAAGGACATATTTAAATATTTTAGCAATGTGTATCACCACATCTCTGTGTGCTGTGAATATCAGCTTTGCATGTGGTTATTCAGTTATCTTTTAGTGTCATCATTGTAATAATTGATGTGCACACGAAGCACGGAGGAAGGAATGGTTAGAATGGCTGCCTGGGGTCAGTGAGGCTTGAGTTGGGTTTTATAATATGAATAGGAGTTTGGTAAAAAACTTTCTAGGAAAAAAGGGAGGACCTGGATAAGAGCACCAGTGTATGTAAGCACAGAGGACATGACTGAATGGTTGAAGGGCTTAAGGGATTTTATGCCCAAGTCACTGTGAGCATAGCAGTGCCGTTGAAAGAGCAGGAAAGAAAGGAGGAAGAGCGCCACGTCTATTTTTTTTTTTTTGTGTGGTATGTGGGCCTCTCACTGTTGTGGCCTCTCCCGTTGCAGAGCACAGGCTCCGGACGCGCAGGCTCAGCGGCCATGGCTCACGGGCCCAGCCGCTCCTAGGCATGTGGGATCTTCCCGGACCGGGGCACGAACCCGTGTCCCCTGCGTCGGCAGGCGGACTCTCAACCACTGCGCCACCAGAGAAGCCCTGCCACGTCTATTTTATCCTTCCCACGAGGGAAAGGAAAAGATCCGGGGGGCAGGGGGTGTGTTGGGCAATTTTTATTTGTATTTAAGATACAGTGGTTCCTCCTTATCCGCAGGGGATATGTTCCAAGACCCCCGGTGAATGCCTGAAACAGTGGACAGTGCTGACCCCTTTATATACTACGTTTTTTCCTATACATACATATCTATGATAAAGTTTAATTTATAAATTAGGCCAGTAAAAGATTAACAATAACAATAATAAAATAGAACAGTTATAACCATATGCTGTAATAAAAGTTATGTGAATGTGGTCCCTCTCTCAAAATATCTTGTATAAATTTAATGCCTTTTCCATCTTAACTAAGTACCTATCATGTACTGTAGCCATAACTTTTGCAGTTTGAGGTACAACAGCAAAACTAGCATGGATTTCATTTTCCTTCTTCACAATTTCATGGATTCGTTCTTCCTGTATGTAGATCTTAGCAACCTCAGCATACGATTTTTTTCTTTTTTTCCTTATTAAGTGGAGAACTTTTCACCTTTTATTGCCAGCAGCACTACACTTGCGCTTTAGGCCGTTGTTATGTAAAAGAAGGATGACTTGAACACAAACGCTGATACCGAGACAGTAGATTCGATAACCAAGCCGGCTACCAAGTGACTAAGATGCGCGGGATATGCTGGACGAAGGGATAATTCACTCTGGGGGCGACCGAGCCAGATGGCGTGAGATTTCAGGAATGGCCCTCAATTTAAAACCTATGAATTGTTCATTTCTGGAATTTTCCATGTAATATTTTTGGACCGCATTGACCTCGGGTAACTGAAACTGCGGATAAGGCAGGGAGGACTGTAGTAGCTGCCCTGGGCCAGGTGTTACGCTGTTTGCAAGCATTCTTTAATCTCCCAGTAACCCTGGGAGGTAGGGATTTTTATCCTTCCCCGCTTCATGGGTTAACAAGTCAAAACTCTGCATGTAACTGTCACAGTGTCATGCAGTGGCAGGAACAGGGTCTGAACTTGGATTTGTCTGACTGCAGAGCCTGAACGGTGCCCCCCTGCACTGTGTCACCACTGTGTCCCATGAACTCGTAGTGACGTCTGCGAGGAATGGGTGCTTCTCTTGTAACTTGGAACAAAACTGCGGGCAGCAGTGTTCTCATCTGCAGAATGGGGATCGGAGTCCCTACTCCGAACATGGGCAGTGCTCGGGGAAGAGAGAGCCTCGGTTGTGCCTTCCAGACCCCTCAGCCTGACGTCACGGGGGTGATGCTTCAATCTATCTTTCCTGCCATCCCTGAAACTTGGACTTGACCTCACCTCTCCTGAGACCACCTCCTGATGGTGACAGGGAGTATACCGATCTCACGGACACTGCGTATTTCTGGTCTTGTGAAAGGGCTTTCTCAGAGCAAATCAGTTACTTGGTTCCTCATTAAGATTTGGCCTCTCTTGTCACTTGACTTTAGGGAGAGAATGTGCTGGTTGTGCGCCCTTCATATTTCTTACTGTCCATTAATGTTTGTGTTCTCTCCCCCAACAATAAAAACAAGGAGGACAAACAAAACCAACTGAGAGGCAGTGTAGCGTGGAGGGGAAGAACACAGGCGTTGAGCCAGATGGCCTAGATTCAGTTCCCAGCCCCACCACTATCTACCTCTGTGTCTGCCTGTGCCTCAGTTTTCTTATCTGTAAAATGGGAAATAATAATAATGGTATGTATTTCATAGGGCATGTTGGGAAGGTTATATGAGTTAATATCGGTAACAGGCTTAGAAAATTACCTGGCACATAACAAGTGTTTGTTAATCAACAACAGCAATATTTTATAAATGGACCCTGCCTTCCATGGCCAGGATGTACTAGTGTGTTCTGATTTTTCTTTAAAACCTGGCAGGTGAGGGCACAAGTCTGACTTCTGCTGTGTGGTCCGCATAGAAAGGTGATGTGTTCACGTGTGCGGTCGGGTGGAGACTGGTTGTGATGGCTGGTTTGCTAGAAGAACTTTACTGGCTGTGGAAAATGTGTGGCTGAGAAATACCAAGTGGAACAAAGGTTTGTCTTTTGCTAGTAGAACAGAGGTTGGATTAAGTGGCATTTACAGCTAAGTTTATATATTTTAAAATTTTTCCTGGTATTATATTCTGCAAGCTGTGTGTCAATAGTTTTATCTGGCTGGGTTAATTAGTGGATAATTTTTAATTTGGCTTTTAAACAAATCAGGGGTCACATAAAGGGAGAAAACAAAAGATTTGGATTCTGATCAACAGGGTTTAAGGCTTCGAGGTGCCACTCACATAACGTAACCCCAGGGGTAACCCACTCCTTTTATCCCTCTTCTCCTCTTTCTCCCCCTATAACTAGGGACCTGCGCATTCTCTTCTTCTTATTATTTCTTCACCGCTAAAATTAGGTGCTGGATGGTCAGATGAGCTCCTTCATTCTGGGGTCTGTGAGTGGCCCTCATTCTTGGTCAGTCAGCTGCAGAGTTTTGAAGGAATCTTTTTTAAAAATCACGTTTGTGGATGGTTACCCCGGTCAGCAGAAGAAACAAACCGATCATCTTAATTTTTTTCTCTCCATTTGGCAAGTGTGCCCCTAAGAAGTCTTCATTTCAGCTTCATACCTTTTCTAATCTCCCCCAGTATTTGTGTCTCACGCTCAAAAAGCCGAATGAAAGCAAATAGTTATTACCATTCCACTCTTGGGAGTTGAATGGGGTGGAGAAGATTTTCACTGTTAAACCGTAAGTGGTCAGTCCAATACAGGACATTTTCTGTGTCCCATCTGTTGAAAGGCCATGGAGCCCTCAACTGTACCATCTCCCAGGCTTACTCACATGCTGGACCCGCACTTTCAAGTCTGTACCTAAGGCTGGTGACCACATCTTCTGTGGTTTTTGCAAGGACACGGGAAGAATAGTGGTACTGGAAATTAAAATACTAATGTTAATGTAGCCATGCAGAGTTTTATTTGTTTTGTATGTGTGCATGTAGGCACGATTGGAGTTTATAATATGATAAGCTCATATGGTTTATATTTATAATATGGGGAAACTTCTTGGTGATACCTTGCTTCTGTGTAATACTTTAGTGTTTTCACTATTTTGAGTTTTCAGTGAGTCTATGAGATATGCAGAGTTAGGCTTTTATATATATAACCAGGGAAGCCCTAGGCTTATATTTTTATGGTAGGGAAAACGGAAGCTCAAAGAGGTAAAGTGACCTGCTTGAAATCTATGTTAGTGGTAGATCTTCTGACCAGTGTTTGACAGAGTTGAAAATTAGAGACTGACACTGTTTTTGAATTTTGAAGGAAGAGAAGAAGTTTAGAAGGAATAGAAGTTATGCTGTTTATATTAATATTAAGCTATACCAAGGCTCCAGTCATAATATGACCCAAGACTGGAATTTTAAAGTGTAGTTGTTAAAGGCAAAGAACCACAGAGACTTCAGTAATTTTCTCAGTGGTATGACAGTTCATCCATCCATCCTTCCATCCATCACCTGTCCGTTCATTTCATCATATTAAAAAAAATGCAATGTGCCAGCTTCCATGCTGAGTCCTGACTCGTCAAAGTAAAATCAGAATGACATGTGACTGTTGAGGATGTAAAATGTGGCCCAGTTCAAATTGAGATGTGCTGTAAGTGTAAAATAGCGGATTTCAAAGGCTTAGTATAAAAAAAAAGGTAAAATATCTTATTAGTACATTTTATGTTCATTACCTATGAAATGAGTATGGGTATATTGGGTTAAGTAAAATATATTATTAAAATTAATTTTTCCTGTTCCTTCTTGGCCTTTTAAAAAGGTGCCTGCTAGAAAATAACGAATTGCAAGTGATGCTTGCATTATCCATCTACTGGGCAGCGCTGCTCTCCAAGCCTACTGCCTAGTAGGGGAAGTTAGATGTATACTCGATTCACCTTCTCCAACAACATGCCATCCCTCTTCTTTGCTTCTCTGTCTTTACACTTCTCTCTCCTTCCTCACCTTCTTTTGGCCTCCTAGCCCATTTCAGTCTGACGGAAGCAGCTCTCACGCAGGTCTATGGGGCCAAGTTCATTTCTTGTTAGCACTGCTCTGATCTGGCCTCTGTGGTATGGTCACTCTTGACTGTTCTTGCTTCTTTCATTCTTTCCCTGTATCTATCCTCAAGGTTCCTTTGCTGGCCCTTGTCCCTGCTAACATGCAAAGCTTTGTCTTTAGCCTCCTTCTATGTCTCTGTGCTCATGACTCCTAGGGGGTTATATTGGGTTTGGAACTCCTGAGCCCCAGAGCCATATATGTAAGTGCCTTTTGGATGCTCCGATTGGAAATCTTTTTTTTTTTTTTTTTTTTGCGGTACACGGGCCTCCCACTGTTGTGGCCTCTCCCGTTGCGGAGCACAGGCTCCGGACGCGCAGGCTCAGCGGCCATGGCTCACGGGCCCAGCCGCTCCGCGGCATGTGGGATCTTCCCGGACCGGGGCACGAACCCGTGCCCCCTGCATCGGTAGGCGGACTCTCAAGCACTGCGCCACCAGGGAAGCCCTGGAAATCTTAATGTTCTTTTTCTCTTAGCATTGTCACCTTAGTGAATGATAGCAACGTCTGTCTGCTTAGTCACCCAAGCCTGGAAACTGGGACTCATTCTGGATGCTTCCTCCCTTTACCTCACCTTTCTGTCTATTCATCCTCAGACCTTGTTGAGTCAACCATGGTAACTGCTCTTCCTCACCCACTGCAGGTACACCCTACCTACCCACTCCACCTTTGCTGCCCCGCCTCAGTTGAGATGCTCAGCATCTCTCTTCTACAGGGTTTCAGTAATGCTCAACTGGCCTTTGTTTTTTATTCTCACCCTCCTCCATTCCATTCTCTGTTCTTCCAGAGTGATTTTCCAAAAAATGCAAATCCAGTCATGCCAAATCTCTGTTTTTAAAATCCTTCAATGATTTTTGGGTAAAATCCAAAATCCTTTGCATAAAATAGAAGGCTGTTGGGAATTTAGCCCCTGCCTCTTTTCATCCTCATCTCACTAATCTCCAGGACAGATCCTGTGCTCCAGAATATACACAGGATTCTCTGTAGCCTCCACGACTTAACACACTGTTTCCTTGTCAAAACATCGCTTCTCTCCCACCTTATCAGGGTAGCTCACAGGTTCCTTTCAAGACTTTGCTCTGATATCAACTCTGCTTGGCATGTACCTCTGACCTCTGATAGCTCCACTTCTCCCATTTTTGGCTATTTATTGCAGTTGGTTGTCTTTCCTTGAAGGTAAGGGTTATTCTTTTCATTTCTGTATCCTCAAGTCCAAAATAGGTATGCAAGAGATATTTGTTGGACAAATAAATGCCAAAAAAAAAAAAAGGGTAGAGGTAAGGCATTGTGGAAATTGTGATGAAAATTCTAGCTGGGTAGGGATGGGAGCAGGGAAGGCCCCAGGAGAGGTGACATTTGAGCTCCACCTTCAAGTCTGGTGGCACTGGGTTGGGAGGATGCAGAGGAGACCCTGGTGGTCAGCATCAGTGTGCTGTGTTCTACAGCACGCAGGAGTACAGACTGGGCCCTTCCCCTGGTCAGTACCATCATCACCAGAGTCAAATAAGGAGGATAATCTCAGGAGTCCGTCCACCTGAGCTAATGTCTGTCTTTGGTCCTGAGCTGGGTTGTATAACTGAGCAGAGCCTCCTTCCCCCAGGGCACAGCTGGCATGGCCGGTAGGCACCCCATCCATCCTTGCTCGTGAGCTGCCCTGGAGGAAAGGAATGCAGGACGGTTGCTTGATTTTTTTTTTTATCTTTACTTCCCCTTTGGAGCTGCCTTTCTGGAGAGCAGAGAGGTGACCTTAGCAGCCAGAGCCGGAAAGAGCACAATGAGTCATCTCAGGCCCTAATGAGGTGCATGAGAGACCCTTCCTGAGAGTGAGGGTCAGGTGAGGTCGAGCTGTGCCTGGGGTGAGTTTTGCCTCGGGGCTCCAGGTAGCACTGGAGCAGAGCTGAGCTAATTTTATCCACAGGAGCTGACTGTGCTGAAGGGCAGGGCTTATGACATTGGCCTTATCATCCTGTGATGCTCCCAAGGTGCAGCCCCGTTATGTCTGGGCTGGTTTTGCTCCTTCTGTTTAATACCTTTTTCCATTAGGTGTTCACATTAGCAGGCAGGATGCTTGCTAATATGAGGTGCAGAGAGCGTCGGATTTGGTGGGAGGCCATGGAGCTGGATTTGGATCCTGCCTCCACGCCGTGCTCACCAGCCGTCTTGACCTTGGGAGAGTTAGAGAATCTGAGTCTCAGTTTCCCCATTTGTATCAGTAAAACAGGACTTAGACCTGTGTCCTAAGATTGCTGCTAGGTTATACACTAGGTGACATGTAGTAAGCAGTCGTTGTGTGCCAGTTGCTCTTGTAGCTGCTTTCTTCATAGTGATCCACCTAATCCTCTAAACAAACCTACGAGGAAGGTACTATTGCTATCCCTGTGTTACAAATAAAGGAACAAGGACAGGAACAGACATTTCTGGAGGCCTTTTCTGTGGGGCTGCACAGAGCAGATGGGCTAGGTGTGCAGCCGGTATGCCTTTGAGGTACTGAAGGATTCAGCGGCAGTTCTGGAAAACAAAGAGGTCAAGCCAAAGAATTGTCAGGAAAGAGTCAGTAATTATGCTATAAGCGTGCTTCATTTTATAAGAATTAGAGTTTCTGTTGATCATCAACTAGTTTATGACACCTGCTACTTATGTCCCTTAGGTCTGTTTGGCTCATTACAGTAAAGTGACATATTTTTCTCCCCTTCACACAGGCAACGGAGAAGGTCTAGGTATAGATAGACAGAGGTCTCGATCAGGTCAGAAATAGACGAATGGATGAGCAGTTAATTGATCTATTGTTTTTTTTTTTTTTCCCCCTTTCTGCGTGTGTTTCAGGCTTAAGTGCAGGAAAGACATTCCACATAATTTAAATGGAAAGGGATTAATTTGGGGAAAGAGATGCTAAAAAAATTGTTGGAAAGGTTGGAGCAGTGGGAGCCAGGAGGCTACATCTATAGCAATTGAGTTTAAGAATTTATTCCACAGCTGCAATCCGGGGAGAAGGGAGATGGGATTAGGCAGCCCATACAGAGACCTCTGACATTTTTCCCAATGTCCTCATGGTTGGTGGCGGGACATTGGATTAGCAAACGGAACGGCATTTTGACGTATGCTTACAGGTGTAGCTTGCCAGAAGAAGCAGCAGCAGGAGGCCTCAGCCTGACTTCCACCTTCTAAGTCTCCCACAAGTACATCTTATTCCTGGAATCTAGTTTATTAGCTGCAGGGGAGTGTGGGAAATGTAGTTTTTAGCAGTCTGCTTCCGTGGCACAGGAAGGCACTTCAGAGGGTGTAAGGGAACCTGGAGCCAATTGAGAGAATGTATCAGCCACTGACAGTCATTTAAAAATGCCCAGGGCTATTCTCCCCAAATACTTAATGTGTATAATTCATTATAATACTGTCATATAACTGCTAGAGTGTTCTACTTCATATTTGTTTATTTAGATAAAATGTATAACATTACTATACTTAATATACCGAAAAGCGGGCCATTTGCTCAGTATCAGCCCTGCAATGAGTTCTCCTTAGTATTGACAGCACTGGTTGATTTGTGATTTTCCAGCTCGGTTTAATCTCCTCTTGGGAGTCATGCCCTGGACAGTTGTCTTGTTTATGTAATTTGTTCATAAATGTTTATTAAACACTTGCTATGAGGCTGGTGCTGTGCTAGTTTGGGCACCAGGGGCAGAGATAAGTCATGGACTCTCCCACTGGGAGCCCTCCCTGGAAAGGGAGTATGTCAAGTACGTAGTGAGAAGAGTACAAGGAAGGTCACTGTCCATATCCTAGGTAGCAGGCTGAGCAAATCCAGAGGAGAGAGACTATTCTGGCTGGACCAAGAAGCAAGGGAGGTTTCATGCAGGGTGACGGTGGTCCGGTGACTGTCTGTTGGGGGGCAGTAACATCACTTTAAGGGGCATTTGCTAATGTGGTGGAGTGTTTTTTGTTATCTCAGTGCTGGAGGCCCGACCACTGTTGTCGTTCAGTGGTCAGGGCCAGAGATGCTCCGTACCCTGTAATGCATGAGACACTGCTGAAATAACTACCTTTCTTTAAAGAGCAGTCTTGTTCCAGTTGAGAACTACCAGTTGGTCTTGTAGGATTATCTATAAACTGATCTTGGCATGGGGAAGGGTCGTAGGTCAAGCAAAAGCACCAGGAGCTGAGAGTTCAGTCTGAATAAAGCAAAGAATGTGTGCTGAGTGGGAGTGGGAGGGAGTTCATGGTGGAAATAGAAGATTGAGTCCACGTTATTGAGAAACTTGAGATATTAGATAAAGCGCTTGGACTATTCTGTGGCCACTGAGAAGCCACTGAAGATATTGGTGCAGGGTTCCTGAGAGCAGAAACCTAGCCTCATCCTATCGCTGTGCCTTAAGGAGACATCAGTGATGCTTTTTGAATGAATGAATGCCCCCAGACAAGTTGTTTACAGGAGTTGGACCAGTTGCTATTTGAGTTTTGCCAGATCTAGGACTGGTCCTGGGAGAGCCTGGCAGTGAGCATTTGGACTTCAGGAGAAAGCACAGAGAGGGCACGGCAGCTTGTTCGCATACGGATGGGAGTGTTCCGGTCAGACAGCGGTTGTAGTCGCTCATGCTAAAGAGAGAAGACGTGCTAATGTCTTCAGAATCTTGAAGGAAAGAGGGATTTTTCCATTGCCCTCCCTCGTGGAGCCCATAGGCCACGGGGCATGTAAGATGCCTACTGTGCTGTCCGCATTCACGCTTGTGCATCTTGAGCTTATTATAAATTGCCGGTCAAACCAGCAAGCTGCTGACAAGGTTCATGCGCTGTGACCATGACAGCAGTCGTTCTTGGGGAACAGCTTGCTGGTCTGTATGGTGATCCTGCCACACTGCATTCCCTGTGCTGTGTCCTGTAGAGTCCTGGTGGCTTTTTGACATTCGGGTCAGTCACTCTTCCTCCTTTCGCGTTGGGTGTGAGAGTTTGGGAGGGAAAGCTTGGGATGGAACTGACCAAACACATACACAAGACGTTACCTTGGTAATTCCCTTCTGAGGTTTTATCTCAGAAATCTTTCAAGGGGAGGGGGAAAGGGGTATATAGATGTGCGCGATGACCTCAGAGCCCTTATTTTATGGCTTAGAGAAGGAAAGTGATGGGCCTAGGGCCATGCAGTGAGCTGGCCGGGAGAACGGCACCTTTTATAGCAGGGTTTCTGTTGCACTCAGCTCTTGGGGGAGAGTGTAGTGTGTAAGGGCTCTGGAGCCAAAGCCCTGTGCTTGGCTACCGGCTCAGCTCCTGACTATATCCTGGACCCTCAGGTTCCTTATTTATAAAGTGGGTGTCATGGTCGTATCTTACATTAAGTGTTTAAAAAGGTGCGGCATGTGAAAAGCTTTGTTGACAGCAAAGAAATACACAAATATTTCTTCTTCCCATGATGTGGATGTTTATGGACCAGTAGTTGGTGGGACCATCTTTAGAGAAAGGATGGGGCAGTGAAGACACTCTTGACTACATCCTGATCACAAAACACTCCCAAGGGTTCCTCTTCCCCACTGCACAGTAAAGAGATCTGGCGCTCAGATTTGGAGGCACAGTCCTGGGGGAAGCATGGCCAAACCTTGGAGTTGGGAGGAATTGGGGGTATACTCTTGCCTGGTACCCTTAGTGACAATGTAATGGGAAGTGTGACTGGAAAGATGGGTTGAGGCCCATCCTGGAGGCCATGAGTGCTGGCCTGAAGGAAGATGGACATTATTTTTTGTGCAGTTCAGAGCACTGGTGGGGGGTCATCTGCGAAAGTTGGGATGAAATTGGGGGTTAACCTGGCAGCACCTTCAGGATGTTCAGGGAACGTGGGGCAAAACTCAGGTGAGAGACAGGGAATCTTGTAGTTGGAGCAGGGGCCTCAAGATGAGGAGATTCCCAAGTTTT
Source organism: Neophocaena asiaeorientalis asiaeorientalis (assembly GCF_003031525.2). NCBI lineage: Eukaryota > Metazoa > Chordata > Mammalia > Artiodactyla > Phocoenidae > Neophocaena > Neophocaena asiaeorientalis. Next base: position 6,806,531 of record NW_020172364.1, read on the forward strand.
GGGCACATTCTAAGTTATTTTTTCCAAGGATTGACATCCTTGGAAGCCTGAGATGGCCATGAGTTTCAAAGGTTCCAGAGACAAGATGTAATATTTTCAAAGATGATCTGTAGGGAATTTGGGACATGAAATGTGTTCTTCCCTTTAGCTCTTTATTGCCATCATATTGTTTGTTTAGGTTGAAATGTCCATGAGAGCAAGGAAGGAAAAAATTGGACCTCTGTCACTTGTTGAGCGTCTTCTTTGCCCTGGATGCAGTGCTACCTGCTTTTTCATCTGTGGACATAGATGGATTTATAGATGGAGTGATCATAACACAGTATTTATTGTTGCATTCTGCTAAGCAACTTATGCATGAAATTAGTTAATTCTCATAAACGCCTTATTAGGTGGATAACAATATTATTTCCCATTTACAGATGAGAGAACTGAGGCTTAGCAAGATTTAAATAACTTGCTTCTGAGAACACAAATCTTTAAATAGACTATCATCCAAGTTTTCTACTTTGAGACCTCTTTCTTCCCTGCTACACCATATATTGCCTGTCTCACTGGTAAAAATGCAGAGCTGCTTAAAAGGAGGTACATCTCAGACGTTGGAAGTTACTAGAATCAGAGCTGGAAGGTACTATGAAGCTCTCAGAGGCTGCTGGTTTTCAAGCTGTGCTCCCCTGAGCCTGGGAGACTCCGAGAGGGGCCTTGGGGTTGGGCTGCAAGGTAGGGAGGCGACAAATGGTCAGAAGAGTAGGAGGGAAGGGGGCTCTGGAGCCCAGTCTTAGCAGCTCTGCTTTTATCTTCGTTACAAGCTAAGCATCCACAAAGCATGTTGCATAATGGAAAAGCTCTACTGCTAGGGAAAAAAAGTTTGAAAACCACTGTGCTGGCCCAGTCTGTCTTTGCACTAAGGCTGAAAGGCAAAGTGGCATAGCACAAGTCACAGCTGTGAGGGTCTCGGAGCTTTTTCCTTTTGTCAAGGAAATATGTGTCCTGTCCACCTCCTTCTGATGGGCCTTTGGAGCACCTGGCTGTAGGTTCAGAGTCATGCATCCCCTGAGTAGCTGCAGAGCCTTCGGGCTGCTCCAGGCACATGACTCTTGACCTGTGTCTTTCAACTTGGCTAATGTCTCCCCTTTGGATCTTGGGACCCTCGCTGAGATTAGTTCCATTTCTATGTAGAAGAGAGTGGAAATGACAGCCGGTATTGTGTTACTTCCACAGCCCAGCCTTCAGAGACGTTGTCTAACTGAATAACATGTAATTATTGATTGTCCACTGTGTGTGCAGTGCTGAGAACACAGACAAGGTTCCTGACTCCAAGGGCTTTGTGGGGAAACAGAATCAAATAAGGAATTCTGTCAACTGTTTTTGGAGATCATTATGTTTGTTATATAGGATTATTATGTGTGATAGGATGATTTTATCTCATAGAAATGGGATAGGAAGAGTCTGGGCAGTAGGAAAGAAGAAGGTTAGAAATTGGAGAGTATGGTCTAGAGTTGCAAGGGGTTGAGTTTGCACTGTGAGTTAGTTAATCCTGGCCTCTCCCACTTTCTTTCTCTAAGACTGGCACAGTTTATCTTTAAGCCTTCGTTTCCTGATCTGTATTATGGGAGCCCGACTGCCTAGCTCACGGGGTTGTTGATGGGGTTAAATGGGACAGAGTATGCAGCCTGCTTTGTGCAGTGCTCAGCACAGATGAAATACTCTATAAATTATGTTTGTTATTGTTATCATTTAGCAGTGAGGAGCCAAAGAGACTACTTTTTGAAAGATGATCAGTGGTGTGATCAAAGATTGCTTCTCAGAAAAAGACTGTTTTTAGAACTAGAATCCAGTCACCTTAGTCTCCAGCTATCATTTGGCTTCAGTTTACCTTGCTGAGCTACTCTTTGTCTCCACTCACCTGCCCACCTGTCCCGCTAGTTCCCAACACATCCGCTAAGCTTGCTGTTCACTGGACATAGCTCCTTATCGCCTGGGCTCAAATCTTTCCTTTTGCCTGGAATGTCCTTTACTCCTTCACCTCCCCCTTTTCCTGTCCTACCCTCTTAATAGCTGACCCGGAAATCCATCTCTCCCATCGAGGGGGACCCTACTGAAGTCTCTTGTCCTGTATTATGGTCAGCCTTTCTCTTTCATGCTTGTGAGCTCTTTGAGATGCAAAGTTGTTTGCATCTCAAAGCCCTTTGCTATAGCATCCCTGAGGATGCAGGCACACGCTCATGCTAGGAATCACACATCTGTGCAACAAAATCACGTAGGGTCTTCCTTCACCTTTAAGCACAAGGAAGCAGATGATCAAATGCAAGCTAGAAAACAGCCATCGTTGAGCTGTGTGTGCATCAGCCTTGAGAATGGATTTCTGGGGAAGATCCGGCCCTTCCATAAATGCCATGGCTGACTTGGATCTTCGCAGGAATTGAAGAGAATCCTGATGACTAGTGTGTTGGGGGAGGCCTGAAGGAAGCCAGGCTCTCCCACCTGAGCTCTCAGATCTTCTTGGGTGCCTCCTGGCTCCTGGTGACCTGCTGCAGGACCTCTGGTATGTAAACGGGCTTCTCTGCAGCCTGGGCTGCCCGAATGCCAGGCTGAGCCTCTGTGAGCTGGGCCGGAGGTTTAATGGGTTGGAGATTTCTTTTGGAATCTGCAGCTTGAAATATCCTGTACCCTTGATTAATTCATGCTCGGGAGCTTCCTTAGTGTTCTCTGGTAAATAGCTCCGTACCGTGCGTTTCTTTCCCTGTGGGCTTGTTGCAGAGAGACTGGAGCCTGTGTTTCTAACAAGTTCTCCAAGGAAAACATTGCAGGTCAGGTTTTCAGAACTGAGACTCTCAGGGGGTCTTCCCAGCACCCATCTCTATTACCTCCTTTTGGCCTGGCATTTGCTTGTAGCCAAAAAGGACGAGTTTGTCTTGAGCAGTCCTGGGGACATTTGTGACGTGGGGCTGAAAATCTGACAGTTGATGCTGAGTTTCAACGGCACGAATGAGTAGCATATAGACAGAGCCCTGCAGAACGTGGTATCATTTCCCTTCAATTCCCAGAGCCTTCATGTGTCTTTGTCTTGAGAATGACTTCGCTGCTTTTTGTGTTTGTGATGGAATGCACAGTCATTGACAAGGAATCACAAGAATCCCCTACACTTTTGTAACCCATTTTTCCGGAGGGCTTTCACTGGCCTTATCTCAGTTGATCCTCATAACCGCTCTGAGAGGTAGGCAGAGGGGCCGTTTTCATCTCTAATTTTCAGCTGCAGAAACTGAGGTTTAGAAAAGTCAGACAGTTGGCCAGAGGTCATTTATTTCATATGCAGCAGAATTGGAACTGGAATCTTAAATAGTCTAACTCTTAAACCAGCATTCTTTTCACTACTTACCACCTTTGTGACCTTGGGAATATCCTTAACCTCCCTGAGCCTCACTTTTCCTATCACTACAGTGGGTATAATCCTCCAGGGATAGTTGTCAGTAGGGATTGAAGGAGATTGTCCGGTAGAGCACTTACTAAACTGTAAAGAATGCAATAATGTGAGACATCATTATCACACGTACCTTGATTCAAATAGTGCCACATCAGAACTGTGGCAGAAAAGAACATTTTTTCCCCCCCATTTTGAAAGGACACTGAGGAGAATGGTGCCGGCCGTTGTCAGGGATCACGAGCTCCCAGCCTTGTGCTCAGCCAGTTGGCCCTGCTGCCCTGCCTGCAGGCCGCTTTGTGATTCTGAGAGTGCTTACGTTGGCAAGGTGCTCTTTTCTTACAGAGCTCTCTCTTAATGTTCCTTGAAACAGTCCTGTATCCTGGAGACAGTTTTAGGTTGGCCAGGCTGGAGAGCAGGAATGGGGAGCTGGGGAGGGGATCTGCATTCCTGAGCTTCGTCCACAAAGGGTGGGAATGTGGTGTGGGTGATGGGGTCCAGGTGGATGAGGAACTGATCACAAAGTCTGTTTTCTCTCTTTTCTCAGTGACTGGGATTTAATAGGGTACGTCTTGTGAACCCACAAGGCCAGCAGTACATATGCAGAATGGGTTGCTAAGCACTAATGCTTATTGGAAAAATCCAGAAAGGATGGGCCTCAAGTTGGCAGGAAGCAGCAGCCAGGGTGACCGAGGAATGAGATCTTGGAGAGCTTTGTTTCTGTAGCCACGTTCACCTACAAAAGTTCCAGACCCATGAAGCAGACATAGGTTGTTTGTATGGTTCAAAGAGGCAGAATAAGGAGCCAGAGGTTGAAGGCCCGGAAGCCATATTTATTTCCATATAAGGAAGAACTTTCTGCTGCAAAGATGGAATTTACAGCTGCAGGAGATAATGATCTCCACCTCACTGGAGACCTCAGGGATGCCATGGGGGGAGGGTTTGGTTCATAAATAGGAGAGACATTGGGCTCAGTGGCCTTTATGGTCTTTTCTTCCCCTGAGATCCCAGAGCCAGTGGTTGTCAGGGGTCATGAGGAAGAAAGACACACATACATTAAGGAATGAAGGGTTGCTTTGTGGATATGGAAACTGATCTCCAAATGCTGCTAGCAGAATGGAGGGTAGCTTTAGACTTTTCGTTCTGGTTTTCATTCCTGTCTCTGTAGTTCCCTCCTTGGTCCTTGGTTTACAGAGTTCCCAGGTCATCCCTGGGTAGTTGTTTTCCATGGAATATCTCTTTCCTCTGCTGAAATGCTCCTGTTGGAATATTGGAAGGAACTCTGAGCTCCTGAAAGGATGACAGTCTTTCTACAGAAGCACTAAGTCTGATGGCTGGTTTAGTGTCAGTTACACATGAGGACCATCTCCTTACCCTCTTCAAGCCTACTTCTGGGACCGCTTGGGAGTACTGCAGTTGCAAGAATTCTGTGCTGAGTTCTGGTTCTAGCATGTGGTGGAAGGTTTTCTGATCCTGTTTCCTCACCTCATTTAGTAACCACTTATATTTATGTTTACTTATGAAACATGCAGTGAATAAGAAGTGTTGGCCATTTTTTCACGTACTTGTGGTGTGCTTGCAAAAATAGAGAACAAGTGATCAAAATAAATGTCAGGACTGTTCGACAGGCTGGACAGAAGCTACTTTTAGAGCACATAGTTGGACAATTTGGGGATATCTACCCAATTTGTAGATGAGAGAATATAAGCTACGAGAGGAGAAGAGATTTGTCCAAAGTGGTAAGGAGTGACTGATCTGGGCTTAGGGCTTGGGTCCCCTTGCTCCCTGAACAGTGGTGTTTATTGCTTGAAGGTTGCCTTGGGATGAGAAAAAGCACCCTCATGGTGAAGGCCCAAAAAGTAGCAAGTGGGCGATGATTCTGAACAATGGCTCATCTGACCTACAGAAAGCCTTTACAGCCAACAGTAGAATAAGATCGTGCTGAGAAATAGAACCACTAGGAAGCCAAGGTACAGATTCCTTCTCTGAGCAGACCCCGACTTCCCCACACTGCCATTTCATCTCTCTCCTTTCTTCTCTAATTCAGTCTGGAGTCATTTCAGACCAGATTCATCCCTGATTGACTCCACTGGTTCAATTTAGTCATTGGACACTTTTCAGGACCTTCGGGTTAGAATTAATCTTACAAACTAAGGGAATGAATCTTACAAATTAAATTGGGCATGTCACCCTTCTGTCCACCGCCCCCCCCCGCTCCAGTTTTCTCCTGGAAGTCTGGTTTTATTCTGGGTCTTCTTGCCTGGTGTCTGTCCTATGAAGAACTCATGCGAAACTAAGTTCCCAAGAGGACTCTAGGCCCAAGGGGGTCAGGGATTGGGGTCCAAGGGTTGTTTTCGTACTCATCTGCCACTGAAAGAACTGTGGGCTGGATTCTTGGTGACCCTCTTCAGGTGCATCCCCCTAAACACCCCCCACCCCACCCCATTAATAAATTGACTTCATAAATGTAGTTGCATTCTAGATGGCCCCATTCCTAAGATGAACTTAAAGCCTTTCAAACCAGTCACTTCGTTGTCTGGACAGGGGAGCCTTTTTCCTGTAACAGGAGAGCCTGTGGAACAGTTGAGACTCCACTTCTTCGGGGGTTAAACATTCACTCTGAGTAAGGAATTCTGTCTTTAGTGGGGCATGTTCTTCAAGTGCCAGAGGAGAGAAGGGTGATTTTTCTGACATCCTCCAGCCTGCTTCTCCATATATGGAAATGTTTACCCACCACACTGATCTATTGGAAGGGAAGGAGGTGACTCAGGGTTTAGGAGAAGCAGGATTTGAATTCTTGCTTCCAGAAACAGAGTCGCCCCCTCCCCCCACCCCTCCCCCTCCTTTCCTTTGCCCCTTGTTCTGGGAGCCGAGGAGAGAAGGTTTCAGTACTGTTCCCCTTGGGCCTGGGAACCCCCTCCTTGCAGCGGGACTCAGGGTGTGTGAGAGAGAGTGAGGGCCAGCGGAAGGCCAGCTGCCTGTGGGGCCTGACGGCGCGTGAGTATTTCGTTATTGCCAGAGCCAGTGACATTTCTGCCCGCAGACCCACGGCTCAGAGTCCTGAGGGCTGGTTCGCTTGCATGGTGATGGGGCATGTGGCTGGGAGCGCTAGCTGCTTTCATTTGGGGTGTGGACAGCTGCTTTCCCAGGGTAATACTTCTCACAGTGGGATTTAGAGACGGGCTATGCCTGAGGAAAAATTCTATTCGTATATTAAAAATTAGAGTTATTCCTCCCACCTGAGGCCTAACTTAATTTGGGGAGAAAGATAATTTGGGAGTGTTGTCTGTCTGATTGCTAGGGCTAGAGTAACACCCCAGAAGGGGTGTTGGTGGACACTTGGGGAGGGCTAGTTTTATCTTGAAAAGCAGAGTCATGGTTGGACTTAAGGGTACGCAAAAGGTTTCTGTATAGCATTTGCACGGCATCCACTCTGCAATAAATACCTGGTGTGTGGACACTGCGCAGATCTGATAGACTGCCAGAGTTGGGATGATTTGATTGATCTGTTTCATTTTACAGCAGGATGGTGGGCAGGGGAGGCCCAGGAGTGCAGCTCACCTGCCTCGCAGGTACATGGCTAGTTAGGTGGGATTAGAATCCAGATCTTTTTATTCTCGGGTCATTCCTCCTTCTGCTACGTGGAAGCTGCCCCTTCAGACAAAGGCAGAGAAGATGCCCATTTTGCAGATGAGGAAATTGGGACTCGGGGTGCCAGAGTTGCCCACACTTATTGATCTGATTTGTGAGAAATTGAGAACTGGAACCAAGTTCTCCCAGGTCAGACCTCTTTCTATCATGTTACATGGACTCAAAGGTTTGAATTTGTTGTTTTTTTAATTTCACTTTTTTTTTTTCTTCTTTGGTTTCTACTTACCCTTTTCTTCTTTGGGTCATGTGAATATTGTTTGAATGTGAGCTGCTACCTTCCCATCTGCTTTGCTGCCTGTTATCTTTTTCTTTCCTGAAAGAGGATGATAGCTTGTCCAAGAGGAGGAACTGAATAGTGGAGGCCTTTATTTCAGCTTTACCCGTGGAGATGAAATTATGCACAGGCCTTGAAAGAAACTGATCAGGGCTTTCCATCTAAGCCTCTCCCACTATTCTTAAAGCTGCAAGAATTCTGGAGTATAATTGCCATTCATAGGTGAGCCCTGATTCTGAATAGATTTTAAACACACACACACACACACACACACACACACACACACACACACACACACACACACACACACACACACACACACACACACACACACCCAGACACACAGAGACTTCTTTAGCCTTCTTTGATGTGACAGCAGCATTCGACAGAGACCAAGAGGGCACCACCCCACTACAGTCCCCGCAATGTTACACGGCCCTAATGAGTAACTCTTCGTAGTCAGATCAGTTTCTGATCAGCTTGGGGGCCCCTTTCTCTAGTGCAGGAAAGATGTTGGAGATGTGTTTTGGAGAAGTGCTTTGATGCCCATGGCGTTAGGTGACAGATCACAATAGTGGGGAGAAAGTGCCCTGACACCTGAGCTTGTGTGGTCGGTGAGGAAGGGAGGGGAAGCAGCTCTCTAAGCGGCTCTGAAGCACGGGGGAGACGAGACAGGGACTTCCCTCCCGGGAACTTGCACGCACCCCACCTCCTCCTACCCGCTGTGCCTTGGCCGTGATTGTAGGCTCTGTTCACCAGGTGGGAGGAGCCTACCTTGAAGCGTAGAGGCTTGGGATGTTTTCCCGCTGTGATGCTGACCATGGGCACCAAGAGGTTAGGGTTGGTAGTACCAATGGGAATGCTTTGACTGCCCATAAGGAGAACTGACATGCACTGACTGCTCTCTGGGCGCCAGGCACTGGGCTAAGCACTTGACCTACATTGATTCATCACTACAGCTACCTGTGAGTAGGTACTATTTGGGGGGGGGGGGATTTACTTATTTATTTAAAAATTATTTGATTGAAGTATAGTTGCTTTACAATGTTGTGTTAATTTCTGCTGTACAGCAAAGTGATTCAGTTGGTACTATTGTTTTAATTGTATTTTTAATTTTGGTAGAATACACATAACGATTTTTACCATCTTAACCATTTTTTAAAAAAAATTATTTATTTATTTTATTTTTGGCCTTGTTGGGTCTTTGTTGCGTGCGGGCTCTTCTCTGGTTGTGGCGAGCAGGGGCTACTCTGTTGCGGTGCACGGGCTTCTCACTGCGGTGGCTTCTCTTGTTGTGGAGCACGGGCTCTAGGCACGCAGGCTTCAGTAGTCGTGGCATGCGGGCTCAGTAGTTGTGGCTCGCGGGCTCTAGAGTGCAGGCTCAGTAGTTGTGGCGCACGGGCTTAGTTGCTCCGCAGCATGTGGGATCTTCCCGGACCAGGGCTCGAACCCGTGTCCCCTGCATTGGCAGGCAGACTCTCAACCACTGCGCCACTAGGGAAGCCCCATCATCTTAACCATTTTTAAGTGTACAGCTCAGTAGTGTTCAGTACAGTCATATATTGGACAGCCAATCTCCAGAATGCTTTTCATCTTGCAAAACTGAAACTCTGTACCCATTAATCTTTTACTCCTCATTTTCCCCTCCCCCAGCCCCTGACAGCCATCATTCTGCCTTCTGTCTCTAAGAATTTGAATTTTCTAGGTATCTTATAGAAGTGGAATCATACAGTATTGGTCCTTTTGTGACTGGCTTCTTTCACTCAGCATAATGTCTTCAAGGTTCATCTATGTTGTAGCATTTGTCAGAATGTCCTTCTTTTTTATGGCTGAATAGTAATAAATTGTATATATACCGCCACATTTAATTTAGGTACTATTTTTTACCTCCATTTTATAGCGGAAGAACCTGAGGCTTTGAGGAGTTAATAAGTTGTCCAACACCATGCAGTCAGTAGTGGAGCTGGGATCGGAACCCAGGTCGTGTGGCTTTAGAGTGCATGTGATCAGGAGTAAGCAGATGGTGGAATTCAGCTGGCAAGAGTGTGAAAAACCAGGGTGATTCTCACCTGGGTGGTGACACCTCCTCACACGGTGCTGTGACAGTTCAGTAACCAAGTGTTCCCAAGGACCCTATGTACACAGGTATTTCCCTCTGGTTTATATTGGCCTCTGGGAAGCTCAGAGCCAAATGTGAAGCCCACCTCTAGCAAATGGTATGAGACATATGGCTTATATTTCTGTCCCTTTCCTTCACCTTATTTTTCCATCTCCCTTCCCAATTTTATTACTTTAAAAAAAATCATGAACGGTGTGCATCTTTTGTCAGGTACTTCAGATTTTTTCTGGAATGAGGCAGAATATATAAATCGATGACATGATATCAGGTATTTTTGTTATTATTATTGTCTAAGGAATAACTGGTCTGTGGAGCAGTGGACAGAGACTAAAAAGGAGATTTTGTAACCTGACTCTGCTGTTCACTCAGTGTCTAACTTGGGCGAAGGTGCATGCACCTTTCTGAGTCTCAGTTTTCCCACCTGGAAGATGGGGCTGCAGTTGATGAAAGCGAACATTTCGTCTGTGGTGAGCCCTGTTCTAGGTGCTCCACATGGTTTATCTCCTTTAATTCTCCCCACATTCCCGCCCCACCTTTAATATTATTTTTCTTTTTTCCTTATTAATTAATTAATTTATGGCTGCGTTGGGTCTTCATTGCTGCATGTGGGCTTTCTCTAGTTGCAGTGAGCGGGTGCTACTCTTCGTTGCAGTGCACGGGCTTCTCATTGCGGTAGCTTCTCTTGTTGCGGAGCATGGGCTCTAGGCGTGCAGGTTTCAGTAGTTGTGGCACGTGGGCTCAGTAGTGTGGCTCGCGGGCTCTAGAGCACAGGCTCAGGAGTTGTGGCACACAGGCTTAGTTGCTCCACGGCATGTGGGATCTTCCCGGACCAGGCCTCCAACCCGTGTCCCCTGCATTGGCAGGTGGATTCTTAGCCACTGCGCCACCAGGGAAGTCCTGTTGTCCCCTTTTTAGTTGAGATAAATAAGGCCTAGAGAAGTGGGAAAACTTGCCTGAACTCCTACAGCTCCTGGCTGCAAGAATCAGTGATCCGCGTCTGACTCCAAAGCCCAGGATGTTAGCTGCAGTGCTGGGCTACTTGCCTTGAAGCAGCCTTTGAGGCTTCTGTCATCTGTGGCATGCATTCATCTAATTTCATTAAGTCTTTATTGGATTCCCAATTATGTGCCTCTTACTGCTCTGGGCGCTGATCCAGTATTGGGTTTAGAGTGAAGAAAAAGACACACAAAACAATGATCCCTTGGAACTTACATTCTAGTAGGGTTGTGTGGAGGAGGCAGATAATAGATGAACATGTAAACAGCAGAGAATAATAAGTAACGCTTAGGAGGGTTCACAGAGGGTGCTCTGCCCGTGAGGGAATGAGGAAGAGCCCAGGAAGTGATGTTTAAGCTGAGCTCTGAATGACAAGGAGCCAGCCATGGGAAAGTCGGGGTTGGGCAGGGAGCATTGTAGGCAGAGGGCAAGGCCAGTGCCAGGGCTGTGGAGTGGGAATGAGTTTGTGTTTGAGGAACAGGGGAGACCAGTGTGCCAGAAGGTAGTGGACTGCTGAGGGAGAAGCATGAGATGAGGGCAAGGCCGTGGCTGGTAGGTGTCAGTGAGCTTGAGAAGGGGCTTGGAGCTGAATTGAGGTGTGATGGGAAGCATCTGAGTCACGTTTCCCAGCGTCATTCTGACTTCTGTGGGGGAAACGCATTGCAAGGAGTATAAGCAAGCCATAATCCAGGTGGAAGGTGGTAGTCACAGTGATTAGGGTAGTCGAAATGGAACCAGAGAGAAGGGGATGGGTTCATGACATGCTTTGGTGGGATTGTCTGACTCTGTAGGATGTCAGGTGCAGTTTCCTCCAGAGAAATGTCAAGCTCAAGTGGGCAGCAATCTGAGAGACCCCGATGGAGGTGGAATGGAGTGTCTGAGTGCTCCCCGCTTTGGTTTCTAGCCTTGAGCTTCTGGCCAAGGACTGGAGGGCAGTGGCTTCCTGCCTCTGACTTCCCGGCTGAGAGCTGCTGGAACACCCCACGATGAGCCCCGCAGAACGTGCCGCTTCCTTCGCTCTTTCTGGGTATTTGTGTAAAGCATTCTTTCCCACCAAGGATACAGAACATCAGAGTGATGTTGACTTCATGGGCCATATTTAACGTACGGTTTTTCCTTGATATGTCCTGTGTTCTTGCAGAGACTCCTGCCTCCGGTAAACTCTGTGGTGAGGCGCCTTCAACCACCCTGTCAGATGGATTTAGAAGGCTCAGTGGGGGCCCAGAAGAGTTGGGGCTTCAAAGCCCCACCTTGCCTTGGGGACCCTGGTCCAAGGGTACCCCTCAGCCCTCCTCTTTTATTTACATTTGAATTCACACTTGCTGGACCTTGCCCTGCTCCCTGTAATTCCTTTTCATGGGCTGGACTTCCCTGTAAGTACTCCAATTTTCAATGGACAAACTGGTCTCAGAGAAGTTAGGTGATTAGTCAATGTTAGGTAGTGGCTGAGTCAGTTTGGGAATCCAAGATTCCTGACCGAGCCTCGTGCTCTGGCCACCAGGCCAAAGTGACCTAGCATGTGACCTTTTCCCAGGGTGTCTCATGGCGATCTTATACTGCACTTGGCCTAAGCCTAGAGATGCTCAGAGATTATAGACAGAGTCATCTGAAATTCACTCCTGAGGCTTCTTGACAAACTCCTCTTCAAATAGTTTGCTGTCTATAGTTGCCAGTGTTTTTTTTTTTGTTTTTTTTTTTTTTTGCAGTACGCGGGCCTCTCACTGTTGGGGCCTCTCCCGTTGCGGAGCAACAGGCTCCGGACGTGCAGGCCCAGCGGCCATGGCTCACGGGCCCAGCCGCTCCGCGGCACATGGGATCCTCCCGGACCGGGGCACAAACCCGCGTCCCCTGCATCGGCAGGCGGACTCTCAACCACCACGCCACCAGGGAAGCCCTGTTTTTTTTTTTTTACACTCTTTTAGCATCATCTCTTAAAAACAATGTTTTGTTTTTGCTCACTTGAATTTCTTTTAAAATTTCTCTCGTATATTACCCATTCATTGAGTCAACAAACATTTATTGAGTTCTTACTGTATGCCAGGCATTGTGCTAGGTGCCGGGGATGGATTCAAAGATAATTTGGAGGCGTATGGGAGTGGATAATTACAGCACAGTGAGATAAGTGCTATAATAGAGGGATATATAAGGAGCTAGAAATAGCACTATGAATAACATCTCTGAACAAATTGCCTTCGTTTTTTCCTTTTGGATTATTCCCTTATGTATATTGCCCAAAGTGGGATTACTGGGTCATTTAAAAGATGAAAACAATTTGGCACAAAAAGATGTAATGACTTTGCCTGGGGAATATAGCTCAATTTTCAACAGGGGGAAAATTGTTGACAATTCCAGATTTAGATACTTCACCAGGAGGATTGGGCAGTTTTTATACTATTTCTATCAATGTGGTGGCTTTCAGGGGGAGCACCTATTCTAAACATGTCACCCCACATGTAGAAACACATATCCTTATATTTAATCTCACAGATTCCTTGTTAATGCTCACAAGAACCTAGCTATGTAAGTATGATCGTTTCCATTTTACAACGGAGGAAACTGTGCCTTCGTTAAAAGGAAGTGACTTGCTCAGCATTCCATAGTTAATTAGTGGAGAATCCTAGAATCAAGTGTAAGGTCTTTTGATTCTATAACTCCTATCCTGTACTCCATGCTCTTTTTACCAACTGGGGGGGTACTTATGCTCCAGCGAGGGCCTGGAATTCATTTAGTTATCTGTAGAAACTCTTCTCGAGAAGGTCAGGATCCATGAGATAGGTATAGAAGTCCTAACCTCCAGAGGGTCCAGTGTCCCGCTGTACATTGACCTGAAAGGACCTGAAGGCCCTTTATTCCTGACTGTGGCCCAGGTCCTGAAAGGTTAGTGCATGGTCTTAGCACTGAAGCACAGAATCCCAAGGAAAGCTGAGACCATGCCACAGTCCTGCTTTGAAACATTTATTATTTTCCTAGTATATTGAGTGGTATTTCCCTGACTTTTAATTCACTTATTTTGTTATTCGTAACATTTTCCTAGTATTTTTGGCATTTAAGTTAAAAACTCCTGCCCCTGCTACCCAGGGCTCATCATAACCAGACAGCAGTAGCTTGTGAACACCCTTGATGTTCCCGCTCACTCATTTTTTCACTTTCATGCTGTAACTCATGCTGTTCTTCTAGCCTGAGATGAACTCTCCCATCTTCATCCCTAGAACTCTTGCTTCTCCTGTAAACTTCTGCACAGATGCCACTTTCTGAATGAAGTAACCTCTGATCACCATCCGTTCCCTACCATCCATACGCCCCTAGAAGCGATCTGTCTGTTCTGCTAACTCACAACACAGTGGGCCAGGAGGCAATAAAGTATAACCGTATGGTGCTTACAGGCATGGGATCTGGATTTGAGTTTTGGCTGTGATGCTTCCTAGCTGTGTGATTCGTGAGGTCAGTTAACCTGATGAGTTGCCTCATCTGTCAAGTGGGTACAAATAATCACACCAACCCACAGCTCGTTATGAAGATTTGTACTGTCATCTGTGCTTCTTCTATGGCACCTGCCATCACCTACTTTATGTTTTATCTCTGTTTCTAGACTGGGAGCTCTTTAAGGGCAGGAAGGGTCACATCTTGCTTGCGCCTTTGACGTATGGGACCTGCCACAAAGTCTTCTTTAAGGGAAAGGTTTCCTTATAACATCACTGGTGGCATCACTGAGTTCAGGCTCATTACAAGGCCCCAGTCACGTGGTGCCAGCCTGGCTGGGAGCTCTGTGATATGGAGCTTTGAGCACACGTAGTACGTGCTGATAGGCCTCTGGCTCCTGCTTCTTGAGTGACAGAAAAGAGGCTAGAGCTTGTGTTTAGCCTGTGTTCTTCTGGTTCATCAAATTGGGTAGTGCTGACATTTCCCTAAAGGCGGAATGGAAATCCTGTTTGGAACACGAGACTTGGTTTCTTTTCTGGGTCTTCCATGGGTGAGTGTTACAGACTAGAGCAAAGTGTCAATGGAGGGGTGGGTTTGGGGCAACTCTGAGGGCCACCCACTCCTCTGACTTCTCTGGGTGGGACCCCAGAGAAGGGTCCCTCCAGAGGAAGCTTTCGTTCAGACACTCCCACCCTTGCTGTGCTTGGAAGCTGATTATGGAAGGGGATTCAGTTCCATGTAACTTTCTCTTGTGTCATTTTCCAAAATGCAGTAGCCATGAGTCTCAAGAGCCCGTGTTTTAGCCAGGCACACAAGGTCCTCCATGTTCTGGCCACAGCATTCCTTTCCAGCCTCATGTCCCACCACCTCCCTCCATGTTTTTTTGCCACTGGCCTCACCAGATTAGTCACTTTCCCCAAGAAGAACACCCTGAACTCATCTCCTTAAGGCCTTAGCACACTGTGTTCTCTGGGCCTATTTCCCTCCTCCTCATACTTGGAAATCCTCTCAGGTCTTCAGGCCCAGTTTAGAAGGCATCATCCGCAGAGCTCTTCCTGACCCTCAAAAGGACACTGCACGTACTGGTACTTTGCACACTTTTCCTTCTGTCTTGTCACGGGCGAGTGTGTCCCTCTTGAACCTGTGAGCTCTTTGAGAGCTTAAGGCATGTCTGACTCAGCGCCTATATCTGCGAGGCCCGTACACTGTGCCTTCTTAAGGACAGGAGGTGCCAGCAAATGCCTGTTTTGTGCACCTCTGAATGCAGGGCATCTGACATCGTGGCAGCTAATGGTTGCGCCGGGGGGTGTTCAGAAGCTCATGCTAGGATTACCCGTGATTCATTTGATTATGAGCCCAGACATCTGAATAATGTTTTTGAGTTGCCCTGATATAAGCTCATTGCTAACTTTTCTCAGGCCTGCTTCTCACATACCTGGCAGATGTCTGCTTAGTGCCAGGGCTCTGAGCTCTTTATTTCACTTAAGACGTAGTGGCAAGATCGTATGGCAGCTTCTATTTTTAGTTTTTTGAGGAACCTCCATACAGTTTTCCATAGTGGCTGCACCAATTTATGTTCTCACCAACAATGTAGAATTGTTCCCTTTTTTCCATGTGATCCAGCAATCCCAATCCTGGGTGTATATCCGGACAAAACTATAATTCGAAAAGATACATGTACCCCTATGTTTATAGCGGCCTTATTCACAATAGCCAAGATATGGAAACAACCTAAAAGTCCACTGACAGATGAATGGATAGAGAAGATGTGCTATATATACACAATGGACTACTACTCAGCCATAAAAAAGAATGAAATAATGCCATTTGTAGCAACATGGATGGACCTAGAGATTACTATACTAAGTGAAGTAAGTCAGAAAGAAAAAAAACAAATATCATATGATATCATTTACATGTGAAATCTAAAATATGACACAAAATAACCTATCTATGAAACAGAAACAGCCTCACAGACATAGAGAACAGACTTGTGGTTGCCAAGGGGAAGGGGAGGTGGGGGAGGGATGGATTGCAAATTTGGAAGTAGCAGATGCAATCAATTATATATAGAATGGATAAACAACAAGGTCCTACTGTACAGCACAGGGAACTATATTTAATATCCTGTGATAAACCATATTGGAAAAGAATGTGAAAAAGAATATACATATATACATACATATATATATCTGAATCACTTTGCTGTACAGCAGAAATTAACACAACATTGTAAATCAACTCTACTTCAATAAAGTAAATTAAAAAAGAAGAACATAACAGCAGGGTGACATTCAAGAAGGATCTATCTGCTTTTAATGTGAACATTTTTTAGTTTGCAAGTTCAGACTTTGTTTTAAAATGTGAACACAGCAGAAGATTTTTTTCCAGGTATATTTCTGCCTCTAGCAGAATAGCTGTCCACAGTATAGTTTTAACTGCAAAATAATAAAACACAGGTCGTGGAGCTTGATTTTGAAGACTTGGGGTCAAGTCTTGGCTTTACCATTTACTAGCCCCCAAATCTTAGACAGTTGTTTGACCTCCCTGACCCTTAGTTTCCTCAGTGGACAATTGGGAAATATTTTTCATAGGGCTGATGGATAGTTGAAATGAGGTCTTGGGCATTAAATTGGGGTTTTTACTACTGTCTGGCTCATCAATTGGATTCGAAGGACATTTTTAGATAGCGGTTCCAAAGAGTTTGTTTTGGTGGAAAATGCATGGATGTATAAGTTTTCAGGCATGTATTTTATTTTGTTTTATTTTTTGGATGACAAAATAAATGAATTTACAGTCAGGGGACACACAGTATCTAGCAGGCCTAGTGAACATACATGGCTTATAAGACTCAGTTATAGTTCTAATAAATTAGAACCACAGAACCATAGGCTTTGAGAAATTGTAGATAGAAGCTTTGGAAGATGAGGGGGTGCGAATTGATTAATGCACACTGCCTGCAGGCTCTGTGCTTTGCATGCTGGGTACGGCACCCCAAGAAATGATTTCATATACCCTGATGGGTAGGTGATATTAGCCCCACTTTGAAGACAGGAAAGCTTGAGCTCAGGGAGGTTAAATAATTTACACAGGTCCCATAGCAAAGCCTTGAACTTCGCCCTGTACTTGTGATGGCCTCTAGAAATCCTTTCCATTTACAGAAGTGACAAGACCTGCCTTTATCCCTTCATTCCAGGGCAGCCACAAGTTCTGGGCCAGATAAAGCAATGGAAATCGGCAGTCTTAATGTCCCATAACTTGTTTAATGAGTCTAGAAGAGTGTCTTGACTTTTCCTGCTAGGAATCTGCTCATTTGGAGCTCCTTTGACTGTACTCATTCGAATATCAGCCTTTACTTCTCTTTCTCCCTTTTGGGGAGATATTTGCCATTGGCCAGCTGCACCTTTGAGGTCAGGGGTGTATTTGAAGATGACTTCATATTTTCTTTAAGAAAAAAAAATTACAGGTGGAAATTAAATCTGTGGAGAATTTCCCATCATCTCCTCCAACATGTGGTAGTGGGAAGAGGCAGCACGGGGCTGGGAGGTAGGGAGTTCTCACCTGGCGCCTATCACTGACCAGTGAGAGGACTTGGGCCAAGCCTTCCTTTCCCTTTCAGGGTTTCAACGTCTTCATCTGTAAACAGTGAGGGCACCATCAGGTGACTCCTAAGATTTTAAAACTCTGCATGTCTTGTGGTGTCAAAACCATCAGTTTCTGCGGAGCTGCGTAATCCTGCAGCTGTTTCTCTGCTATTTTTCAATCTTCAGGTTTAATCTATCCAACAGTGTATAATTTTTTAAAGGGAAGCTTTTATAGACACTTCTGAAAATAAAATGGGGGGGGAATAAATGGATGTTAAAAAATAGAAAACAACCAATTAAATGGTGTATAGTATGTAATTCTCCTTGGAAACTTACAGAGAAATCGAGGCGCACTTTAACAACTGGTAATTTAAATTGCATTTGAACTCTGCTAATGGTTTGTTTGCATGAGAACTTCAATCATTTCACAGTGGTTTTTTAGCAGAACTGCTTGTTCTCTTTATGGAAAAGAAGAAAAAAAATTGTTAGAAGAAAAGTTGACAGTGGAAAAGGGTAACCCTGTTCATTTGTGCATGGAGAGAAGCTAGCCAGTGCCTGAGACATTGCCCCAGGCCCAAGGTGGAGAGCTTTACCTTTCGGCAAGGTTTGAAAATCTGGGAAGTCAGCTGCTCTTTGCTGCTGTTGTAGAAACGGTATGATTGATATCTCCCTCTGCAAGGAGAAGCTTAGGTTTCCTGGGGCTTGGAGGTGGGGTCTTTTTGTTTTTATTTATTTATTGTTTTTGAGATTTTACTGTTCACAGAGCCAGCGTTGGACTCCTCACATTCCATTCCCTCAGCAAGTTTGAAATTATGCCTTTCTCTCATTTTAGTGAGATGGCTTTGAAATTTCGAATGCCCGTCAAGAGCGCTAGCTCTCAGGAAACACATTGCTTTGCCGGACTCACCTTGATTATACTCCATTTTCCCAACTTAGTCTCTTTCTGCTGTTGGGCTATATGCAAAAACTTTTTTTTCTTTTTAACATCTTTATTGGAGTATAATTACTTTACAATGGTGTGTTAGTTTCTCCTGTATAACAAAGTGAATCAGCTATACATATACATATGTCCCCATATCTCCTCCCTCTTGCATCTCCCTCCCACCCTCCCTATCCCACCCCTCTAGGTGGTCAAAAAGCACCGAGCTGATCTCCCTGTGCTATGCAGCGTCTTCCCAGTAGCTCTCTGTTTTACATTTGGTAGCATATATAAGTCCATGCCACTCTCTCACTTCGTCCCAGCTTACCCTTCCCACTCCCTGTGTCCTCAAGTACATTCTCTCTGTCTGCGTCTTTATTCCTGTCCTGCCCCTAGGTTCTTCAGAACCTTTTGTTTCTTTTAAGATTCCATATATATGTATTAGCATACGGTATTTGTCTTTCCCTTTCTGACTTACTTCACTCTGTATGATAGACTCTAGGTCTATCCACCTCATTACAAATAGCTCAATTTCGTTTCTTTTTATGGCTGAGTAATGTTCTATTGTATATATGTGCCACATCTTCTTTATCCATTCATCTGTCGATGGACACTTAGGTTGCTTCCATGTCCTGGCTATTGTAAATAGTGCTGCAATGAATTTTGTGGTACATGACTCTTTTTGAATTATGGTTTTCTCAGGGTATATGCCCAGTAATGGGATTACTGGGTCGTATGGTAGTTCTATTTTTAGTTTTTTGAGGAACCTCCATACTGGTCTCCATAGTGGCTGTATCAATTTACCTTCCTACCAACAGTGCAAGAGGGTTCCCTTTTCTCCACACCCTCTCCAGCATTTATTGTTTCTAGATGTTTTGATGATGGCCATTCTGACAGGTGTGAGGTGATACCTCATTGTAGTTTTGATTTGCATTTCTCTAATGATCAGTGACGGTGAGCATCCTTTCATGTGTTTATGCAAGAGCTTTGAAGCGGGTGTTCTGAGCTCTGGGTGTGTAAGTCCTGGTTTTCCTCTGAAGCTGATTGCGTGGCTGATGGCAGGTCTCTTGCCAGCGAGTGTCGGTGACCTCTTCTGTTACAGTGGCCGTACCTCGGTCCAGTGGAGCGAGCCCCGGACTTGAGCCCTGGGCTGCCTGCCACTCACTAATGGTGTGCTCCTGCGTGGCCACCTCCCTCCTCTGGCCCCCAGGTTCTTCTGCTGTCAGTTGGAAGAGTTGAAGTGGGTCATTTTTAAGGTCTCTCTCAACTTTGAGCTTGTACAGGTATTTGAAGATTGAATGGGATCATATTCACAAAACAATTGTATGATTGGTTCAATACTGTTCAAAATGACAGCAATGAAAATGGGAGTAGTCATTTTTCTGGTATGTGGATTTCCCCTGTGTCTACAAAAGACACATTTTGTAACAACCAGCTACCCTGGAATACTTGTCTGTTGGAATATATATTGCAGAGTCCATAGCAAAATACTGATTGTTCTTAATGAAATAAATAAAGTCCTCCAGTAATGAGGACTTCCCCTGAAGCATCAAGGTTGTCCAGCCCTCTGCTGCTCACTGGCTCTCATGTTTTGGGCAAGGAAACTGAGGTTCACAGCGGCCACTAGATCCCATAGTTAGAAATCTATCTCCAAACTCATACTCCTTGTCTCTTTTTATCTATTGTAGTTCAGATTTTGCTGTTAATTTTTTCTTGCCTAAAATGTGAGTATCTAATTGATCTATCTCTTTCACTTCTGATATTATGATGAAGCCATATTCCCCCCGAAAGCTGAGGTATGAACACTGGGGTACCAGCATTCTCTTTCCTCATCATTCTGAGGCACATTAGTGAAATAGAAGTGCCAGGAGCTGACTGGCCGCTTAGGAGATGCCGAGGTCAGCCACTAGATTTGCGGGTTTCAAGCCTGGTCTTCATTCCCAGTATGGTTTACCCAGTAAGTTCATAAACTTGGGAAGTTCTACAGCTGGTAAGATCCTAGAGATTCATAAGCAACCTTCTTCTCCCATTTCTGCAGGTGGGAACATTGAGGAAACGGAACTGAAGACAGAATCCAGTCACCTGATTCCAGTTCATTGCTTTCTCCGTTGTTCTTCAGGACACTCATCGGAGGGAAGATATTTGTCCGCAGTTGGTGAGTCCTATGCAAAGAAGAAAACTTTTTCCTTTTGTAATCAATATGCATATTTTAATGAGTTTTAAAAAGCAGTGGTTTCCATTTAAAGCATGGGCACTGGTAACTAGGATGGGCTAAGAACTAAGAAGAACAAAAATGTTCTTCCTGTCTTCTTGAGCCGAGTTCATTGGCAATGGACAGGATATAATAATGCTAATAGAATGTGTGGCAAAGCAAAGGCAGGACTCAGCTCTTGGAAGGTGGAAGGAAGAGAAATTGGAAGAAGGTTTGGACGAATGAGGATTTTAGATTGCCAATAATTGCATTGCTTCCTTCTTTCTCCTTTGTCATGGAGGGAAGTGTTCTTGAAATTGAAGGACCAGAAAGGAAGTGTCAATGAACAGTGTTGTGGGCGTTTCTGAGGAAAAGAAGTAGTAGTATTGAGCGGCTCTTGCTCTCCCCGGTGCAAGATGCTTCTTCTGTGATCTTACTGTATTTTCACATCAACCCTTTGAGGTAGGGGAAGCTAAATTCGCTTAGTCAAGGGTGTGCACCTGTGTCTTAAAGGGCCTGCACGGGCTCCACAGGGATCTGAGTTTGAATCTTGGAATCCTGTTGCACACTCAGAAAGGAGAATGGTGAGCAGGTAAGGGAAACCTTCCCTTGTGTTTTGGAATTCCTCTGTGTTTATAGTAGGTAGAACATCGTATTCTAGAAAAGAATCGATGGTGTGGGATACCCTGGGCTGTAGGGGGATCTGAGGAAAATAGCTGGGGGATTCTGGGAAAGGCTTCTGTTTAGAATTCTAGATTTTTGCTCTCCATCTCCAGGGCCAGTCCCTATATGCCCCACCTCTGGCTTTTTACCAGATAAATAATATGTGTTGCCATGTTTATGGTGTAGTTTTTCAAAAGGGAGCAGATGCTGTTGTGATCCATAAAACCTAATTTCATTTAAAAAAGTATGGCTGAGTTTACAGTTACATTTTGTTTTCTTAATCAATGTATCTTTAAAGAACACCCAGTGTTCTTTGCACCTATGAATCTGCATAAGATGAAAGGCTGGAAACCACTGCTTGGACTCTGTTAACATTTCAAACATGGTCTGAGATGTTTTGCCCCAAGCATATACTTTGAGCATCAGATGTAAACCTTTGTTCTCCGCTCTACTGCCTGAGTTTTTTCAGTGCTTAAAATTAAATTGTGATGAATATGAAGCCTTGTACTTGGATTCAAACAAAAAATCGAGTGTGTCGTGACAGAATGGGAGAGAGCACCTTACCAGGAGCACGTTGGAAGAAACTCAGAAGCGTCTGTTGTCCATAAGCCAATTATGAGCCAGCAGTGGTCTTCCAAAACACTGATGCAGCCTCAGATTGCAGTACAGAGAGAACGACGTGGGTGGGTGACCTTGCCAGAAGCTGGCAAGTCCCGAGGTCAGGTGGGCTTTAGGCTCAGTTTGAGCAGGACCTGGGCTCCATTTCTCTGCAGTGCTCCTTGCTCTGCCCTTTTGTGTGTGTGTTGCCTTCATCCTCAGGATGTTTCCCCTCTTGGTCACGAGCTGGCTGCCTGCTGTCACCTGGAAGCTTATGGCAGCTACACAGTGGAGAAGAGGTGGTTCCTCCAAAGAGTATGTGAGTGCTGATAGGGGGCAGAGAGAGGACTAAGGCTTTGTGGGTGACCATAAACCTTTTTTCTACCCTCCTGTTGGGGCTCTCCTGGGGTGTTGAACTTTAGTCCTTGCCTCCTCCTCTGAAATGGACGTTAGCCACCTGGCCTGTCCACACTAGGATGCTGAGAGGACCGGAAATGATGTCCCACTGTTACAGGAATGAGACCGGTAAAGGCAGGATGCAGGGCACACGTGACAATGGCCTTTAAGAATATAAAATGCAGTCAGAAGAGGGGTAGCGTCTCCTGCTCATATGTGTAGCTCCACAGGCTAGTAGGATCTCTGGCACATAATAGGTGCACAGTGCATTTTCCTGGATAGAAAGACTAAATCCAAAGGTAGTGACTGGCCCTTTTCCTGAGGGTGTTCTATCAGGTGCTGGCCAATTCTCTGTTGGAAAGCTTTAGGAATTCTAGCACAGATGAGGCTGAACTTCATGGTTTTATGAGAATGAAGCAAATAACTGGACAGAAATAGGTTTCTGGGACCAGTACACCTTAAGAAGTTTGCGAGTGCATAAAAAGGCAGTGAGTATGGTGGCATGGGGCATCAGAAGACCTGCCAAATATTAGATGTGCAACCCTAGAAAACAACATCCCTCCACCTTCATTCCCCTGATCAGAGAATTAGGAATAATGATCGTTGTCCTGCTCACCTCTCGTGTTTGTTTAGAGCAAGTGGGTTGATAGATGCCAACTTGTTTTGCAAACTGTAATCCATACATGATAGGTCATTACACTTGTCTTTAGTTTCAACATAAAGAATATAAAGAAAAATAAGACATTGACAATAAAGAAAAATATTGATCTTGAATATAAAGAAACATAAGACAATGGAATGTGCAATCCCCTGCACTGTTCCTGGTGCATAGTATATGCTCAGTGTGTGTCCTTCCTTCCAACTCTGTACCCACATCATCCCCAGGACTGGATGGGCAGTAATTTGTCCTCAGTCTTGGAAAGGAGCTAGATCTGGAACCTAGCTTAATGATCATGGTTGAAGTTGAGATGAAGTTGTGTATCATGATTACTTTCCATATTTGTTTTTGCTCTAGGCAGCAGGAGGTGGAGGGAAGTACATTCAGAGACTGAGGAAGTCTCAGTGCTTTGAGAAATTCCCTAGAAGCTATAGTCCAGCCATTTGGGACTTGCGTTGTTTGAGGAGATAATCACACCTGCTCTAGGCATGACTGGCCTAGTGGGAGTCAGGAAGGAAATTATTTCCCTCTGTTGATACTAGCGTACAATTGTTGATGGTAGCCAAGGGCTTTCGGTTTTAATATTTCCTCTTTGGTCCTCAGAAGAATCAGGTATTAATCTCTGCCGGAAGCAAAGCATTGGTCACTTCCGCCAGAGGTGAAGGTCTTGGCTCCCTGCAGCCTGTCGGTCAGGTGATTTCTGCGCATGTGTGACCATCTGTGTAGACAGCTTTAATGCTGTTTATGTTACTGCTTCAAAAGTTACGAAAGGATTTGTTGGGTCTGAGCAGGGACTCATCCAGACTCCTGAGGCCCTGTGGTTGTTCTGTAACCAAGGGATGAGTTGTCGGAGATGTTTTGCTGTCTATGTAAGTAGAAGGTGGAGCTGGCTCTTTTGTTTCCTTCCTCCTAATTCCACATGCTTCTATTTCCTGACCTCAGCACAGTGGACACACTTGTACTCTACCTTGGGCAGAGCCCTAGGTTGTCAGGAGTTCTCAGGTTCTCCCCCATTGGGCTACTGTGTGGTGGAGGGGGGCTGATGGCGAATGGATGGAGAGCCCCCTGAGTCCTGTATAGATTGCTGCCAAATATTTACTCCTGGTTCACAGGGCGTGTGCTAGCTCTCTGCCCAGGTCTTTTTTTTTTTCTTTAACATCTTTATTGGAGTATAATTGCTTTACAATGGTGTGTTAGTTTCTGCTGTATAACAAAGTGAATCAGCTATACATATACATATATCCCCATATCTCCTCCCGCTTGCATCTCCCTCCCACCCTCCCTATCCCACGCCTCTAGATGGTCACAAAGCAGGGAGCTAATCTCCCTGTGCTATGTGGCTGCCTCCCACTAGCTGTCTGTTTTACATTTGGTAGTGTATATGTGTCCATGCCACTCTCTCACTTTGTCCCAGCTGACCCTTCCCCCTCCCTGTGTCCTCAAGTCCATGCTCTCCGTCTGCGTCTTTATTCCTGTCCTGCCCGTAGGTACTTCAGAACCATTTTTTTTTTCTTTAGATTCTGTATATATGTGTTAGCATACGGTATTTGTTTTTCTCTTTCTGACTTACTTCACTCTGTATGACAGACTCCAGGACCATCCACATCACTACAAATAACTCAATTTCATTTCAGTTTAACTGAGTAATATTCCATTGTATATATGTGCCACATCTTCTTTATCCATTCATCTCTTGATGGACACTTAGGTTGCTTCCATGTCCTGGCTATTGTAAATAGAACTGCAGTGAACATTGTGGTACATGACTCTTTTTGAATTATGGTTTTCTCAGAGTATATGCCTAGTAGTGGGATTGCTGGGTCATATGGTAGTTCTATTTTTAGGTTTCTAAGGAATCTCCATGCTGCTCTCCATAGTGGCTGTATCAATTTACATTCCCACCAAAAGTGCAAGAGGGTTCCTTTTTCTCCATGCCCTCTCCAGCATTTATAGTTTGTAAATTTTTTGATGATGGCCATTCTGACAGGTGTGAGGTGATACCTCATTGTAGTTTTGATTTGTATTTCTCTAATGATCAGTGATGCTGAGCATCCTTTTGTGTGTTTGTTGGTAATCTGTATATCTTCTTTGGAGAAATGTCTATTTAGGTCTTCTGCCCATTTTTGGATTGGCTTGTTTGTTTCTTTGACATTGAGCTGCATGAGCTACTTGTAAGTTTTGGAGATTAATCCTTTGTCAGTTTCTTCATTTGCAAATATTTTCTCCCATTCTGAGGGTTGTCTTTTCATCTTGTTTGTAGTTTCCTTTTCTGTGCAAAAGGTTTTAAGTTTCATTAGGTCCCGTTTGTTTATTTTTATTTCCATTTCTTTTGAAGGTGGGTCAAAAAGGATCTTGCTGTGATTTATGTCATAGAGTGTTCTGCCTATGTTTTCCTCTAAGAGTTTTATAGTGTCTGGTCTTACATTTAGATCTTTAATACATTTTGAGTTTATTTTTATGTATGGCATTAGGGAGTGTTCTAATTTCATTCTTTTACATGTAGCTGTCCAGTTTTCCCAGCACCGCTTATTGAAGAGGGTGTCTTTTCTCCATTGTATATTCTTGCCTCCTTTATCAAAAATAAGGCAACCATAGGTGAATGGGTTTATCTCTGGGCTTTCCATCCTGTTCCTTTGATCTCTATTTTTGTTTTTGTGCCAGTAGCATACTGTCTTGATTACTGTAGCTTTGTAGTATAGTCTGAAGTCTGGGAGCCTGATTCCTCCAGCTCTATTTTTCTTTCACAAGATTGCTTTGGCTCTTCGGGGTCTTTTGTGTTTCCATACAAACTGTGAAATTTTTTGTTCTAGTTCTGTGAAAATTGCCAGTGGTAGTTTGATAGGGATTGCACTGAATCTGTAGACTGCTTTGGGTAGTACCATCATTTTCACAATGTTGATTCTTCCAATCCAAGAACATGGTATATCTCTCCATCTGTTTGTATCATCTTTAATTTCTTCCATCAGTGTCTTATCGTTTTCTGCATACAGGTCTTTTGTCTCCTCAGGTAGGTTTATTCCTAGGTATTTTATTCTTTTTGTTGCAGTGGTAAATGGGAGTGTTTCCTTAGTTTCTCTTAAAGATTTTTCATCATTAGTATATAGGAATGCTAGAGATTTCTGTGCATTAATTTTGTATCCTGCTACTTTACCAGATTCATTGATTAGCTCTAGTAGTTTTCTGGTATTTAAAGTCTGTTTTGTCTGATATGAGAATTGCTACTCTAGCTTTCTTGTGATTTCCATTTGCATGGAATATTTTTTTTGGTCCCCTCACTTTCAGTCTGTATGTGTCCCTAGGACTGAAGTGGGTGTCTTGCAGACAGCATATATACTAGTCTTGTTTTTGTATCCATTCAGCCCCAGTCTATGTCTTTTGGTTGGAGCATTTAATCCATTTACATTTAAGGTAGTTATTGATGTGTATGTTCCTATTACCATTTTCTTAATTGTTTTGGGTTTGTTATTGTAGGTCTTTCCCTTCTCTTGTGTTTCCTGCCTAAAGAAGTTCCTTTAGCATTTGTTGTAAAGCTGGTTTGGTGGTGCTGAATTCTGTTCGCTTTTGCTTGTCTGTAAAGGTTTTAATTTCTCCATTGAATCTGAATGAGATCCTTGCTGGGTAGAGTAATCTTGATTGTAGGTTTTTCCCTTTCGTCACTTTAAATATGTCCTGCCACTCCCTTCTGGCTTTCAGAGTTTCTGCTGAAAGATCAGTTGTTAACCTTATGGGGATTCCCTTGTACGTTATTTGTTGTTTTTCCCTTGCTGCTTTTACTATTTTTTCTTTGTATTTAATTGTTGATAGTTTGATTAATATGTGTCTTGGCGTGTTTCTCCTTGGATTTATCGTGTATGGGACTTTCTGTGCTTCCTGACTTGATTGACTGTTTCCTTTTCCATATTAGGGAGGTTTTCAACTATAATCTCTTCAAATATTTTCTCAGCCCCTTTCTTGTTTTGTTCTTCTTTTGGGACCTCTATAATTTGAATGTTGGTGCGTTTAATGTTTTCCCAGATTTCTCTGAGGCTGTCCTCAATTCTTTTCATTCTTTTTTCTTTATTCTGCCTTGCAGTAGTTATTTCCACTATTTTATCTGCCAGGTCACTTATTGATTCTTCTGCCTCAGTTATTCTGCTATTGATTCCTCCTAGAGAATTTTTAATTTCATTTATTGTGGTGTTCTTCATTGTCTGTTTGCTCTTTACTTCTTTTAGGTCCTTGTTAAACGTTTCTTGTATTTTCTCCATTCTATTTCCAAGATTTTGGATCATCTTTATTGTCATTACTCTGAATTCTTTTTCAGGTAGATTGCCTATTTCCTGTTCATTTATTTGGTCTGGTGGGTTTTTACCTTGCTCCTTCATCTGCCGTGTGTTTCTCCATCTTGTTATTTTGCTTAATTTACTATGTTTGGGGTCTCCTTTTCACAGGCTGCGGGTTTGTAGTTCCCGTTGTTTTTGGTGTCTGTCCCCAGTGGGTAAGGTTGGTTCAGTGGGTTGTGTAGGCTTCCTGGTGGAGGGGATTGGTGCCTGTGTTCTGGTGGATGATGCTGGATCTTCTCTTTCTGGAGGACAGAACCGCATTTGGTGGTGTGTTTTGGGGTGTCTGTGACCTTATTATGATTTTAGGCAGGCTCTCTGCTAATGGGTGGGGTTGTGTTCCTGTCTTGCTAGCATAGGGTGTCCAGCACTGTAGCTCGCTGGTTGTTGAGTGGAGCTGGTTCTTAGCATTGAGATGGAGATCTCTGGGAGTGCTTTTGCCGTTTGATATTATGTGGAGCCGGGAGGTCTCTGGTGGACCAGTGTTCTGAACTTGGCTCTCCCACCTCAGAGACTCAGGGCTGACATCTGGCCAGAGCACCAAGACCCTGTCAACCACATGGCTCAGAAGAAAAGGGAGAGAAAAAGAAAGAAAAAAATAAAATAAAATTATTAAAACAAAAAATATTAAAAATAAAAGAATTAAAAAGTAATAAAAAAAGAAAGAAAGAAAGAAGAGATCAACCAAGCCAAAAAAACAAATCCATCAATGATGGCAAGCACTGAAAACTATACTAAAAAACAAGCAAACAAAAACGGACAGACAGAACCCTAGGACAAATGGTAAAAGCAACGCTATACAGACAAAACTCAGGGCTGACATCTGGCCAGAGCACCAAGACCCTGTCAACCACATGGCTCAGAAGAAAAGGGAGAGAAAAAGAAAGAAAAAAATAAAATAAAATTATTAAAACAAAAAATATTAAAAATAAAAGAATTAAAAAGTAATAAAAAAAGAAAGAAAGAAAGAAGAGATCAACCAAGCCAAAAAAACAAATCCATCAATGATGGCAAGCACTGAAAACTATACTAAAAAACAAGCAAACAAAAACGGACAGACAGAACCCTAGGACAAATGGTAAAAGCAACGCTATACAGACAAAATCACACAAAGAAGCATACACATACACCCTCACAAAAAGAGAAAAAGGGAAAAACAATAGATTTATATGCATATAAAAAAAAGGAAGAGAGCAACCAAATCAATAAACAAATCTACCAATGATAATAAATTCTAAATACTAAACTAAGATAAACATAAAACCAGAAAGAAATTAGATGCAGAAAGCAAACCCCAAGGCTACAGTTGCTCCCAAAGTCTACTGCCTCCGTTTTGGGATGCTTCGTTGTCTATTCAGGTATTGCACAGGTGCAGGGAACGTCAAGTTGATTGTGGGGATTTAATCTGCCGCTCCTGAGGCTGCTGGGAGAGATCTCCCTTTCCCTTCTTTGTTCGCACAGCTCCTGGGGTTCAACTTTGGATTTGGACCCGCCTCTGCGTGAAGGTCACCTGAGGGCATCTGTTCCCTCAGGCAGGATGGGGTTAAAGGAGCAGCTGATTCAGGGGCTCTGGCTCACTCACACCGGGGAGAGGGTGGGATACGGAATGTGCGGCGAGCCTGGGATGGCAGAGGGCAGCGTGACGTTGCACCAGCCTGAGGCGTGCCGTGCGTTCTCCCGGGGGAGTTGTCCCTGGATCACGGGACCCTGGCAGTGGCGGGCTGCAGAGGCTCCCGGGAGGGGAGGTGTGGAGAGTGACCTGTGCTTTCACACAGGCTTCCTGGTGGCTGCAGTAGCAGCCTTAGCGTCTCATGCCCGTCTCTGGGATCCGCACTGATAGCTGCAGTTCGTGCCCATCTCTGGAGCTCGTTTAGGCGATGCTCTGAATCCCCACCCCTCACCCGCACCCCCCCCCACCCCGAAACAATAGACTCTTGTCTCTTAGGCAGGTCCAGACTTTTTCCTGGATTCCCTCCTGGCTAGCTTTGGTGCACTAACCCCTTCAGGCTGTGTTCACGCAGCCAACCCCAGTCCTCTGCCTGGGATCTGACCTCTGAAGCTTGGGCCTCAGCTCTCAGCCCGGCCCACCCCAGCGGGGGAGCAGACAAGCCTCTCGGGTTGGTGAGTGCTGGTCGTCACCGATCCTCTGTGTGGGAATCTCTCTCCTTTGCCCTCCGCACCCCTGTTACTGTGCTCTTCTCCGCGGCTCTGAAGCTTCCTCCTCTGCCACCCACAGTCTCCGCCCACGAAGGGGCTTCCTAGTGTGTGGAAACCTTTCCTCCTTCACAGCTCTCTGCCACTGGTGCAGGTCCTGTCCCTATTCTTTTGTCTATGTTTTTTCTTTTTTCTTTTTCCCTACCCAGGTACGTGGGGAGTTTCTTGCCTTTTGGGAGGTCTGAGGTCTTCTGCCAGCGTTCAGTAGGTGTTCTGTAGGAGTTGTTCCATGTGTAGATGTATTTCTGATGTATCTGTGGGGAGGAAGGTGATCTCCACCTCTTACTCTTCCGCCATCTTGAAGGTCTCCCTCTGATCACCAGGTGTTATATTAGGTGCTTGGGAAATCGAGGTAATTAAGTTATAGCTTCTCAAGGGGCTTAGATGAAAGGATGGGGGAGTGGAAAGAATTGGGAACATTGGGGAAGGTTTCTAGGAGGAGGGGGCCTGACCTCAGAACTTCTCAGTGAACCATGGAGCTGCAGTTTGGCTGGACAGGTTCTGATGGTGGTGTAGCTGATGGCAGAACACAGCTGGGCAGGCAAGGAGCCTTTCACCTTCCACATGTGTTTCAGTCTCTGGTTTATTTCCCATCACTGTACTGTTGCCAAAAGCGTCATGTTGATTTTGACCTGCACTGATGTTATTTCCATGGTCACCTCCAGGTGGCCAGAGCATGCCTGGGTACACGTTACCAAGCCAGCAATCATCTCTACATTCTGTGGGACATGGGTTCCTTTCAAGAGTTCCTGATAGCCAGTCTCTTTTGGTCTACTCCCTAAGCCTCAAGAAAAATGGTGGTGTTGGTAGAGGCCTTTAAAGTAATCCAGGACTGGACCTCTCAGATTGGAATGCTGTCTTCTCTATCTATCGCTGCATAACCAGTTACCCCAAACTTAGCACTTTAAAACAAGAAACATTATGTCACAGGTTCTGTGAGTCAGGAATCTGGGAACAGCTTAGATGGGTACCTCCAGGTCTGTCCTGAGGTTGCAGTCTCATCTGAGGGTTCTGCTGGGGAGGACCCGCCACCAAGCTCAATCACATCGTTGGCAGGATGCAGTTCCCCACGGGTTGTTGGACTGGGCGCCTCAGCTCCTTGCCGACTGTTGGCTGGAGGCTGCCCCCAGTTGCTCGCCTTGTGGGCTTCTCCATAGGCAGCTCACAACGTGGCAGCTGGCTTCCCTCAGAGCAGGTGAGCAAGACACAATCCCTCAGACCGAGCCACATCCACAGCCTTTTTGTAACCTAATCCTGGAAGTGACACACCACTTCCTCTGCCTCGTTCTGCTTGCTGAAAGCAAGTCACTAGATCCAGCCCAGTCAAGGGGAGGGACTGCACAAGGGCCTGAAGCACAGGAG
The DNA here is from genome assembly GCF_003031525.2 of Neophocaena asiaeorientalis asiaeorientalis. NCBI lineage: Eukaryota > Metazoa > Chordata > Mammalia > Artiodactyla > Phocoenidae > Neophocaena > Neophocaena asiaeorientalis. The sequence continues at coordinate 6,837,312 of NW_020172364.1, forward strand.
GTGGAGTTACAGGGGGCCCTCTGGGCGCTGCCTGCCTCAGACACCCAAGCTTACATGGCAGGTGCTAAAGTGCATATTCTCAGTGCACCTCTGTGGATCAATTTTACTTGAAGACTTTTTTGGGGGAGAACTCCATTTAAAATCTGAATATAAGCATTGGTATGTAATCACACAGAATGCAAAACTAGCATGGCTTTTCAGAGGAAGAACACAAGTTTTTAATTAATGCTGTGCTACTCTACCTCTAACTCTTTGCCCTGTTTAGCAGTTAGGGCTGCTTTGGTGGAAATGTTTGCATGTTCTTACTTGAGCTCTTTGCTGTGCAGATGAAATGCCAGGACCCAGAGAGGGGACAGACTCTTCCCAGGGCCACAGAGCCAGGGGTAGCCATGGGAGGGACATCTAAGGCACCTCAGACTCTGGCCCAGTGCGTCTCCTCCACCTCTCTGCACAGTCTCTGCCTCCAAATCAGTCCATACAACTTTTAGGCATGTATTCTCTGCTTTTCGCAACCTCTGTCCTGTCCCAGAAAGAGATTGGGGAAAATAGGTCAAAATTTGGAGACTTGAGCCTTGGTGTTGTTCTTTTAGTTAAATTTCAGGGTGTACATCTCCTATTGAGTCACACTGTGTCCTGAAGAGTTGCATAAATCAGTATCACTTGGCTCAGACAGTGTGTCTCTGCAGTTATGAATAACATTTGTATTAAGAGCAGTGAGCCAATACACAACATTACTGTGAGACTGACAGGATCAGACAGAAAACCTCAGTCAATACTTTCTGTCTGGCAGAAAGCCCTTTTCCAGAGCATCCGTCTCCTCCCCCCACCAAAATAGTCTTTTTATAAAACCAAGCCCGACAGTACATTTTATAGAAGATGACAGGTTCCCTTAGAGCCCACCTTAACATTCCTAAAAATTAATGGAAATGGGAGACTTAAAAGGATGGTCAAACTCATTAGCAGCCCTGCAGCCAAAACAAGGAAGGCCAGCTTTGGTCATTGAGACTGGCACTGGCCAGAATGTTAATACTATTCCCAGCTCCACAGTTCCTTTTGGATTTCAATATATTTTTTTTTTTTTTACTTTTGGTGCTTTCAAAGTGCTTCTTATCAATTATTTAACTAAAGTCGATAGTAAGAAGTAGTTTTCATTGGGGGAAAGCAATGAGCTAAGTGGAATTTTTTTTTTTTTTAAAGGATAGCTTTATTACTGATATGGTGCCAGGCAAAGGGGGACATATCGGGCTCCTGCCTCAAAAAATTATGTGTCCCTGATAAAGCGGAATTGGAATAGGGAGACTGTCATATATCAGCTGCATAATCTTACTTAAGTTGTTTAATCGTTTTTAAACGGGTTTCCATGTCTGAAAAATATTGTGCCAGTAGCACCTAGCTTACAGATTCTTCTGTGCTCTCAAAGCAGCATGACGTATGTAAAGTGCCAATTGTGTATGCTTCTTAGTGCGTAGTTGGTGCACATTAAACGGTTTCATTTCCAATCTCCTTAATAGTCTGTAACTGCTAGAAACCACCCTGGTTCTTTTCTTTGTCAGACCATTATCTCAGTGTCCGCACTTTACACTGTCTCCTCGGCTTGGGCCAGACCTGCAGCATTTGCATATGTCACCCCGGATTTCATCTTTTCCTGAATAGCTAAAAGCCTTAACATTTATAATTTTGCCCGGTGGCTCCCAAGACGTAAATACAGGCATCAAAATATGCTCATGTTTTCTGGTCTTTGGAAATATAGTCGTTTTGGGAACAACTATGTGTATACACTGTGTTTCATGAGGAAGGTCTATTAAGAAGTCATTGTTGGTTTTCATGACAAGATTGTTCAGTCCAGAGGATGAGCTCCACTCAGCTACCATCAGCCACTTCTTCCTTTGTAAATGGAAGCTTCTCTGGGACCTGCCCAGGGCTGACCCTCTCCCGTTCCTCTTTGGACTCCTTTAGGATGACATCACTTCCCCCTGCTTCAGTGGTGACTGGCTTGAGTTATATCAGTTATTAAAAATGATCTAATATTTTCCTCTTAAATCTAGGGCCCTGGTTTGTTCTATGATTAAGCTGGTGATTTATTTATAATATGGTACGAGAGACGGCTACAGCCACTCTATGATGTAATCTAAGAATGACATGAAAACAAAATAGGCTTTTACATAATGAAAGTGTTCCTGTAATACAGTTTAGGGCAAGGCTTTTTTTCCGTTGAGAATAGAGGTGGATTCTTTACTTTCCCTCCAGTTCTTTCTTATCTCTGTTTCCCATTTGTAAGTCTTAAGGACTTTAAGTCAATTAAAAAAGAATCAGCATTTAAAACCCCACAAAGACTCTGGTTGGCTCTTCTAATCTCTTCTTGTCATCATCTTTGTCCCCCTCCCCCAGTGCTCTCCTTGGCCTCTGTTTTGGCTACAGCTCTCTCAGCAGCCCTTAGCCTCCTCTCATCACACCATGGTCTTCACCATTCCTTTGCTTATGCTGTTCTTGCTACAGGAAATGCTTCCCGCATCCTGAATCTTCTTCGGCAAAAGGCAGATATAGCTCACTGGTTCCTACAGATAGCAAACTTCTTCAGGCCAGCTCAAGTGCACCTCTTCCTCCAAGCCTTCTCTGAAGCGTCTGCCTCCTATTTAGAAACCCTTTCTCTGTATTTAATACCACAGCACTTAATACAACAGCAAATTCCCCATCCCCACTGCAAGGAACACTGATAGAATATCAGAGTTAGAAGAGGAGAAAGGACTCAGGAAAACAGGGAGGGGGCCTTTGTAGTTCTGGTTCTGCTCCTAACACTGAGACACAGGGAGGTCACGGCCCATCTTTGAGTTTCAGTTTTCCTCATCTGAAGAATGAGTAGTTTGGGTTTCATTTCATGTGGCCGCATGGTGGATTGGTAGTGGCTCTTTGAGACGCTGTGTTGAGAAGGATTCTGAAGCGGTATCCTGACCGAGAAGGAAAGAGTCCGTGATCATTTAGCAGTGTCTGCCATGGCTGTGGGTGGGGAAGGGAGGGTGGAGGCGCACAGGAGGTCTCTGGGCAATTTTTGGACTGGATGATTTAGAGCTCTCTTTTTGTTTTACCTTCTGGGATGCTTTGATTTGCTGACTTTAAGTGTCTTGCCCAAGGTCACACAGGCAAGTAGTGGTTAGAATCCAATGCTCAGATGTAGAGATGGTTAAAAACTACATATTCTAACGCAGCCTGGCCGTGGGAGTTGAGAAGCTGGGATCAACAAGACTAGAGGGACCATGGTTTACCGGAGGCACAAGACTCTCCAAATTCTTCGTGTCCCTGGGGTGGAGTGGGCTCAGGAGATGCTCTTCACCTCTTTGCCTTCTTTGCTTCCAAAGAGTTATAATGTCTACAATATTCTAATTTATGTCAAAGGTGGCATTTCAAGGTCAAGGTCAGAAAGTTAGGTTACTCTGCCAGGGTCTTCTTCCTGGGTCAAGGCTCACAGAGTTAACCCATGTTCCTTTGGATCCTCTGTGCCTCTCTCCCAGACCCCAGACAAAATGCTCAGCTCTCCAAAGAATGCTTGAGCACTAGGTCAGCTCCAAAAAAAAAAACAAAAAAAACCCAAAAAACAGTCCTGGAACAGAGAGAGTTAGAGAAGGGAAAGGAAGGGGGCAGTTTAGGATGTATGAAAGAAGGAACCAGAAGTGGTTAGTGTGGAAAAGAGAGAAAGAGGATGCATGAGGAGGGAGCGGAGTGGGACTCTGCCATGGAAGGGGCCATGAACTTGCTCTTTGTGACCCCAGAAGGAGTTCTGGGAGCAGTGGGTGGAAGCAGCAGAAAGGCAGTGTGCGGGAGAATGTTTTAGTGTTAAGAGCAGACGACAGTGGCATGGGCCACTTCGGGCGTTAGGGTTATTTAGTAGAGGCTGATACTGATGGGTCCTTGCAGAGGAAATAAGACGTTGGACTAGATGCCCTTTAAGGTCGTTCCTGTCCAGAGAGCATGGAATTTTCTATAGATGTGTTTTGTGTGCATTTTGTGTGCAAATTAAATAATTTCCATTTTAAAGGGAAGGCTTTATGGAGGGAAGTGATTCTTCTTTTCTCCATGGTCTTGGCACACAGAAATGCTGACTTATCTTGGGCAATCTTGTTTCACTTAGCATTATTGATGAAGGAAAGGAGGCTAACTAAGGATGTCTTAGTACTTGTTTGTGCTGAATGCAGTTTTGAGGATGATTTCTGAGCTTCTTTTCAAGACAGTTCCAAAGAATTCTGTTCTCTTGGTGTCCTTCAATCCGCTCCCCACCCACTGCCCCCTCCAATGTCAACAACTTGCTTTTTCTGTACTATCAGTGCTTTGTTTATACCTCCAGTGGAGCATTCACGTTGCTTTGCTCTGCTATGTAAGCAGATTTCCAGTCTTCCTTCTCCACGAGGTTGTAGAAGCTTCCTAAGAGCATAAATCCTGTCTTATTCCATAAGAGGACCCATGGTGCCCAGTGTAGTGGTTTGCAAATAATGATGATGACTCATTAACCTAACAACCATGTATTTAGCACCTACTATGTGCTAGACTATTCCAGGTGTAGGGAATAGAACCGTGAACAAAATCAGACAAACTTGCTCTTTGATGGGAACAGGCAACATGTAAATCAGTGAGTAAATAGATAATATTTAGGTTGTGATCTATTTTCAGAAGAAAAATAAAGCAGGTTAAGGGCACAGAGTGTGGGGATAACACAGATTTAAAATTCATTGGTCCGAGAAGGTCTTTCTGATACGGGTACACAGGCACACGGGCCTGCAGGCGGTGAGGCAGTCAGCTGAAGAGAGGGGAAAGAATGTTTCAAGCTGAAAGAAAGCAATTGCCAAGGCCCCGAGGCCGAAGCATGCCTGACGCATTCCAGAAAAGTGAGGCGGCCAGCGTGGCTGGAGTGGAGTGACCGAGGTGAAGAGTGCAGGAGAGGAGGCCGCCCATTCTCATAAAGACAGATGCAACAACAAATATTTGTTAAGCACGTACTGAAGATGCTCAGCAAAAAAAAAATTGCCTTTGTGATTTAAAGAATTCACAGCAGTCTAAGAAAAGGATGACGAAAGTTTTTTCTGGCTTTCAGCTTTGATACAGGGACAGTGGATGGAGAGCTGGGACAGTACCGGGGGCAGCTCAGAACAAGTCCAGTTGCGGAGGGTATGGTTTCCCTCCTGTCGCTCTCTGTGATGGAGGACCCTCCTTTCTGAGTCTCTGCTCCTGCGTCAGGCGCACCTGCAGGGGAGGCTGGGGCCCCCGGTGCAGATGGGCAATTGCATGCCTAATCACCCATTCAGACACCCACTTATTTGTTTTCCACATGCAAATATGGGTTTTTTGCAGATGGATTTAATATATTTGTTGCTTCCCCATTTTATTTAAAACAAAACAAACGACCAACCATGTCAGTTGAGGGCAACAAATAGAAACATGAGTATTATACGGTCTTTGCTATGCGTGCTGATTACATGGCTGAGAGGAATCCTAGGCAAATCAGTCTTTTCTCTGCTCAATTTTATTTTTACTTTATAGTACTCCTCTTGCTCTCATTATTGTTTTAAAAAAATGTTTTAAGAGGGATGTGGTATTATTTACCCTAAATCATTTTCTCAAATTTTCAGGCTCCATGTTTTTACTGTGTGGTTTCCACGTTTACCTTTTTAGTTTCTGCACTTCTGGTCCATTGTAAAAAAAAAAAAAAAAAGGCATCATGGGATCTCCCAAGGCCAATAGCAGGTGGTTCCTACAACTTCTTTAGCCTGGAAATAAACAAATAAACAAACACAAATTAGAAGTACTTGCCCCTATTGATGCGCTATTATTACTTATCGTGCAATAGCATGCAAAAAGTCACTTGCATTTATCTGGGAGCCTGTAGGTCAACACCAGTATCAGAGAGAGGGCTTTGGAGGGTGTCTGTTTTGATGTCTGATGAAATTTCAGAGCTCTAGATAGAAGAATGTCAGAATTGGTAGTTAACATTGGCATTTATTTTATCCCGAATGCCTCACTTTACAGTTAGGGGAACTGAGGCCCAGAGAGGTAAAATGACTTGTTCAAGGTGTCAGAGTAAGGGGTAGAGATCATACTTGAGCAGCTGGAGTCCTGGCAGGTGGCAGCCTCTGTGGCCGGGGGATGAAGAGACTGCTGGAGCCCCCAGAGGATCTCATCTCAAGGTGAGGTCTGTGTGTAAAGGGGGGGCCATGTGTCCCATTTTTTTCTCTCATAAGCTAATTAAAAAATCCTTTGGGTATCAGATCTTAAGCCGAGAAGCAGTGATTGGGATTGTGGATAGGAATTGCTTGCAGTTTGCCTAAATAACAAGTTTGTGGACTGGATAAGAGGGATGTTGGGGTGGATTACGTGTGTGTGTGTGTATGTGTGTGTGTGTGTGTGTGTGTGTATTTGCTGGTGGCGGGGGGAGAGAAAGAGAGAGAAAGAGGAGTGGGGGTGGGGAGGGAGAGAGAGGATGGAGATGAACAAACTAGGAGGGAGAGGGCAGACCACTTGGCAGCAGGAACTAAATAATTAGGCACAGGATTTCTGAGCCAGAAGGAAGTCTAAAGCTTATTGAACTGGACTGCTTTATTTTGTAGAAAAAGAAACTGATGTCCAGAGTGGTTGAGAGCCTTGCCCCCCAGTCATCCAACTTGAACTGAGTAGTTAGAATATCACACCGGCAACATCCTTTGATAGAAACTTTTATTTGAAAAAGTACCGATCATCACTATCAAGTCGTATTTACTGGTTAGCCAGTAGGGCCACTCATGTGAGAGGAAGCATCTGCCTTCTTAGGGGTTCTTTTCTCAGAGGTGGCTTTGCCAGGAGGAGATTGTCAAGGGCTGTGACAGCTCCAAGCACAGTTCTTCTCTGTTCTTGCAGCCGTGACAGACACCTACTCAGACGTCAGATGAACGCTTGACCGACCACCCCAGTGGCCATCTTCCAAATGATTTTCTGAAAAAGTAAGGTTTGGAGATGAAGGCCAGTTAAGTAACATTTTGTGGATCTTTTACATGTCCTTTAATGTAGGACCCTTTCACTTTTAAATGTTAAACGTTAGGTTGCTGGATTACCGGAGATGTACGCGAAGTCCAAGGTGATATTTCCGGAGGTAGCCTGAGAGCAGGAAGGTCCGTATGTATGAAAAGGGCAAACTTGTCAGGAACATATTGAGAGCGGGTCAACAGGTAGTGGCGGCAGGAATGATGAATGGTTCTGGGGACAGCCTTGACCCTGAAGGCCTCCAGGAGTCGAGTGTGGTGAGCGAGGGAAGGGACTATTGTTGTAAGACGCATTCAGCTTGCCGTGTCGGCTCTGTGCAGGGGCCCTCTCTGCAGCTGTTTGCCCTGAAGTACTCGTTCTCTTTTTCTCCTGCTGATACTTTGTGGCTTGATATAAATGCTTCCCACCGTGGGCTGGACAATGCCAGACACCGCCCGCAGCCTCTGTGTCCGTGTCAGACACAGCGTGTTGGGCGTTCAAGTGACTCCATCCTTATTCCCATGTCTTTCTCTTCCCTCCGCCCCACCATGCCCACCCACCTCCCCGCTTTGAGAAAAAAATCACCCGAATTGTTTGAAGGTTCATTTATGTGGATTTGTTTTTATTTTTATTTAATTTATTTATTTGTTTGTTTTTGGCTGCGTTGGGTCTTCGTTGCTGCACGCAGGCTTTCTCTAGTTGCGGTGAGTGGGGACCACTTTGTTGCGGGCTTCTCGTTGCGGTGGCTTCCCTTGCCGCGGAGCACAGGCTCTAGGCGCGCAGGCTTCAGCAGCTGTGGCTCGCGAGCTCTAGAGCGCATGCTCAGCAGTTGTGGCGCACAGGCTCAGCTGCTCCGCGGCATGTGGGATCTTCCCAGACCAGAGCTCAAACCTGTGTCCCATGCATTGGCAGGCCGATTCTTAACCACTGCGCCACCAGGGAAGTCCTGTTTTTATTTTGTTACTAATTTGTTTCCCGTTCATATCTGAAACAAATTCACCTTATGTGAGACCACATTATAATATACTTGAATTCTCTTTGGCTCTATGATTTCTTTTGTTTTTTCTTTTACTTAAAAAAGGGATTTTTCCTTCTCTCCTCAGACCTCTAGCTTTCTCATCTACACAGACAATCTATTTTTGAAGACTCTTTAGGGAGTTGCCAACTTTGTTGGAACTATTAGTGTAGAAGCAATTCGGATGACAGAATCCCACAGTTAACTTGCTTTTCTAGAAAGAATTTATTTTCCCTTTAGCTTCAAGGAGTAGCAGTGGGGAATAGGGCATTCTGAAAATAAGAAAAATGTGCCAAATGAGTTGCTGATTTCCAGCGAGGCACATGGAAAAAAGGTTTTGATTTCAGTGACCTCTCTGCTCGTTGGAAAACTCTAGGCTGGTAGATTTCATGATCCCGAGATGAGTGCTCTCAATTACAGAGAGTGATGAGGGGAAATCTCAGGGTGGAGGGTGCTCTCTTATTGGGCTCAGGGCTGTTACAGAGACATAGTGTCCTTTGGCATTAAGACACATCATTTCTTCCAGTTGGGTCATGTTTAAGGACTAGTTCCACCAAATCCCCAAGTACTCGGAGCCCAGAGGGAACGCAGAGTGTTTGAAGAGTCAGCCTTAGCATGGATTGTGTTTGAGCGTGGCCAGTGGCCAAACTCGGTGATGCCTACTGGCTTTGTTCAACAAATTTCTTACATCTAGACACAGGCCTGCATCTTATGTGCCCCCCACCCCTCTTTTTGGTGGTGTCCCTATTTGATTCGTCTTGCATTTAGGTCTATTTGGTCTTAAAAATAACACACTAAATAAGAGGGCGAGTGAGCTGAGCTCCGACCCCAGCTCTGCTACAACCATCTGTGGAACTACCCTCAAAATTTTCATTTATTCAAGAAATATTTAAATGAGCACTTTTTACACATCAGTTACCTGAGACACAAAAAATGTGTAAGACACGGTTCTCACCTTGACTGCTTACAGTCGGGGATAGAGGACCAAGTCCAAAAATAGATCATGAAGTGACTTCTCCTTTCTGGTCTCCCTTTTACATATGGAAGAGTCAGAGCTGGGCCAGGTTATGGCCACGTCCTTTCGGAGGCTCACATGCGGTCATTTGTACAAAACTCATCAAACATCTGATAGTCACGTATCTAATTAAAAATTGACAGACATTTCCCTTTTCTCCCCAGTTTATCAGGGGTGATGTTGCAGATGAATGAGGAAGTATCTATAGAATGCTTTAATAAGCAAGTTGGAAAAAGACGTGCTATAACTTTGAGGCGTTATTATTAACGGAGAAATGAAAACAAGGGCTGATGTTTTTAGAGAGAGAACAGATGGTTCCTTTGTTTAGAATTTGAGTATAAATGAGAGAGGAAAAGAGATACTTGCCATATTGTTTAGGCCCTGGATGTGAGTGACTTTAAAATGCCAAAACAATCTGGTGAGGAAAGTCCCATGGATTCAAAATAGCTCCTACACTGATCAAACTATAATTAATTTAACAAAAAAATGACAGTAAGAAAAATCCTAATAAGAATTGCCACGGTGACAATTGACAGAACCTAACAAAAACTCCCATTTTTGTGTCAACTCTAGAAACTTAATTTTTCCTGTGTTCAGGACTTATACCACACAGCAGAACAAATTAGTGGGAACTGATTTAAAACTGTGTTTCTTTCTAAAGTCATCCCCGCCCCCCCGAGTTATTTCAGTTTCCCATGACTCAGAAAGGAAATCTTCAGGATTCACGAGAAATTGGCAATCCTCTCCCACCTTTGCTGTTGGAGACTGCTGGAAAAACTGAGAGTTGGGGCAGATTAACATGGGAGAGCAAACCTCAGAGGACATGGGTTGGGATGGCAGAAGGCAGGGTCTGGGAAGGCTCTTCGAGAAACTTGTGGACAAAATGTTGTTAAATGGTTTCTTTCTCTCTTCCTTCATTTCTTAATTTCTTATATCTGCCTTTGCAGTCCACAGTTAATTAATGTATCCTTTTGGTGTGGTCCTTGCCCTCCTGAGCTGACAAAAAACGTGGGCTGTGAGAATGAAGGTCTTAGGCCACCAGGCCTTTCACCTTGTCTTAGGAGGCAGCTTGTGTGCTAATGCCTCCCGTACAATGAAGACGGCAAAGTAAACTTAATAATCAAACAATAAAGCATGTTTTCTTCTCCAGCCCCCACATTTTTTGTAGGTCAAAAAACTCTGCTTTTGGGTGTGCTGTGCTAAAAAAAAAAAAAAAAAAAATCAAATAATGGTAAATATCTCGTGCTGCTCTTACCGTTCTCCTTTGTCCATGAAATCGTAATATGTTGGGGAAACAAAGATTTCTGTTTCTTGACTGTAATTGTTGAAATATATATTCAGAGTTTTCCGTTTTATGTATTGGCTGATAGCATAAAATAGTGTGACATGGTGTAAGGATTTTCTAATGGAGAAATGTCCGAGAGTATCCCTTGGGTGTTGTATATGCTTCTTAATTGTTTTGTCATCTTGACGAAGTTTCTTTATCCCTTGTCATTTCTTGATCTCTAAAGTGAGATTATCAAGATGATCTCCACAACTTTTTTTTTTTTCCTCATTAACATTAAATCCATGGTATCTGAGAGTTTTGGGAACGGACAGATATTTCTAGGCATCTTCATGACCTTTAAGTGGAATGATGACCGCTTAACGCACGTAATCATCAGCCTCAGTAATTTTCAGACGCCTCTAGGAAGCAGACACCCTGCACTTCATTGCACTCATTTGTTTGTGATTAACATTCTCTGCCCTTTCTCATATCCTAAGCTCATGTTTTGAAATGTAACTATAGGGTATTCTTTCCCTCTTGCACTAAATACCTTGCTCAAAGTTATTAATCTATTAAGTGACAACAACATATTGACATCTAAGGCTTTTCTTTCATTTTACGGCCTTAGATGAGAAGTTTTGGGGTCTCAGCCTCCTTCGCTAGAGGTTAGTGAACCAAGGCCTGGTGAGGGGACTCTGGTTGTCTCGTCACCTGTATGAACTAGAACAGGAACTGTAGTCATCTTATACTTTAAAGGCTGGACAGGAAAGCCTCTGACCTTCAGCAATCAGAGAGGCATGTTGGTGTGGAGTTGTGGGACGTCAGTGTGACTAAGCTCAAATCACCTGAGCTTTCTGAGCCTCACCTGACCCATGCGTGAAATGGGGTAATGACCTCTTTTCTACATGAAAGCGGAGGGTTTTCCAGACAACTTCTGGGGAGCTCTTCCTACCCTGGGATCTATGATTTTGTGAGCAAGTACCACTCCCAAGGTACTAGTTGCCAGGTACTTGGGTGGGGAAAAGAAGGTTGAGGCTATTTTCAGAGGCTTAGATTGCTTATAGACTATTTGGTAGGAGAGCAATACCTTTGAAAAGTTAAGGAACGCTTTTATATATTATGTAAGGAAGTTGATAAAAACGGATACATTTACAAAGTACCTTAAAGTCTGTCACCTTTTTTTCCTCTAGCCTGGTGAAATTGGTTTGTCATTTTTGCCATTTCATTTTTGTGGAAACTGAACCAGCGAGAGAAATAGTAGGATGCTGTCAGTGTCAGTCTAAGGATACTGTAAAGCAGCAGGTGGTTGAAGTTTTTCCTAGAGCTTAGGAGCTGCAGAGGAGTTTACAATCTTCCAGTCCAGTGGTTTGCAAGCCTGGCCACCTATTAAAATCTCTGGAGGAACTAAGAAAAAAAATGCCCTGTCCTTAAGCTGCTCACCTGAATTAGAGTGTCTGAGCTTCAATCTTATTTTAGAGCTGCTTGGAGACCCATTGATCTCGTCTTGATCTTTAACCTGTGTCTTTGGTGGTATCTTGGTAAATATCTCTCTCCATGGGCTGTCACAGCCCTGACACACAAGTGAAACTGCTGGAGGACCAAGAATTTCACCCAAACAACACGAACCCACTGGGAACTCTACTTGAGAAGGCTCATAAGTTCTGTGAGGCCTTAAAATAAATATGAAGGGAGAGAAGGGCTTAATATTTTTTACACTGGTACGTGCCTTCTTTTATGCTTCTAAGAACGTATAAAATGATAGCAAGGAATATATTTCATTGCTTTAATTGTTCAGGTCTTTTTAAAGTATGTGCAGTAAAATACCATTTAAGCTAACTGACCTTTATATTTTAATGCTTTTTGGAAAGGAACAATACCTAGTATTCAGCTGCAGTATAATTTTTAATTTATATATATATATATATATTTTCCCCCAGTCAGCAGGCCCTGGTTTGGAACCAGAGGGCTAAGAGTTCTGCTGCCTTCCCAGATATTTTACCTGTTTCTGTTTAAACATCAAGTTCTATTTGGTTGATGGTTCTTGACCTCATAATGTCTAACCTTCATATCTTTTTATTTCCCTGTCCAAACTTATCCAGGAAGAAAACTGCAAGGCCTGATTCACTGTTTTTTCCTCCGGCTGGGAAGTTTAGGTGTGTAGCACATGTGACCTAATCTATATTTTGACAAAAAGAATGCTCCTTGCCCATCCCCCTCCCCAGCACCGTGCACTTGGTGATCCTTAACCTCAAAGGCCACTGCTGATAGATTTTAAAAAATTGATACTAGCTATTACCTTGTTAGATATAGCTCTTCTTCCAACTCTAAACTTGCTCTTTCTAGAAGGGAAATAGTACTCGGATTGCAAATGTGGTGAACTGGAATTTCAGAGGCTTGAATTGACCTACAAATCTTGTAATTGTAGCCCTGGTTACATATACACTGTGGCCTTGTACATGTTATGTATTATTTACCCCAGGAGTTTTAGAAGAAGAAATGATAGGATAATTTTCCATGTTAAGAAATTAAAACGTGCAAAATTCTTTGTGTTGCTATGAAACACATGGACACATATTATATAGAATGAAGTAGTTTTGACTTAATTTATCAATTACTTTCAAATCCTGTTAGAAAATAGAGCTACTTTTTTTTTTTTTTTTTTTTTTTTTTTTTTTTTTTTGAGGGACTGCATCGGCAGGTGGACTCTCAACCACTGCGCTACCAGGGAAGCCCAGAGCTACTTCTTAATTGCTACATTTTTTCCCCTTCTCTTTCTCAGTGGTTATTACTTTAATTTAATTTTTTACTGTAAGTGATTTCCAACATAAAAAGTGTAGTCCAAACAATACCTACCCATAAGCTTTTAAAATTTTTAAAATTATTTTTTTATTGAGATGTAGTGGATGTACAATATTATTTAAATTACAGGTGTAAAACATAGTGACCCACAAGTTTTAAAGGTTATACTCCATTTATAGTTATTTAAAAATATTGGCTATATTCCCTGTACTGTACGATATATTCATGTAGATTATTTATTTTATACATAGTAGTTTCTGCCTCTTAATCCCTTACCTGTATTTCACCCCTACCCATTTCCCTCTCTCCACTGGTAACCACTGGTTTGTTCTTTATATCTGTGAGTCTGTTTCTGTTTTGTTATATTTACTAGTTTGTTTTATTTTTTAGATTCCACATGTAAGTGATATCATACAGTATTTCTTTCTGTCTGATTCATTTCACTAAGCATAATACCCTCCTGGTTCATCCATGTTGTTGCAAATGGCAAAACTATTCTTTTTTATGGCTGAACAATATTCCATTATATATCACATCTTCTTTGTCCATTCATCTGTTGATGGACACTTAGGTTGCTTCCATATCTTGGCAGTTGTAAATGATACTGCTATGAACATTGGGGTGCGTGTGTCTTTTCAATTTAGTGTTTTTGTTTTCTTCACATATATATCCAGAAGTGGAATTGCTGGGTCATATGGTAGAATACCCATATGCTTTCATCAGATTGTTAACATTTTATCCCATTTGCAGTCTCCCCTCTCTTTCTATCTTCTTCTATATGTGTATACACACACACACACACAAACACACACACACAAACACATATACATATATATTTTTTTCTGCAGTATTTTTTCTACAGTGATGGAGAGAAAGTTGCATATGTCATGATACATCATGGCCCCCTATGCCTAAGTGCAGTGTGTATTTCCTAATAATAAAGATCATCTCTTCATATTCACATTATAGTTATCAAATTCAGTACCCATAACACTGATTTAACACATTTTTGAATTTTATTTATATAATTTTTATACAGCAGGTTCTTATTAATTATCCATTTTATACATATTAGTGTGTACATGTCAATCCCAATCTCCCAATTCATCACAGCACCACCCCTACTGCCCCCGGCTGCTTTCCCCGCTTGGTGTCCATACGTTTGTTCTCTACATCTGTATCTCAATTTCTGCCCTGCAAACTGGTTCATCTGTACCATTTTTCTAGGTTCCACATATATGCATTAATATATGATATTTGTTTTTCTCTTTCTGACTTACTTTACTCTCTATGACAGTCTCTAGATTCATCCATGTCTCTACAAATGACCCAATGTCATTCCTTTTTATGGCTGAGTAATATTCCATTGTATATATGTACCACATCTTCATTATCCATTCGTCTGTTGATGGGCATTTAGGTTGCTTCCATGACGTGGCTATTGTAAATAGTGCTGCGGTGAACATTGGGGTGCATGTGTCTTTTTGAATTATGGTTTTCTCTGGCTATATGCCCAGTAGTGGGATTGCTGGGTCATAGGGTGATTCTATTTTTAGTTTTTTAAGGAACCTTCATACTGTTCCCCATAGTGGCTGTATCAATCTACATTCCCACCAACAGTGCAAAAGGGTTCCCTTTTCTCCTCAACATACAATATCATGTCATCTGCAGGTAGTGACAGTTTTACTTCTTCGTTTCCAATTTGTATTCCTTTTATTTTTCTTCTCTGATTGCCATGGCTAGGACTTCCAAAACTATGTTGAATAATAGTGGTGAGAGTGGACAACCTTGTCTTGTTCCTGGTCTTAGAGGAATTGCTTTCAGTTTTTCACCACTGAGAATGATGTTTGCTGTGGCTTTGTCATATATAGTGTTTATTATGTTGAGGTAGGTTCCCTGTATGCCCACTTTGTAGAGAGTTTTTATCATAAATGGGTGTTGAATTTTGTCAACAGCTTTTTCTGCATCTATTGGGATGATCATATGGTTTTTATTCTTGAATTTGTTAATATGGTGTATCACACTGATTGATTTGCATATATTGAAGAATCCTTGCATCCCTGGGATAAATCCCACTTGATCATGGTGTATGATCCTTTTAATGTGTTGTTGGATTCTGATTGCTAGTATTTTGTTGAGGATTTTTGCATCTATGTTCATCAGGTGTGTAATTTTCTTTTTTTGTAGTCTGATTTAATACTTTATTGTTTTGTACTCCTGTTTTGTCAACTTGCCCAGTTATATAATATACTTGACAGCATTTTTCCCCTCTAGTAGAGAATCCAGCCTAAAATCAGGCAGTGCATTTAGTTGTCATGTTTCTTTAGTCTCTTTTAATCTGGAACATTTTCACAGCCTTTCTTCTTTTTTTATGACGTAGACATTTTTGAAGAATACGGTGCCCCCCTTTTGAGAAATATAATATTCCTCATGTTGGGTTTGTCCACTGTTTCTTTGTGTCCTCCTCAGGAATTCTGTCCAGAGGTTTTCGATGGTGAGTCAACGTATTGTTCAGTTTCTCCACTATATAGTTACCATTTTCCCCTTGCAGTTATTAAGCAGTCCATGAGGAGATACTTTATTCTTGCTCCTCATCAAAAATTTCCTTGAAATTCTTGTAAAACCAGTCTTTACTATGATGTCTGCAAAATGATGTTTTTCCATATTTAGTGCTTTCTTAATGTTTATTATGCAACATTCTGCAGTCTAGTCTAAGCAAGACTCCTTCCCTTCTCTTTTTCTCTGTTTCAAATATAGGTATGGACTCCAGATTTCTGTTTTAATCTTGTATAATTCATTAGTGCTGTTTAATTATTGTGATGCTTACATTGTCCCAGACTATTGCAGTGGAGCCCCTTTAAGCTGGCTCCTGTGTCCTTGTGATATGTCCCCATCTTTGTTGTTGCTAGCACTTATTTACCTGCTCAGATAAAAAGGTATTTTAGTTTAATCTTGTATCTTCTCTGCTTGAGCTCTGAAATCAACCATTTCTTCACTATGTCCTGGTTCTTTTCAGTGGAGAATGGTGTTAGAGACCAATATTTGAGTGCTGCGTATGCTCATGGGTACTGTGGTGCCTTTGATCCTATGTCCTTCCAATGGCCAGAGCTGGGAAATTTTACACATAAAAGTATATAGGCAAATACGTGTATATATAAAGCACCCACGTATATACATACCTGTGCTAAATGGGTGTGTATCCATATATATGTATACAAATAATAATGATTTTATTTTTATTATTGTACACGACACAAAAGAAACCTGCTAGAAAGAGTTCAGGGTTTGCTTGTGATCTTCTCCCCCAACTTTAACCCTTCCCAGGATTGAGGGTATATTGTTAAATACTGTGTTTAGGAATTACCTGGATTGGTTCTTTTTTCTTTACGATCCTTCCCCCCAACCCCTCAGTGTCATTATGCTGTTCATTTGAAATTTGTTTGAGTTCAGTTGTTTCATTTGGCTTTG
Source organism: Neophocaena asiaeorientalis asiaeorientalis (assembly GCF_003031525.2). Classification (NCBI taxonomy): domain Eukaryota; kingdom Metazoa; phylum Chordata; class Mammalia; order Artiodactyla; family Phocoenidae; genus Neophocaena; species Neophocaena asiaeorientalis. The sequence continues at coordinate 6,853,854 of NW_020172364.1, forward strand.
GATTTTAGTTTCTCTCCTTCCCACCCTTGTCTTGTTGATTTAATTTTAATTTTTGAATACGTAAAATGTTAACAAGCTTCAAATGTTAAAACTAAACAAAAAAGTATACTCAGAGAAGTGCTACTCCCTCCAATATTTCTTCTACCCTGTTACTCCCTACACCTCTTGTAGGTAATCACCCTCATTGTTTTCCTGGTTATCCTTCTTGTGTCTCTCATATTTCCTTTTCTTTCTTACATACAAGGTAACATATATGCTCTTTTGTACTTTGCTTTTTAAAAATTCTTTTCTTCTTTCTCTCTTCCTTCCTTCTTTTCTTCTGTCTGTCCTTCTGTCTTTCTCTTTGTCTCTCTCTTCCCTTCTCTCTCTTTTCTTCCTTCTTTTTTTCCATCTTTTTGCCTTACTTTCTGCCTCTCCTTCCTTCTTTCTTTCTCTCTTTTTGTCTCTGTTTTATATGCCTGATCTCCTATGCTTGGACAGTTGAATAGTTCCCTGCCATGAATAACATTATGCATATTTATTTTTATAATGTTGGAGAGGTGTATCTTCAGGCTATATTCTTTTTTTGTTGTTTGCTTTTTTTCTTTTGCGGTACGCGGGCCTCTCACCGTTGTGGCCTCTCCCACCGCGGAGCACAGGCTCCGGATGTGCAGGTCCAGCAGCCATGGCTCACGGGCCCAGCTGCTCCGCGGCATGCGGGATCCTCCCGGACCGGGGCATGAACCCGCGTCCCCTGCATTGGCAGGCGGACTCCCAACCACTGCACCACCAGGGAAGCCCTTCAGGCTATATTCTTAGAAATGGGAATGCTGGGTCAAGGGAGGATGTTTTGTTAGGTAGGTAGTGACATATTCCTCTCCATGGGGGTGTCCCACCAGCACCCTCAACCACAGAGTGTATCGTCAAGCTTTTGAATTGCTGCCAATGTGATGGGTGAGAAATGATATCTCAGTGTAGTTTAAATTTGCATATATCCTATTATGATGAAGTAGAACATCTTTTCCTGTGTTTAAAGACTATATTAGTTAATTTTATAAATTCCATTTTTCTGAATTGTCTGTTCATATCTTTTGCCCATTTTTTAAATTTGGATTTTGGTCTTTTTTTTCCCTCAGAAACATCTCTGTAAATTAACCCTTAATTTATGAAATATATTATGAATATTTTATCCCAGTTTGTTTTTTGACTTTGTTTATAGAGCTTTTCTCTTTTTGTCATGAAAAAAGGCAACATTTATATTTATATAGACAAGTTTAACAATCTTTTCTTTTTTTTATTGCTTCTGTTCTTTGATAGTAGTTTGAAAGCATTTCCTGACACGATGTTTGCTTGTGTTATCTTCTAGTACCTGCATAGTTTCACTTTTTTTAAAAAAAGGTAATTAATTAATTAGGCTGCTTTGGGTCTTCGTTGTTATGCGCGGGCTTTCTCTAGTTGCAGCGAGCGGGGGCTACTCTTCCTTGTGGTGCACGGGCTTCTCATTGCAGTGGCTTTCCTTGCTGTGGAGCATGGGCTCTAGGTGCGCAGGCTCAGTAGTTGTGCATGGGGCCCAGCTGCTCCGTGGCATGTGGGATCTTCCCAGACCAGGGCTCGAACCCGTGTCCCCTACACTAGCAGGTGGATTCTTAACCACTGCACCACCAGGGAAGTCCATAGTTTCACTTTTCACATTTAGATCTCTGATTCATTTGCAGTTTATTCTTTTTTTTTTTTTTTCGCTACGCTGGCCTCTCACTGCTGTGGCCTCTCCCGTTGCGGAGCACAGGCTCCGGATGCGCAAACTCAGCGTCCATGGCTCACGGGCCCAGCCGCTCCGCGGCATATGGGATCTTCCTGGACCGGGGCACGAACCCGTGTCCCCTGCATCGGCAGGCGGACTCTCAACCACTGCACCACCAGGGAAGCCCTGCAGTTTATTCTTATATGTGATGTGATGAATGGCTCTAATTTTATCTTTATCCAAATGACTGTCTAGGGCCCCAACACCATTTAGTTAAACAATTCTTTGTGATTTGAGATTGATGGTTACTTTTTAACCTATACCTTGACTAGATGTGAAGGAGAGTGAATGATGGTGAACAGTGGAATAGGGTGATTAGAGGAAAATTTAGAGGTTCTGGCTAAAGACTGAGACCAGAATCAAACCTGTATCTCCTCACTTTCAATCCAGAATACTTGACCTTTTATAAGTCAACCTCTCTTATCCATTTCTCCTAACATATTTAACAGGAAAGATGTTTAAAACAAAAGAGGGGTTTAGGCATTATCTGTCCTCTCCTCCTTTTCAGTGATCTGTAACAACTCCTCCTACCTGAAATAGATTATGAGAACTTGGCTGCATACTTTTTGGTGAGCACCTGTGACTCTGTCTGTTGTCTGTAGCACCTGGTCACACGCTGTTTACTCACTTTGCCCACTTCTGCCAACTGCCTTTGTTTCAGTGACGTCTCTGCTTGTAGCCCATAGCCACATGAGGTGAGAAGAGATCCCAGAGGTTTTAGGGTTTTGGGGGGCTGGCTTTACAGCTCCATAAATCTCCATCAAGTTGGGAAATGTACCAAAATCTCTTTTTCCTAGATTTTGGGGAATGAAGAATTCCAAATAAATAAGTTTCATACCTTAAGGTGTCAAAATTTAAAAGTTTGTTAATTTTTATAGAACGCAGAATAAATGTCTCCTGTCTTCTTTAAAAGAACTCACCTGATGATAATTTAACATTGATGGCACAGCCATTTTTGTGCATTTTGCAAACTGAGTTCTGCTAAACGTTAGCCTTCTTTGATCTGTGGATAGCTATTCCATGAAAAGGGAAATTTTTGTGGTCAAACATGTTTGAGAAATGACAGCTTATGCAAATTTAGACACATTTTTTTGCTGTAGGACTTCTCATAGCTCTTAGGATGAATTTGTCAAATTTCTTTGATCAGGAACAAATAACTGCCCCCCTCCTCCCAACCCATTTACATCTATTAATAGCTTTGATACTTCAATCTGTACCATCAGGTGTATTTGGGCTGCAATATTGTATCATATAGTAGCAGGATTCCATATCCCCTTTTTGGTTTTATTGTTTCCTCCTAAACTCTTCTGAAGTTAAGCTCTGTGAAGGCATTTATTCATTATTGTGCTACAAATACCTACTGTGCTACAAATACCTATGGTGCCTGGAGTGTAGTAGGTGCTCATTAAGTATTTCTGAGCTTGAAGTTGTCAGCTCTCATTGACCTTGCTACAGTGTTTCTGGTTTGGTTCCCCTTCCAAAGGTATATGTTTTAAACAGCAGTTTCTTTCTTTTTAGTCCTAACAATCAGATAACATATTTGCAAAGAATGCTGTGTATAACTTCCTGGCCTCTCTAGAGGTGTAAATCTTAATCATGAATCATTACTACATAAATGATACAAACATTGCCACTTGTCACCCCAAAATACACACATAGAAATGCCCCTGGGAGAAGCAGCTAGTTTACCAGGCAATGCCTGTGCTCGGGAGCTCTGCCCGTCTGCATTTTCCGTTTAGGACTTGGACTGGAAACCACGGTTGGTTTTCTCTGTCTCATGGATCTTACAGATTTGAATAGCTTTTCTGATCAGTGACTGCGCTGATGTATTCCAGTTTCAGCTGCTCTGAAAGATGACCACCTATCTCCTGGAGCTTGTCCAATCTTCCCTGCACCTTCCCATCCCAATCAGGATCTTACAGAGGATCCCATATTTTAGGTTAGTTGGTATCAGCCATAAGTGTGTACTTAGGTGCGTGCATGCACTCTTCTGAGTGAGGGGCTGAGGTGTCAGATATCTAGCTTTAATACAGGAGCTCTTTGGGAACTCAGAATTCTGAGCTATTAGTGTGCTTTCTTTTCTTTCCTTTTTTTTTTTAAAGTTAAATGAACTGCTTTTTTTAAAAAAAATTATTTATTATTTATATTTTTGGCTGCGTTGGGTCTTTGTTGCTGCGTTTGGGCTTTCTCTAGTTGCAGCGAGCAGGGGCTACTCTTCGTTGTGGTGCGCGGGCTTCTCACTGCAGTGGCTTCTCTTGTTGCAGAGCATGGGCTCTAGGTGCGCGGGCTTCAGTAGCTGTGGCACGCAGGCTCAGTAGTTGTGGCCTGCGAGCTCTAGAGCGCAAGCTCAGTAGTTGTGGCGCACGGGCTTAGTTGCTCCGCGGCGTGTGGGATCTTCCTGGGCCAGGGCTTGAACCCGTATCCCCTGCATTGGCAGGCGGATTCTTAACCACTGTGCCACCAGGGAAGCCCTTTCATTATTTTCAACATTATATTTGTGTTCTTTTTGAATATACAAGTAATTAATTTTCATTATAGAAAATTTGGAAAACACAGGAAAGTATAAGAAACAAAATTTGGATTGCCTGTAATCCTATTACCTCAAAATACATTATAGTGAATAATGTTCTATCCTGTATATGTGTGTGTGTGTGTGTGTGTGTGTGTGTACACACTGCAGACTGCTGTTCTGTGGCTTGCTTTTTAAATCAGTCCTCCATTGTTAAATAAGTCCTGTATTTTTAACATTACAATTAATATTTATAATATTTATGTATTGCAACACTCAACAGTTAACCTTTACTTAGTGCCTACAAGGCAAATCTTTGTGCTATGTGAGTCAATGGTTGTAACTTGATTCACCTTTGTACTTCTAGGGGCTAGCTCAGGACCGTCTGTGCACATGGTTTTTGCTCAATAAATGCATGATGAATTTCAGTGACTAGACATTAAACCAGAATTGGATATGCCCACCTATTCTTAAGAAGGTGATATATTCTAAAACTACAGAAGAAGGTGAGAGCCACTACAGGTGAAGGTGCCCTTATAAGGGCAGGACAAGTTCAGTAAGATTGTACCAGTTCCATAGGTGTTACCTCTGCTGATTTGAAAGTGTCTGCCAGTTATGAGACAGGGCCTCAATCTATTGTGTGGTCAGCACAGTTTGTATCTATCTGGTCCTCAACATTTTAGGCCTGGAACCTCCCACTCCCCTTTTTTAAAATAGCGAATCAGGGTTTCAGTAGTGGGATGGGGTGGAAATTGCATTAGTCAGATACATGAGGCAGCCTGGGATCAACTCAGTGCCACTTTCATACATGCCTGGGAGCAAGAGCTTTGCATTAACTGGCTTGCCGGTGTCTGTGCTCTGCCTTGGATGCTGTTGGAATGGGATTGGTTGTTAGAGACACTGCATGGTGAAGGAAGAATCGGAGCAAAGCGTTTGGAGGATCTAAAGGAGAATATTCGCTGCTCCATGGGCATCTTCCTCTCAGGGCCCCAACAAGCTTGTGCCCACCAGATGCAGTGGGTAGAATTCCTTCACTGCCTCTCCTTTGGTGGAAGATGTGGCATGTGTAGCTGAAGGATCAAAAACCACCCAGGGCAGGCTTCCCTGGTGGCGCCGTTGTTGAGAGTCCGCCTGCCGATGCAGGGAACGCGGGTTCGTGCCCCGGTCCAGGAAGATCCCACATGCCGCGGAGCGGCTGGGCCCGTGGGCCGTGGCCGCTGAGCCTGCGTGTCTGGAGCCTGTGCTCCGCAACGGGTGAGGCCACAACAGTGAGAGGCCCGCGTACCGCAAAAAAAAAAAAATCACCCAGGGCAACTCTTATCGAAGGATAGTCACCTTCTTGGAGTGTAACCTCTCAACAGGACTTCTAACAGAAATTGATGCCTAAATATTTAGATCCCTGAGGCTTTGTCTTTCTCAGCCATACTCACCAGTCACAGCATCTGTTTCCTCTGTGTAGTGCTGGACAAACACAGATAAACTCTCACATCCCGACTCACTCCCACCCCATGCCAGGGAGGTTATAAAATGTTTGAGTGGCTTACTTAAGTGTTATTCCTATTATGGCTTCTTGGGAAAGTACCCTCTGCCTTGATGGAGTTGTGGAAACATCTTGGTTGTTTCAACCACAGGGTTAAGAACCATTTGGCTGCGGTCATGTACTAGGCATGTGCATTGATATTGGGAAAGGAGCAAAAAAGATAGAGAATGCCGTATCCACAGCCGGGGACTGTGCTAGATGCTTCCAATAAATACCTTGTACAATCTCTCCAACACCCACTCAAAATAGAGATGCTACCCCATTTTACAGATGAGGACACTGAGGCTCATATGTTTTATGTTACTCTCCCAGGTCACAGAGGTGGTAGTCACAGAACTGAGACTCAAAGCCAGGTCTGGAAAGCCATGGCATTTGTCACTCTTCCTGTCCACCCTGCCATTCTAGAGCACCACTGTTTCTCAGAGATTGTTCATAGATTCAGGTCATGCAGCCTCCATTTGGGGCTTGAAAGTCCTGTTCTGTGAAGGTTTTCCTGACACCCTCCTCCCCACCACACACAGTCTGTGCCAGACCTCTATGAACACAGTGATGGTTGTTGTGTACATATTTGTCTCCTGTGCTGAACTGTGAGTTCTAGATATCTTAGTACGGTATCTGATTCATGTCAGGCCTTTGATATATATGTATTGAAAATTCTAGTTTTTGCCCCGTGTTGTGTTTCCATGCTAAGACACTAAAAATCTAGACGTGCCATTTTATTTTATTTATTTATTTTTTATTTGTTTTTTTGCGGTACGTGGGCCTCTCACTGTTGTGGCCTCTCCCGTTGCAGAGCACAGGCTCCGGACATGCAGGCTCAGCGGCCGTGGCTCATGGGCCCAGCCGCTGCGCAGCATGTGGGATCTTCCCGGACCGGGGCACGAACCCGTGTCCCCTGCAACGGCAGGCATACTCTTAACCACTGCACCACCAGGGAAGCCCTAGAAGTGCCATTTTAGAATTAGGCAGCTCAGTTGCCTTTAAGGATGCACTGACTTTGGTTTTTGCTTTAATATTTTGTGTAAAGATGCTCTTTGGCTTAGATCTCTGCTTCAGCCCTTGGAAGGGTAAGATAGCCACATGCCTACTTCATTAATATTTTGGGCATCTCTGTGCAGGAAGCGATTGAGTGCTAACATCACATAAGTTCTGTCATATCAGCATAAAGCCATTTGCAATATAAACAAACATGTATTTCAGATTTGTTGTTTATATCCAGATATTACTTTCCACGTAATATCTGGCAAATTAATTTCCATATTGTTACTTTCAAATATAGGTGAATCTTTTACATGTAATTTGTAGTGAAAAGTCTTCTACAAGTGTTTTATACCCTGAAATTCTACAAATTATTGACATATAAAAGTATATAAGAGCAAAATGCAACAATATTTAATGGTGATTGTGAAAGCTGTTAAATTTATGGGTAAAATAATTATTAAGAACTTTTGAATTGTTAAACAATTAGGGAAATTGATAGTAAATGCTAGCATTAGATTAGTGAAATCTTAGTTAATAGGGTACATTAGTGAGGTAACTTTGGGAAGAACATCATATTCTTTCTTAGCTAATAAGTGTTTATAAAAATATAAGTTGTAATAGAGGCATTGTTATGAGATTAAATTATATTATAATTTGAATCATTATAGGATTGGTTGGCGAATGCATTCATAATTAAAAAGAGTGACTATTAGGAACTGTTTTTAAGTTTCAGTATTTAATTTTACATAAGGCCATGAATCTTTCCAGAAAAGTCCTATTTAAGAATTGTTTAATTTTTTTAAAAGGTAAATTACAGGAAGAATGCCAACTTTGTCCCCTCAACATTTCGTGATCAGGAAAACCTTCACAATCATGCACAACAAATAATTGATAAATTATCTTCAACACAGAGAAATTTTGTATTTATTCTTGCATCAAGGAAATCTAGATGATGATGGTAATAGATTTCAGTCTCAGTTTTGGCTTAGTATTGATTTTTAACACTCAACTATTTGGCATTTGGCCCAAGTGGGTAATGGGTACAAATCTTCTATCAGTGGATTTTTATGCTTTTGTACTGAGAGACAACGTGTAGGTGTCTCCAGCTCAGGCTGGAACAAATTCCTCACGTTTATCTACCGTTAATTTGTTTACAAATGGGTTCCATGGTCGCCATCTACTAATTCTGCTGGTGATCCTTAAGGATCAGGTGCTGGGGGACCCCGAACATTTGACCCCATCTCCATTCCAGTGCTTGGAATCCCCCAGACCTGGCTTTTAGTCCTGGCTTTGGAGCTGTTCCTGGCACACATAGAGCAAGGCATTTAATTTCCATACTGCCTGTCTTACGAGAAGAAGTGTTAGTAAACTCATTAATTAGGGTGTGTTTACAGTTCTATTCTGAACATCAGTAGCTTCTAAGTTTAATTAAAATTGACAACCTTCTTGAGGACAGACGTGCTCTTTACATACTGTGTGTCCCCATCAGCCTTGGTTTCCTCTCTCGCTTGCACAGTGAGCCTGATGGTCATGTCTTCTCCAGAGACCTTTCAGCTTTGTCTTTCTGTTGTGTGATAAAGGGTGAATAGAGGAAAGGTGAGTCTTGATGACTGTTGGAGTCCAAGCCAGTTTGTATTTGCTGACAGGTATGACTGAGGGCAATAAATTACATTCTAGGTTTAAACAGGCTGGTTCTTAGTTGTCACTGGAAGTGCAAATATACTTCTTCCTGGTGTATGAGATAAATTGGTTGTCTGCCACATATATTTCTTATTTTTGTCTTCAGTTCACGGTGTGGTCATGGAATACAATTTCGGGGACAATTTCAGGTCGGTTTATTTGCTCAATAATGATAATAATATATTCATTGTCATTTAATGAGCATCTAGTATGTACCAGACATCTTTTTTTCCTGTATTTTTATTTTATTTTATTTTTTATTGAAGTATAGTTGATTTACAATGTTGTGTTAGTTTCAGGTGTACAGCAAAGTGATTCAGCTATATATATATGTGTGTGTGTGTGTGTGTGTGTGTATATATATATATATTCTTTCTCAGATTCTCTTCCCTTATAGGTTATTACAAAATATTGAGTATAGTTCTCTGTGGTATACAGTAGATCCTCATGGGTTACTTATCTTATATATAGTAGTGTATATATGTTAATCTCAAACTCCTAATTTATCTCCCTGCTCCATTCCCCTTTGGTAACCATAAATTTGTTTTTTATGTCTGTGGGTCTATTTCTGTTTTGGATATAAGTTCATTTGTATCCGTTTTTTTAAGATTCCACATAGAAACGATATCATATGATATTTGTCTTTCTCTGTCTGGCTTACTTCACTTAGTATGATAATCTCTAGGTCTATCCATGTTGCTGCAAACACACAGCATTCTTAACCTTAGAAGAAAAACGACATGCAAGGCTTATATTCTAATTCCCATTTTGCAAATAAGGACTTGCTTAAGTTCACGAAGAAAGTGGCAGAGTCAGCATTTACCTAACTGCAAAGCCTCTAGCCCCACTTCCACGCTGCCCCGCTGCCCCGCTGCCCCGGCGTTGAGGTCTGGAAACTGAGATCCACACCCTCTTCCTTCTTCCTGTCCTAGTATGGTGGGAGGGAGAACTTTACATGAGCCAATGCTGGCTCCTGCTGCCCGGGTGTCCTTGACTTGTGTTCTGATGTGGGGGACATACCTGCATTAATTACAGGATGCTGATGACCCTCCAGAAGGCGTCCGCTGACAGGCCCCGGGGGAGGCTGACCCTCCCCTCCCCCCGCCAAGAGCTCACCCTGGACTCCCCATCCGAAGGGAGGATTCCTTGACAAGGAGCTGGTGCCTGATTGGGATTACTGTGCTGCTTGAGTTGAACTGCCAGTCAGTTCTTTTCATTTATTTGCTGTCTTGCTTTCCTTTGAACATTTTATCCAAATTTCCAGCAGTGACTCTCAATCCTGGCTGTGTGTTAAAATCACCTGGGGTTTTAATTATAACCATGCCTGTGTTCCTGTGTCCCCCGTCTAGACATTCTGATTTAAATGGACTGGGGTGGGGCCCTGGGTATCAGCATTTGAAAAAAATAAGTACTCCAGAGGATTCTAATGTCCAGCCAAAATCAATGCTATAGGGGCAGAAAAGCCCGCTCTTCACTCTTTTGTTGATGTGGTATGTTTTCTTCTGACTTCAGTGAACCCTCAATCTTATGATGTTATCATTCCATTGAGAGGTTGAATTTACTCATCCAAAGCATTCATGCTTTTTTTTTCTTTTCACTGCTGTGGTCTCTCCCGTTGCGGAGCACAGGCTGCGGACGCGCAGGCTCAGCGGTCACGGCTCACGGCCCAGCCGCTCCGCGGCATGTGGGATCTTCCCGGACCGGGGCATGAACCCGTGTCCCCTGCATCGGCAGGCGGACTCTCAACCACTGCGCCACCAGGGAAGCCCCCGCGCATTCATGCTTTTTTGAGGTGTCTTAGACTTTGGAGAAAGTGTTACGGGAACAGACACAGATACTGAAATCAGTGGCCTTAGAGGACGGGAATGAGCCACTTTGGAGCAACCAAAAGACAGCCATGACTTTTGCCACCTTCCCTCCTAATTCACTCGCTCCCCCCACCCTGGCACCAGATCTTCAGCGTTTGAAGGAGTGTGTTTTCTAGTTGTGGGTTTACAATTACTTCCAACGATTTTACTCTTGAGCCTGTTGTGGCTTATTTACACTAGCTTGGATATATGTTTATAGGTAGCCTCTTTACTTTGTTTACTGATTGAATTTACTGCTACGTAGAAAAGACTGGCTTCACCTGACAAGATCACTGTGCACGCAGAGGCACTGCATCTTGCTTCGGTGGAAGTACACCCAACCTCCCAGGCTGGCATTCAGAATTCTCCCCATCGTCTGATGCCAGTCTTTCACTCTGGAATTAAGGCCACTCTTTACGGTCTTTGGGCTCCAGCCAGCTGAACTGTACCCTGGACCAGGGTCTGCCCGATCCCCGCCTTCGTTCACTTCTTGTCATGCTGGAACATTACCTCAGACCCTCATCCCAGAGGCTAGAAATAACATTTTCTTTCCTAGAACCCCACACTGCTTTGAGTGGGAGCACGTTTAGAACTTATCACATTGTACCTTGAGCTATTCTTATTTATGCGTGTGTATAATTCTTCCCCTTCTGTAAGCTTCTGGAGGGTGGGGCAGCCTCTTAATTTTGGTGTCTTCTGCTGTGCTGAGAATATTGGAGCCGTTCCCTGAATGTTTTTTGAGTAAATGTGTTACTTTTAGTTCAACTCAGCAGTTGTCCAAAATTAACCTCATGAGATGTTGGTAGCTTTGGTGAACATTTGGAGAGGTCTACCGTGATAGAGTGAAATCCGGTGACCTAGTTACAGAATATCCCCTGCAGGCTCACTGGGGAGGGAGGCTCATGTTTAAACTCTGTGAAAGAAGAGCCTGGATTTTTTATGGTGGCGGTTGTTTACATGTCTTTTAAAATGACCCTTCCCCCCTTTTTTATGGCTTCATGATTTAAAAAAGTTCTTTAGATAAAATTGGATATTATCAGCTTTACTCCTGTAGTAATTCTAAGCAAGATCATTTGTTATTTGAGGACATATTGACTAAACGTTTATTTTTCAGTTTTTAAAAATTTTATTGAAGTATAGTTGATTTATAATGTGTTAGTTTCAGGTGTACAGCAAAGTGATTCAATTATACATATTCATATATTCATTCTTTTTCAGATTCTTTCCTCATATAGGTTATCACAGAATATTGAGCAGAGTTCTCTGTTCCATACAGTAGGTCCTTGTTGGTTATCTATCTTATATATAGTAGTGTGTGTATGTTAATCCCAAACTCCTGATTTATCCTTCCTCCCCACGTTTCCCCTTTGGTAACCGTAAGTTTGTTTTCGATATCTGTTAAGTCTGTTTCTGTTTTGTAAAGAAGTTCATTGGTATCATTTTAAAAAATTAGGTTCCACCTATGAGTGATATCACATGACTAAGCTTTCAGAATGGGGCTGGCACCCTGCTCGGCGCAGGCATTAACCAGAGCCGGAGATGCTGCTTCCGCCCTGCGGGCCTGAGCCTGGCGGAAGCGCGCACACCCGGAAGCCGCACGTGTTGCGGTGGGAGGGTGGCTGGGTGCGCGGGGGCCACAGGGTCAGTCATGACAGTCTATTCTGTTCTTCATTTACCAAAATGAAGACACTCACATTGTTAGTGAGCTTCTGGACTCTCCCGACATTCCCTGCAGGTATGATTCCGGTTATTATTAAAAATTAGTAATAATCAAATTAATATTAAACATAGTGGTTCTTTTGGTAAAAGTAACGTGCTCATGTTGTAAATTTAGAATGTGGAGGAAAGTGTAAAAAAAAAAAAAAGAAAACCGCTTGTAATCCCACCCTTGACAGGTCAGTACTTTGACATTTTATTTGTGGAATTCTATTTGGCTATGTGACCCCAGGTTTTTTACCTGAACTCACTCTCCACAATCTAGTTCTCAGCTCTACTTTGTATAATATTTTTAAAGCATTTGAGATGAAAAAAAATACTGTATTTCAACCAAAACGCACATTCATCTCTTGAGGCAGGCTAACGTCATACACACACACACACACACACACACACACACACACACATATACACACGCGCGCGCGCACACGCACACGCACACAAAGGGGAACGATCACTGTGGTTGAGAACCAACTTCTCATTTTACAGATAGGAAAACTGAGGCCTAGAACTTGTCCAAGATCACATTAAAAAAAAAGTGGCAATCGACACTTCAGCCCAGGTCTCCTGAATTCCGGTCCAGGGCTCTTCCTACTCGACAGTGATACCTCCTTACTAGGTCATAGAAGCAGTGGTGGAAAGAGAAGAGGAAAAACACGTCAGTTCTAAAGAGTGCAGGTTTTTTCCCCGCGTCCTTTCTCAGAGTTATTTTTGTGACTATTCAATACATGTACAATGCTGCCTCTCGCAGCATTCTGGCTGGACCAAGAGGCCATTCACTGCTGACTGCAGCCATGCTCTCCCTCTACGGCAGGCTCCATGGAATCCTGGGCCCAGAAAGAAGATGGGAACAGGCTTTTTCAATCAAATTTCAGGGTCTGAGTGTACACAGAAAGAAATGACTGCGTATCCTGTTAAACTTGTGTACTTAATGAAACGGTGATGGATGAGCATGACTGACTGGGGGTGGGGCAGAGGGTGAAGTTGAGGTGGATTCATCTTAGTCTGTAATTCATTCATGAGCTCCAATAAGTCTTATACACAAATGCAAATTATTCATTCTCTCTAAATGTGACCCTGTTATTCTAACTCCCCAAACCTTCAGTTGTTTCCTTTTGCATACAGAACGAAGCATGGACTCCTGCCTGGCATTTGAGGCCCTCTGTGATCTATCCTTGACACTGATATAATATGGAGATGTAATAATATAGCAGTTAAGAGCCAGACTTGGCAGCCAGGCTGCTCCACCGCCAATTAGCACTCTTACCTGGGCAGGATACTGCACCTGTGTTTCAGTTTCCTCATGTGTAAAATGGCAAGAAGATTGTTCTGGGGAGTAAGTGAGTTAGGATTTGTAAAGGTTTACCAGTGACTAGGTCCTAATCCATTACATAGAAAGTGCTTTCTTTGTTTACTAAATGGGTATCTTTCCAACTCCTCCACTGATAGCATTTCCCTTTTGCACTAGACTTCTGGTCATTCCTGGGACGGTCCCCTCATTCTCCTGCCTCTGTGCAGCTGTGACCCTTAACTTTAACATGTTGGCTCTCTCATTTCATGTGTGTCCAAATCTTAATCATCCTTTTAAGGCCAGGCTCAAAGGCATCTTTATCCATTTCTTTCTTCACTAAGTCACATATTCTTTATTCCCTTAACAGATTTCTTTTCTTTTAGAGATTCTGTTGTGCGCCAGGTGCATTATTTAGGAAGGCGTCCATGGTTCTTGGAGCTGGGGGAGGTCCATCACTTCTGCCATCACCACTTCTGCCACATCACCATCGACGTTGCTTTACAGTTTTGGATGGGTTTGTTTGATCTCCCCTACTAGAATATTAGCTCCTTGAGAGCAGAGTGCTTATTAGTAGGTGTTTATTAAGCTATATTTAAATTGAATAAATGAATGAATAAAGTTACACTTTGTGGGTATTTATTACCTTCTAATAAAGGCAAGAAAATAGGAACAACACTGTGTGTTGTTCTATCTGTGTGTGTTGAAAATAGAACCAACTTCTCATTTTACAGATAGAAAAAAATAGGAACAACACTGTGTGTGTTGTTCTATCTGTAAAATGAGAGAGAGAGAGGGAGAGGGAGAGGGAGAGAGAAGAGATATTTTGAATGGGAAGAAGGATGAGGCTAGTTCTGAGGGCAGAGAACCCCTTCCAAGTTGAAGAAAGGCAAAAAAGACAGGAATGAAAGGAAAACTGCAGAAGTAGAGAGAAACGGGATGAGAGAGAAGGTTATTCTCTGAACTGTAAAGCAGTCGCTCCAAGAAATGGTTTTCCTTAAGTGGTATAAAATGTGAAGCGAATTGGGTCTCACTTTATCTTTTCCTCTTTAGGAGGTTGGAGCTGATTTTTAAAATGAGGTGGGGGAGGGAGGTGGAGTTTGGAGAAGGAAAGTGAAAACTGTTTTCTGAAGTTCTCTTGCCAAATAGCTCCCTGGAGAGAAAGTTCAGAGGGAGGGCCTGCCTAAGCAGACTAACTCGCTCTTTCTTTCGTCTTTGTTTTGTCGTTGTCCTGGTCACTCTCCCATCCCTATTCTTCACTTCCAAACATCTTCTTTCCTTCTTCCTTTTGCTGTTTTTTTTTTGTTTTGTTTTTTTAAATCGTATAAGTATTACAAATGAGAAGCTGGAGGAAAATTAAAACGAAACACAAGGCAAGCAGGTAATTTCCATCTCAGTTATAAAAGTGATGTGTTTTAGATTTGTTTCCCTGATCTGTTTCCCACTGGGAGCTTCCCATCCTGCCACCCCTCCTCATTTCTTTTCCCAGACTTCCACCCACTTTCTGACTCAAAGCTGGAGAGGAGACTGGCCACACAACGGGATTCGAGAAGTGAGCAGGGCAGTTTTCAAGTGCTGATTCTAGAGGTTTAACATGAGCAAATTCCTGGCCTTTTTCTGAAGATTTTTCAGCTGACTTTTTTTTTTTTTTTTGGTCTCTTGAGTTTACTGCTAAAGATGCTTTGGTGTGGAAGGTACCAAGTTTCGGTGATGGGCTTGCCTTCCTGAGTGCTTGGCATATGCAGGCCTCAAGCTATTTGCGGGGGATGCTGAGAAAGGAAAATTGGACTTCGGACTGCAAGGGCTTGGCTGTGTGTGTGCGTGCACATGCGTACTGTGGTTGCTGTGGGGATTCTGGTTTCTGGGGATGGAAGGGGGGGCCGGGAGTAGGTAGATTGGGTTGCCCACAACTGGTGATCACCTGGAGGTGCTGTTTGCTGCTGCTGGGGAAAGCTTCACTGGGGGGTGTGGTGTTGAAAGGTCTTGAAAGATGGCTAGGACTTTAATCAACAAGGAAGAGAGACATGCGTCTTCAAGACAAAGGGAGCAGCAGAGGCATGGGAAGACATAGAAGAATGGGGAATGGCAGGCTGCGGAGGTGAGGAATCATAGAAGGGGTAAATCCTGCACCCTCCTCTATGTTGGGTTTTTCCCCTGTAAGCAGAAGGGAGGGCTTATGAGTTTTAGAAAGAGCCGTGATGGGATTACTCTGGTGCGTGTGTGTTTTATTTTGCTTTTACTTTTTAATTTTCCGAGTCTTTTTAGGAACTGTGAGGCAACCTTGACTCTGGGAAGCGTGCACTGCCTGTCTTTCTATGTCTTTTCTTTCCTCTTCCGGCCTGGCCTGGGGCTTTGTCTGGCTTCTGATAATGAAGTGTGGCAGGGCCGGCTCCTGGGAGCCGATGTGAGGTCTGAGCAGACCCTGGGCCTGTTCTTCACGGTTTCGCATCCTTTCTCCTCCTCTTTTTCTCTCCTCACCCCCAGCAGGAGCAGCAGCCCTCCCCTCCCTAAAATAAATAAACCAGTCGCTCCAAAAGGTTCCAAGCACATTAGTCACATATCCCAGAAGTTTAATACAGAATTATTTTGACAGTGAGAACAAGAAGTGTTTTCTAGTTGAACGCACAGAACTTGCTTCTTCCAACTGGGCTTTCTGCCGCAGAGACAGATGATGTGTTTTTTAGATGGATCAGCCGTGCAGGAGACTGCGTCGCTTCCCTTGGAAGCATGACAAATTGCTCACTACCAAAAGTGGTTGGGGAAAAGATGTGAAATGAGAGAGAGAGAGAGAGAGAGAGAGAGAGAGAGAGAGAGAGAGAGAGAGAGAGAGATCGCATCCTTATTGAGAACATAACTTTCTCCCTAATAACTTCAATCAGCCACTGAGAGCTTTCTATGTGTTTGTTTGTTTATTTGGCCTCCCCTGGAGCTGTGAAGTCCTCTTTTAAACCCGGGCTCACGGGTGTTCTAAAAGATGAGGACAGATCGAGTTATTGCAATGCGGGTGGATCTCCAAGCATTCCGGTTGAATAGCTCTTCCAGAAATATTTCTTGACTCACTAATTTAGCACTTTCTGTTGCCGTTACTAAGCAGATTGGAGAGTCCTGCCTGCGATTTCGCCAGACTCCTCTAAGGTTGACGTGGATCCTCTTATTCCTATCTGGCCCGTGGAGAGGTGGAGGAATGCAAAGCTGAAGTCTACTGGCGCCCAAGAGGGACTTTAACCTGAGCTGCCAGAGTGCCATCTGAAGAGCCAGAGAAAAGCGTGTGCTCTCCTGTCCCAGCTTCGCCCTTCTCCTTCAGGGCCCAGCCACCATGCAGGAAGAGGCTTTCTTCCAGGTTGGCTGACCTGGGTGTGAAGACCCAGAGATGAGCGTGGAGGACAGAAGTTAAGGAACTTCCAGACCTGGGATACCTGTCCTTCTGGCTCCCATGATCCTCCACTTCTTGCTTCTCAAATCTTTCTAGAGATTTCCAGCCTTTTGGTGTGTGTGGGGGGAAGTTGACCTCTCTGATGGCAGTGCATGCTCTCTAGAGCGCTTTTAACCCCTTCTGATTGTTTCTCGTTAGCCCCTCATTCCCAGGCCTTCATCCAAGAAACGTCTGTGTGGTCCAGACATTAACTGGCCCTCATGAAATCTCATGGGAATTCCCAATGCAGGTTTCCCCTGCTATCCGGAAGTAGAGCGTGCGTATAAAATGTTTTATGAGCTGAAATGGAGTAAAGCGAAAATCCTCTTCGGCTTTCTTTTGGTTAGTGAAAACAAATGTAATGTAGGTCTTTCATAAAAGCAAGGTGCTATAAAGAAAACTTTCGAAAAGCAGAAGATGCCTGAATGTAGAATAACCAAAGTATGGTTATATGGTGATGCTGTTGTTAAATAGGCTTCTATCCAGGGCCAAGTTCTCATCCAGAACTCCGTGCCTCTGTGGAACCCACTTTGAAAACCATTGTAGTGGAGGTGCTTCAAGACTTCTGGCAGCCCTGGCGACCATCGTTCTGGCTTCTTTAAGCTTTCTGCCTTTCTGGACATCTCTCAAGGTTGAGAAAGTGGCACCTGTACAGATGAGGAAGATGGGCCCAGAGGGAGACATGATCTTACACTGGCTGTGAAATCCCACGTTTTGAGGGCCTTTTGGCTTGCTTACTTCCGGTGATTGTTCTCAGTGGCTGCTCAGCCCCCAGGCCTCCTCACCTGGGCCTGCCCTGGCCAGCACCTCAACATTATTCATTGCACTGCACTGAACAGTCATCTCAGTAAACTCTTGCTACCATTGTTGGGCTCACAGCCTCTGTCTCAGGAGCATTATGAGGGGAGTAACATGGCGTTCAAGCCATTTTTAAGGAAACCTTTTTTTTTTAAATGCTGAATTTGCTTTTTGGCAGAAAAGTAAAGCATGGGCCATCTCTCATTTCTCTGTTGATACTTATGCAGTACCTACAATCGTATGACACTCTCGTGTTCCCCAAAGAAGGTTCTGACCTTTATGGTCATACTTTACATTGTCACATTGCAAGACAATTTCTAAAGAGCTTTTTTTCTAGCTAAGATCTCACTTGAGCCTCACGATAATGCAGATGCAAAGGAGACCCGACGAGGTAATACATGCAGAATCAGAGTTAGGCTCACAGTTCACAGTCAGGTTGGGAAGAATTACGGGGATGTGAACCTTAGGCTCCCTGACTCATGCCATTGAGGCGAAGTATTCTTTCTCCTTGTAGCAGGAATTATGAATGAATATGCTACTAACAGCTACTGTTTATTAAGTGCTTATTTATGTGTCAAACACTGCTAGGGAGACACTTTGTAAAAAGCTCATTTAATCTCTTCAGCTACCGTATAAGGCGTATAAGGTAGAAATGATCATGTCCAGTTTGAAGACGAATCGCTGGAGATATTGAGAGGACAAGTAAGTTGCTGAAGGTTCCTCTTCACAGAGTCAGTGGACCTCGTATTCTAACCAGGACTGCTTGCCTCCAGAGGCCTTTCACATAGAGGATGTGGTCTCTGCCCATCCTTGGTCCTCACTAGGGAGACCAAAAGTGCTCTCTTGAAAACGACAAGGCTAGTTTGTGGGTGACCACACGCTACAGTGAGTGCCGCATACTGTTGAGAGTTAACAGGTGGTCATCTTCTCTCTGCTCTTGGAGCTCGTAACATCTTTATGCAGTCTCTTCTCCTTTCCTTTTAGATTTTATGTGCTCACCATGGGAAATTACTGATCTGTGCACCATTGGGCAAGTCATTTCTATTCCTGGGCCCTTGGTTTCTCCCTCACTCAAAATAGCTTTTCTTTCCTGATCTTTCTGTCCTAAGTTTACATGTCTGGGGAATGTGCTTATTGAATTCTCTTCGTATAAGTCCTTTCAAAAATATTGTTGGGAATTATAGATGCTCAGTAAATGCTTGTTTTAAATTGAAATGATAATTGCAGGTAATTCCAGTTTTCAAAGAGATTTTCTGCTCCTGAAATGCAATTTGCCAAAGTTTGAAAGTCAGACACCACATGAAGAGGTAACTAAGTCGTATCAGGGAAGATGAATGCCTAATACATATCCTGATTAGTTTGCTGGTGATGTCTTGCTTTCTTCAGTGTCAGTTTTGTCTTTCTAATTCTTGTATTAGGACAACTATCCTCCCCTCCCCCAAGACACACATCAGCATTTGCAGACACAGGCGCACAGACACAAACACACGCGCGTGCACGCACACACACACACACACACACACACAGAGTTCTTGAGCAAGAGACCCTCTTACGTTTGTTAAATTTGTCACTTTCTCCACAGAATCTGGTTAGCATACCTTTGGGTGAGCAAAAGAAAAATCTTTTTCTCTGTGCCAAGTTCAGGGTGTGAATCAATTCTCCCTGGCTTTTGCATTTCAGTAAATGTTTCCTAGATGGATTCATCGAATTTCCAGTAAAGACAAACAGCTCAGAAAGCAGATTGCTTTCATACCCGAGGCCTGAGTTCTGTGACCCAGGCATTGGAGCTCAGTTCCATATATGGCCAAAAGAGAAACAGGGTGAGGGAGTGGAGGGAGAATACCAGACATAAAATGCATTCCTGAGAAGTGTGCCTTCGCAACTGACAAAACAGGACCCTCGTTGGTTTCCATCTTCTGCAGAACATGAAACTGTGACGTTTTCAGAAAGAAGCCAATGTTCCAAGCATCTGCCACAGGGAACAGTTTATTTTCCCTTTTCTTTTTGGTCACATGTAGGTTTAATTTGGAGTCAGTGTTGAAGTCAATGCTAGCAAGCAATGAGGACTAAAAAATTATTCTTGGAGTCAGCAGATGTGGGTACTCAGCCCAATAAGACCGCCATCCAGCTGTGAAACTCTCTCTGGCTTGTTTTTTCTCAATGTCAGAGTGACAGGGCTGAATATGATGAACTCTGAGATCTCTACTATTTCTGTTGTCTTTGGTTCTAATTTTGCCTGAGATTTTCCAGTTCCTGTGGAATTCCCCACAGAAAGTAGTTTCTAATTCTTCCAAATACTTTCTGTGGTTTGAACTTAAAAAGACAAAATAAAAACCCTGGTCTTGAATTTTTCTTTGTGATTTCCTTAAATATAACTTGGACACATTGTTATTAGCCTTTCACTTGGCAGATAGCTTCTTACTGAGGGTGGAGATGGTTGCATTTACTGCTTCCTCAAGGTCTTCCCCCTCTGCTGGTCCCTCTTGTTGTTGGAGAAGAAATTCAGGTATGCCCAACACAGAGTTGTGGGAACAGGTGTGCACTTAGCAAATGCAGCCTTGTAGTGGCCTTATCAGTTGTCTGCGTCTTTTATAAATTCCGTCTCCTCTGTGGGAGAAGCGGGGCTGCTAGGAGGCAGCTCCAGAAACTTCCTCACACCTCAGGAAATGGAACTAGGGATGTGAAATTGAGGTGTTGGCTTTCCAGTTAGTAATTGGATGAGTCACTTGCCTGTCACACATGTTAAGAAGGTTAAGAAAGAAATAAAAATACAAAATTTTGGCCCTCGAGAGGACCGCAGTCATTTCTACTTTATGAGGCCAGACATGATTTCTTTCTTTCTCTCATTTATCTCAGTTGAGATAAAGGGAGGCTTCTCTGTTCCCTGACAAAACGTTCCAGCCCTCGGGCTTTCCCGTCTTGATGGCAGCCCATGGCCACCGGCACGCTGAGCGCTCTTGGAAGGGTGCTGTTTGGAGGAGCCCATGGTGGTTCAGCAGGCATCCAGGGGAGCCCCTTCTCCCTGCTGAGGCTCAGCTCCGGTGCCGCTCTGCCTTGCGGCGACGGCCCCTTCGATGGGACCAATAAATGCTCCCGCATAGACGCTAAGTCCTAGGTGGTGGAGGAGGAGACAGGCAAGTACTGAGAAAGCAGAGAGCGATTGTTCCAGAGAGAGTGGGAGCTAAGAGGTCTGTGTTCTGTTGGCACCTGTGCCGTGAGCTTTCTTTGTGACTTGGTCAAGATGCTTCAGGTCTCTAGGCCTTCATTTCTCCATCTGGAAAGTGAAATGCTAGTGGGCCTTGGAGGTTATTTAATTGAACGTATTTCCAGATCGTTGCTTCATGTCTCGTATTGCTCCTACTTCATATCCCCGGTCATACTGAGCTCATCAACTTGCACAGAGTTCTGACTAGTCCTCCTTAATGTCCAATAGAACAAAGACAGGATGGCTTCTCTGTGGGTTCCCACTCATTATACTATTTTGACCAAATTTTTTAGCAAGGCATTCAACTCCCTTCAGTCTAGTTCCAACTCACGGTTGCAGCCTTTCCTTGCATGGGTGGCCTTCATCTTGACTTTGAGCCCTCTGGTGCCACGGAGGTAGGTGTGTGCATGAAAAGAGGAGACTGCGCACCATGACCAGGCAGCGTAGCTGGGGCTGGAGTGGAATTGAGAAGAATGAATCAGGATCCTGGGCCTCTGTGATAGACTCTACCAGTGAGTTAGGGGATATTTAAGGAAACTGAGCACAGTGTATCTTCTGCTTTGGTAGAAAGCATACATTGTAATGGTTACAAACCCTTGGTGATATTATGAGAAAACCACACGGAAGACCAATCATATAAACAGTAATAATTTATTGGCTGTGACTAACCCTTCGGGGAGTATGATATGTGATGTAGGTTTCTACAGGGCTTTCCAGTGGACTAACCCTTTTCCACACCCATTAACTCATCAGATCCTCAGAGGTGAGGTGGCAGGCTAAAGAATATACCCTCACTTTACTTTAGAGCAAACTGATGCTCAAATAAAGTTGAAGAGGCTGCCCAGTGTCGCAGGGTAAAAGATGGCACGGCCGAGATTTGTCTAGTGCTTTTATGCCTGCACTGTGTTTCTTTTTGAAGCTTCAGCCTATCCAATAAATCAGGATAAACACACACACACACACACACACACACACGTACACACTCACCTCCCCCATCAGAGGATGGTATAATATTTGGTGAATCAGTCTTGGTGATGAGTAGGGTGATGTGACAGTCAGTTCACTTTCACAGCTGAATTCTCAACTAGGGCACTATGACAGGGAACAGAACTGAGGATTTCTAGTTTGGGACTGTTCATTCTTGGCACGTGTACTTTCATTTACTTAAGACAGCAAAGAACTAAAAATTATCAGACATTTAATATGTGCCAGGTTTAGTGCTAGATGCTGATCCGTAGAAGTGAATCATAAACCAAGGGTTGGGAAGGACTTTAAAATGTGTGTAGAATACCCCATCTTTCCTCTCATCCATCAGTCCCTCCTCTGTTATCCTCATCAGGTGTTATGTCCGACTGTACTTGACTACTTCATGTGACCTCTTATTGTAGGGGGTAGTTGCTCCAAACGCTTTGATCTTTAATGTTTAGAGAAACACCCAAACTATTTGTAACTTCCATCAGTGTTAATTTATTCATCTGTTAAGTGGCTTTATGAAAATGGAATCCTTCTCTTAAATTTATGTTTTCTTCTTAGAGTAAGTTCCTTGGGTTGGCTGTCTGCTCTTGAGAGAGATTATTAACTTTCATTTCTCCTAAAATTTCCTCTTACATGATTTGGGGCTGCTTATCTTGATTCTGGAAGGTGAAAATTGGGGGAAATGAGCCCACATTGTATTCTTTCAACTCCATTTTTGGGACCAGAATTATATCTGAATAATTGCTCAAATTTTGGATCATGTAGGAACATGTTTCTGCACACGGGATTTGAAAACTATTTATACTTTCTTAGAAATGCAAACTCTTCAAGTTGCAAGGGAGCATGAAGATTCCCTCAGATAGCCCTAGACTACAAATTCCTTGAGGTCAAGAGCTGTGTCAGATATATTTCTGTACCTCTTACTGCCGGTACCAGGGGCTTTGACAGAAGAATTGGATTGATTGGATTTTCAGTTTTTGTGCTTTCTTTGCCCCTTCCTCAACTTGTTCAGTCATTGGGAGGAGTTGTATGGACCCATTGAGTGTGATGAATAAGTAAATCACAGGGTTAACCCCCCACCGCTAGGGCTTTAGCTGTGTTTAGATTTAAGAATGCTGAGTAACTCATAAAACACGATTCCAAAGCACTTTGCAGATAGAAAGTGCTTCATGTGTAATAAATAATAACGGGCTATAGAAACTTCTGGTAGATCTTATGGTGGTAGAGTGAAATGGTTGGTGTTGACCCCTCTCATCATTTTGCAATTAGTGTTTCCATCTTCAAGTCACTGTATATTCCTCATTGTGGGCAAAGTTACTTTCTGAACTGGCTAGGAATTAAGCCTTCCATTTACCGTTAGGAGAGGGTTGGAAGGAACATCATGAAAATTGATAGGCAAGGCTTTAATTCCCTGCTTAAATCCAGTCCTTTCTGGATCCTGTCCTCTTCCTCAACTGTTACGTCTTTTACGGAGTCTGTAGTCGTCACCTCTATTTTACTTCCAGACCATCGGTATTCTCAAGTGATGGAAAATGGCACCTTTCTCCAGAGGAGACAGTGGAATGGTCAGGGCCCATCCTGCCTTTGAATCATCAGTATAAGAGGGATTTCATCCAGGGAATGGCCTGCCTTTCCTTTGTCCTGAAGCGTGGGTCAGTCTGATTCAAATTTGGTGAATATGCGGTGACTGCCCACCAGGAGCCATGAACTACGTTTTCACCTGTGTTATCCCACCTTATGAAAGTGAGTGAACTGAAGTATAAACAGAATCTTGCTGTTTTTCTTGGTGACTTTCAAAGCCTCTTTCTTCTCAGCAACAGTGACCCACTGTAGCTGAGCATTATTCATTCAATTAGTAAATATTTATTCAGCACCTACTATATTCCAGGAACTCCTCTCAGCGAATAAAACAAAGTCCTCTCAAGCTGACATTTGAAGGATTTAACACAAGTATGATTTTTAAAAAAATGATCTGGCAGAATTATGCTTAAAGCAATAAACACCACAAACAACACACCAGCTCTTTCCTTCTGCCCTTTCCTCCTACTCTTTCTCTTGTCTCTCATTTTTTTTTTTCTCTTCATAACCTGACTCAACACCCTTTATTCTCTCACCCTGTCTTACCGAGAAGCCCATATTTTCTTCATTTCTTTTTTTGTCTCCTCTTTATGTCTGCTTGTGCCTTGTACATGGGGGCGCAGCAGATGAGCCCTGATGCTGGCTTGCTCCCGACTTTGTGCTCACACCCTAGCTTCCCTGTGCTCCTGCTTCACCTCCAGGCATGGAGTGGTGGGTAGATGCCCATGCTGCCAATTGGAACCTGGAGGGAAGGGTGGCTGGTGGCTCTGGAGCTTTTGGTTGCCCATCCAGCAGCACTGCATCGTCAGGATCCTGTTGAAGAGATGGATGTGGCCCCAAATCCTAGGTGC
This sequence comes from Neophocaena asiaeorientalis asiaeorientalis, assembly GCF_003031525.2. NCBI lineage: Eukaryota > Metazoa > Chordata > Mammalia > Artiodactyla > Phocoenidae > Neophocaena > Neophocaena asiaeorientalis. Next base: position 6,878,014 of record NW_020172364.1, read on the forward strand.
TCCAGCAGATTATCAGCTCATAGGTGCTTCTCTCAGGAGGTCTTCCTTGATTCTCTCCTCTCAGTTCTTATCATGCATCTTTGCCAGAATAGAAGCTCAGTAAATTTAGTTTCTTTTGCTTCTCTGAAGTCTCATGTCTCTTTATCTGGGCTTGACTTAATGGGACTTACTCTTTAATTTCATGGTTCTTGTGCCCATTTCTCACCTCCCTAGGAAGCATGGACTGTCCATGTGTGTTAAAGTCTGTTAAATGAACTGGGGGTGGGAGGGGGAGCATTTTACAAAAACTAAAATTTGTTTCTTATTTTGGGATGAGACTCTTGGAGCCACATTTATTACTCAATCCTAGATTTTAGTGGCTCAAATGCAGAGAGCTGACCGTTACACTGATCAAGTGATTGAATTTTCAAGTGCTTCTGGATTTCCACTCAAGTCTGAGGTTTGCAGATGCCTGACCATTTCTGGGTTATTGTCATCTACCCCTAAATCTGATATTTGGGAATGCGACCATGATAACTCCCTAGTAGATACAAACTAGAACTGGTAGCATAGAGCTTTTCTTCTCTGTTCCCATGATCTTGACCTCTAACATCATGCTTTACTTTTTCTTTTTAAATAAATTTATTTATTTATCTATGGCTGCGTTGGGTCTTCGTTGCTGTGCGCGGGCTTTCTCTAGTTGCGGCAAGCGGGGGCTACTCTTTGTTGTGGTGTGCGGGCTTCTCATCGCGGTGGCTTCTCTTGTTGCAGAGCACAGGCTCTAGGTGCGCAGGCTTCAGTAGTTGTGGCTTGCATGCTCTAGAGGGCAGGCTCAGTAGTTTTGGCACGCAGGCTCAGTAGTTGTGGCTCGTGGGCTTAGTTGCTCCACGACATGTGGGATCTTCCCGGACCAGGGCTCAAATCCGTGTCCCCTGCACTGGCAGGTGGATTCTTAACCACTGAACCACCAGGGAAGTCCCATGCTTTACTTTTTGCCTTTTGTTTCTGTGCTGGATTCCAGTCCCCAGTCTCTCTGGTTAGCATGATAACTCTTGTTTATTGCACGTGTACTAAATGTCAGGCACTGACTAAATTGTTTTCCATATTTCCTTTCATTTAATCCTCAAAGCCAGCCAGTGTAGTAGGTAGTAGTATTATCTGTGTTGGATGGATGAGGAAATTGAGGCTTAGAGAGGTTTAAGTAACTTGCCCAACATCACACAAAATGTGATGACAGGGTTTGGCACCAGCTTTTGATTTCTGAATTACTCTACTCACCCCTGGTTGCCTCTCCCGCCCTTTTCTGCTCGCCTTGCTTATGAGAGTCAAGGACTAGGTATTGGATGGAAGGAATGCTCTTTCCTCACTTCTTTCTCCCTTTGGCACCTGTAGCCAGAGCCCTCTATTCTTCTGACCTCTCATCAGATTCTAAATTGGCTCTCAAGGCTGGATTTGCTGACAGGTACCTTCTAACGGGTTCATTGTTTTTCATGGTTTACTTGGTTTATCACCAATGAGGGACAGCTTGACATTTACTTTCCTGTCTGTTGGATTCTGATCTCCTCTCATTGTTTCTCCACACTTATCAAAGACTCTATGACTGTATGAACTGATAGCAAGTACCTTCCTGCATATCCATCATAATACAATATGTTATAATAAGACCTAGAGGTATAGTTGAGATTTGGGGAGCAGTCTAAGAAAAGAGAGTGAAGTTTAGAGAGAGGCATGACCTTCACATCTTCTGGTGGATGATGGTGAGCACAGCTCAGCCTCTTGAAATCATTTGCTCTCCAGGGACCTGCCTCAGCGTGGGCCACTTATATTATTGGTGCTTAGCATTTTTGTATTACTTTACATTTGCAGAGTGCTTTCCAGTGATTTATTAGCTGCTCTTGTTTTTAATAGCCCCTGGAGGTAAGTTGATATTCAGCCTTCTGAGAACATAAACGCATAGAGAAGGCTCATCTCATCAGATATTATTGGATCTGGGGTCAGGACTTTGAACTCCTGGGATAAGGCCATTTGGGGTCATTGCCTCATGAGGATTAATAGGAGACCAAGTGGACTTTACTTTAGCTCCCAGAGTCTCTAAGGCAGAGGTGGAATGATGGTAGCTATTTAAGGAAATTACCCAGAAGCCATTATCAAAGGACCTGGATTCCAGTCCTGACTTGGCTGTTGACCATCTGTATTGACCTTGAGCCATCGCTTTGCCTATCTGTATCTTGGATTCACTCTCTGGTAAAACAAGGGTCATCTCCCAAGTCCCTTTAGATCCAACATTGTGTTAAATATAATTCTATGACTTTGGACCCCTTCTTTGGAAGGGGTAGTTGGTGAATGATACGACAGGGAACATGGGTATAGATCTCAGCCATTAGGGGATGTATATTCAAAAGGTGTTCACCTTCCCTTTTCCAGGATCCAAGGACAACCTGACAATGATAAGCCTTCAGATTTATTTGAAGAAGCACGTCATAGTCCTCATTCACTGTAAAACTAAGGTACTGAGTAGAGCTGCTAGAGGGAAGCCAGACTGGAGCCAAGAGCATCAATCCTGTGTCTTATGGATGTTGTAGAAAGTAATTAGTAGACTTGATTATCTGACTGGTTCAACAAACGTTTTGGGGATATGATGTAATGTGAGGAAACATTTAGTTGTCAGATTTTAGGGCTGTATCAAATTTATTCTTGCAGGAAAAGTCTAGTTGTCCTGGCAACCTGAAATTGATTTTCTTTTTGCTCTTGTCAGCTGAAACTGGTCCCCTTTGAATCGTTCCTCTAATTTAATATAGAGAACTGTATGTCCTCACCTGGTGACCAAATCGTTCTTAATGACAGGTGACCCCAGCAAATGGTTCCTCTTTCCTACCTGAGCCAGAGGCTATAGTTTATTACTGCCTTCACCCCATGTTGTTCTCTTTGTGGTTATTTATTCATCCGGAGTCAGGTGAGGAAGTAAAGTGGCATTCACTTAATTAAGAGTTCAGTCAGGCCTGTAGAGCAATGATGTAATTGGCAGCCAATCACAGCCTTTCGTTTCCAGTTACTTCTTGGACAGGGAGGGGATTAGAATGGGCTCCAGGGGAGGGAGTCCTTTAGTATTCTGTAACCTGGGGAGGGTGATGTAATGGCCCAGATGACTGTTTTCTGCCTCTGTCAGTCATCTCTATCAAGGGAAGGGGGATGATCTGTGAGCTAGGAAGGGTAGAATCGACGTCATTAAGAAGAAATTGATGTCCTCGACAGAAGAGGAGGTTGCAAGAGAGCAGTCTGCTCTACTAAATGATTTCAAAGTTCATGGGCCACGTGTACTGCATCTCAGGATACGGGGAACGTCTGATGGTGACTGTGGAAGGGAGGCCAGTAATCCTGAGGAAACCTGGAAATCAGCAGAAATGCCAGAAGTGAGAGATGAGGAAATAGATATCAGTTACCAAAAAAAAAAAAAAAAAAAAAAAACCCAAACAAACCCCAAACAAACCAGTATCCGGAGTCTAGAATCTGCTGACTTTATTGTGATTCCCGGTATAATTCTAGACTTGCTTTTTCGACAGATGATTTATGAGTCTTTGAAAGGAAGCTGTGTTCACCAGGAGCTGGAACAGGGTCACCTCACCATTTCTCTTTTTGTTTCAGTTAATCAGCTGGTGGATTAGAGTGATATCATAGATATAGTATAGACCGGGCAGGCTTTGGAGTCAGGTTGTCTGGGTTTAAATCCAGCATCCTCTGCTTCGTAGCTACACGACCTTAGGCAAGTTACTTAATTTCTGTGACTCAGCTTCCCCTTCTATAAAGTGGGGCTAATGATAGAACAGAGAAAGACTCTGTGAAATAATGCATGTGAAATCCTAAAACAACGCCTTGCACATATTAAGCATTCAGTAAATGTTGCTATCGTTACTCGTAGTAGGGAGACCTTTGAATTAAATAAAGCATTTAAAATCTTTTACGTATTTATAGATAAGATGTAGACATGTAGGGTGGATTATGAAACAGGCAGTGGATTAATTTATGGGTCCATGAATGAATACACACTTTGTAGTAACATGGGTAGAGAAGCTTGAAACTTACATTGCAAGGGTGAGAATGCAGGCAGTGAGTGAGTTTGTGAACCTTTCTGCAACTTACCAAACCCCTTCCTACTCCCTCATCCTTTTTTCTCCCAAGAAGGAACCATCATTAAAAATTTAGTATGTGTCTAGTTTTCCCCTGTACATTTATATTGCTATAAATATATATTTATTTCTTGGTTTAAAAAAAACCTCAAAAATTATTTGTAAAAAGTTTACATTCTTTGTTTTTTCAAAAGAATACCGGGACTGTCAAAATTGAGACAGTCACTTGGAGCTGCAGTGCCATGTTTGACTTATTTACTTATTTTTTTAGTTGAAGTATACTTGATTTACAGCGTTTCAGGTGTACAGCAAGGTGATGCATTTCTATTATAGATTCAGGTTCTTTTCCATTAAAGGTTATTACAAGATAGTGAATATAGTGCTCTGTGCCATACAGTGGGTTCTGGTTGTTTATATATTTTATATATAGTAGTGTGTTATCTGTTAATCCCAAATTCCTAATTTATTTCTCACCCTTTTTTCCCCTTTGGTAACCGTAAGTTTCTTTTTTTTTTCTATGTTTGTGAGTCTATTTTTGTTTCGTAAATAAGTTCATTTGTTTCATATTTTAGATACCACATGTAAGTGATATCATATGACATTTGTCTTTCTCTGTCTGGCTTACTTCACTTAGTATGAGAATCTCTGGGTTCATCCATGTTGCTGCCAATGGCATTATTTCATTCTTTTTTATGACTGAATAGTATTCCATTGTATATATGTACCACGTCTTCTTTATTCATCTCTTGTTGGACATTTAGGTTGCTTCCATGTCCTGGCTATTGCAAATAGTGCTGCTATGAACATTGAGCTTCATGTATCTTTTCGAATTAGAGTTTTCACTGGAAATATGCCCAGGAGTGGGATTGCTGGATCATACGGTAACTCTATTTTTAGTTTCTTTAAGGAATTCCCTTTGTTTGACTTATGTATAATCATTCTTTATCCGTAGGCAGTGGTACCTATACTGTTTTCCCTTCTCACTGTGGCCTGGGGAGACTTTCCTTTCTTCCTTCACCTACTTCCCTTCTCACCTGTTTCCTCCCTTTCTTCCTTCCTTCCTTCCCTCCCTCCCTGGTTATCTACCTTCTGACCTTTCTTCCTCTATTCATTTTTAAAAATCTCTGTCCTTAGCTTAAATTGGGTCTTAGAGACCATACTTTTGCATGATGTTATAGGCCTTTGGAGAATCAGGCTTTGGCCACCCAGTTCCAGCTCTGAATTGCCAGGTCTCACCAATATATTTTCTTGGGCTTCTGTTTCCTTGTCTTTAACACTGGAGGTTGTGGTGCCATGTCCAGCCTCAAGAGGCCATATTGGGGCATGAGTGAGTGATAACATGTCTTTCCTTGTTCTGTCTGTGGCATGCTAGGAGGTTGGCTGCATATACATGTACATTCCTTGGTTTTTTGGAGGGGTAGGTTTTATTTTGCTGGGGTGCCCTGAGAATAGTGAGCTCACAGCCTCTGTCATGAGACTTGCCTTGTGTTTTTCTGGCCTCCCAGTGTCCTTAATATACGTGATAAGCCTGCACAGGGCCCTACCCCATCTGACTTCAGGCTGCCTTTCCCCCTGCTCCCTGACTCGCCCTATCTACCCCATGCTCATACTCTTCATCCCACCTGGAGGGCCATTCTGCCTGGCCGGCTATGGATGCCCGGCAGCATCCTTCCATACCTAGCTCAAATTCCGCCTTCTCAGAAACATCAGCTTTCCCGTTTGGAATCAGTCTCTTTGCTCCTACATTCCCCATCCCATGGTTTGTATTTTCAGAAACGCTTTCTCAGACCATCTTGTATTTTAATGGGTTATCTGTTTCTGAGCTCTGATCTGCAGAAGGCGGGTATATCTGAGCCTTTGGAGCCTAGCTCAGTAGCTGACATTTTTAGGCACTCTGTAAATATGTGTTAAATTGAATTACTTAGGAGGCCTGAGGGGTTGGAAGGTTATCTACAGTTAACCCAAGGAATTAGAAGGGCTTCTGGGAACTGATTTAGGGACCTATAGCTCTTAAGAGCAGCTATCAGATTTTCCCCGGCTCCTTCTTAATCCTGTTCTTCCAGAGGCAGAGGGAAAGGTGATGTCTGCTTAAGATGCTGGTAACATTCCCAGTGAGATAGGTCAAGATGCGCCATCTCTTCTTCTAGCTCTCAAGTTCTTGGAGTATCAACCTTCCTTCTGTCAGAAAACATTTCCTTTCTAAAAACAATTTTATTAATTTATTTATTTTTGGCTGCATTGGGTCTTCGCTGCTGTGCGCAGGCTTTCTCTAGTTGTGGTGAGCGGGGGCCGCTCTCTGTTGCGGTGCGCGGGCTTCTCATTGCGGTGGCTTCTCTTGTTAAGCCCGTGCGCCACAACTACTGAGCCTGCGCTCTTGAGCCTGTGAGCCACAACTGCTGAGTCTGCGTGCCACAACTACTGAAGCCCACACGTGTAGAGCCTGTGCTCCTCAACAAAGGAAAAGATTTCCTTTTGAAGGGGAGGAAGTGGCTTATGTGATGACCTCTGGATTTCTGACTTCGGTTATAAATCTTCTGGAAAAAGACTTTGCGGTTGCCCCTGCTACAAGGAAGGTGGACAAGTCAAGGTGTGCTTTGTGAAACTGAGTGAAACTCCAGCCTTGCTTTGTGACTCTGACCCTTGGGAACAGTCCAGGGTCAGGCTGTACGCACATGGCGTGCTCCAGAAATCCACCTTCCACCATCACTATGGGGATCTTAACTCAATCGCTGCTTGTGAAACACCTTTTCCTGACTTGCAGTGCACTTGAGTGTTGCTTCTAGTGACTCATGCATAGAAAAACCCTTTAACACATCACAGATAGAGATAGAGACTTCAGGTGTGAAAAAGATGCGTGATACGGAGGAAAGAGAAAAAGAGCAAGTCCAGGACCCCTGCTTCCAGTCCTAAATGTGCCAGAGACATGTTGTGTGGCATGTGGCCTTAATTTCCAGATCTGTAAAATGGGACACTAATAATTACTAGGAGGGGTTGTTATGTATGTTAACTGAGATTATCTAGGCAAAGCATCTGGCAGGTAGCACCGGACATGGTTCACCAACAGAGAATCTCAGTGAAATTGTATCGACTTGGTTATGAGCCTGGCTCCAGTAGCTGCTTGATTTAGGATGATTTATATAACTTTAGTGAGACTGAGTTACTAAACCTCTCTGAGCCCCAATTTAAATGGATTTTATTTGGCATTAAATATACCTTGCATGCTCAGTTGTAAAGATTAGAGAATGTTTGTAAAAGCCCTAGCAAGGTGGTGTTTCTCAGCATCTGGCCTGGGAATTGACCCTTCCCACTGCCCCAGCTTCTCTGGAGTGGTGAGATGTACACTGTGGGGCGATGTGTCTCAGAGGTGTTGACTGAAGTTCCCCTTAGCGCCATACTTCCTTCCTGTGTCCTGGGCACAAAACCTTTCTCTCTAGAAACCAGACCTGTAGAATAGAGTTAGTTATGGAGATGCTGATTTTAGGAGGATACCAACCAGAGCATGTCTGGAGAAGTGCAGCCAGTCCAGTGGAGGATGTTTTAAGAGCTTTCATTTGTCGGAGAGCTGGCAGTATTTCAGTTAGGGAAAGGTGGATTTTGGATGCGAGGGGAAGGTTGAGATTGGTGATGGAGAGAGAAGTTATTGCTGGTCCAGGGTGGAGGTGACCAGGCCTAACAGAGGAGAGTGGCAGGTGAGGATGGAGAAGTGGGGCTTAGCAGAAGGAGGATGGGAATTAGGAAACCCAAGGAAGACGTGGAGGGTTCTGGTCAGAGTATTGGGTGCAGAGGCTGGAGACACATGAACAATTATGGTGTAGCTGCGGGACTTCTCAGGCTAAGCAGGACAGGGGCTTTCTGTTGTCACCATCCCACTAGGGAAAAGAAAGGATGGTCCTAAGGGGTGTGTGTGTGTGTGTGTGTGTGTGTGTGTGTGCGTGCGTGCGCTCGCGCGTGCGTCTGTGTATGTGCATGGGTGCATAAGTGTGTATTAGGAACAGGACCAAAGAGGTTGGGATTTACCCAAGGCCATGCAGCTAGGAAACATCTTTCATTTGCTTAAAGCGCTAAGTTTAGTAATGACTGTGAGTGACAGAAATGGGCAGGGGGAGCATGTAGGGAAAGGGCCTCAGCCCCATTTCCTGCTCCCTCCCAGGCAGGTAATGAGTAGGAGTTTTAAGTTTCACTGTTTGATAGCATCACCTCCTCTGCTTTCCCAGAAATTATTCCTCGAAGCATGACTCGAATCATTACTCTGTTGGGAGATGTCTCAGTTCAGAGCTGACTTTCTGCTGTGGTTGTTTACTGAAGAGATGGTGGCCCTGGCAATTCAGAGGTGGCTTAATCGAGTGGAAAGAACAGGGGGCCTGGGCCTGGGTGCTGGCCCTGCTTTGTGAGACCTGTGAAAATTGGGCGAGTGAGTAGACTTCTTAGCGCATGGCTTTTTGATTCCTACTTGATGAACTTGTGATGATGCTTTGCAAATTGCACTGTTGGTCCTCGTATGTTAAAGATAAAGGGGTGTCTGGACTTTCTAGGTGTGTGAAGCAGAGGGGGATGGTAGCAAGTGGGTCAGCTCCCATGGGTGGTGTGGATCACTAATATTAAAGGAATGCCAGAATTTTCTGTTTTTTGGAGGTGGTGTGTCTTGGGACATTATGTTTAACGCCAGTAGAATCTACTGGCTCTACCCTGCCTTGGGGCTGACCACCTGTACCAGCATTTCCCCCTAACCCCCAGCTATGGGCTGAGGATCTCCTAGCTCTTGTGTTATCTGGGGGGAATTTCTGAATTTTTAGGCCTTTACATCTTTATCTGCAAAATGGGGATAATAATCAGTGCAGCTTTGGCTGCATTGTGAGGATTTGCTGAAGAAAGGGATGTGAGGGCCCTCTGTAAGTTGCATTGAACTCTGTATTTTTGAAGCCCATTTTCTCTCTCTTTTCCCTTCTGCTAATGGCCAAGGGACATCTTTTGTCTTGAAAAGGCGAAGCGGCACAGAGGAAGAAACGGTGGCTTATAGAGGAAGGGGACTCTCCAAGGCCCCAGAGTGAATTGGAGTCCTGGGATCTGTGCCCAGTTTTGTCACAACATGTCAAATTCCTCCATTCCGGGCAAGCCTGAATTTTTCCATGCCTACGACCTACCCGGGGGAGAGAAACTTCTGGAAGGAGTGTCAGCCCTTTGAAGCCTTGAAGGTGGTGTGAGAAGTCACTGATGTGGCTGCTGTAGGTGTTGAGGTTCCTGTTCACTGCCTCTCTTGTCCAGCAGTGACTAGTAACTTGGGTATTTGGGGTGAGTCAACAGGCCCATGACCCAGAGGACCTGAGTGTGCTTGGTGGCAGGCTGGAATTAGTCAGAAGGCAAAACTGCTCATCCTAACCCCAGAACCCGCGTACTCTGGCTGAATGAGGAAGTCCTCTCTGATTCTTAATTTTCTTATCTACAGCAGCTTCTGGAGAAGAGGATTTGCTCTTTCCTGCTTTATGGGGTTCATATGGAAATCAAAGGAAAGAAGGATTTTTTTGTTTTGTTTTGTTTTTTTGATACGCGTGCCTCTCACTGTTGGGGCCTCTCCCGTTGCGGAGCACAGACTCTGGACGCGCAGGCTCAGCGGCCACGGCTCACGGGCCCAGCCGCTCCGCGGCACGTGGGATCTTCCTGGACCGGGGCACGAACCCGTGTCCCCTGCATCGGCAGGCGGACTCTCAACCACTGTGCCACCAGGGAAGCCCCTAAAGAAGGATTTTTTAAAATAAATAATATTGCAATATTCAGATAGCATTAGTTTCTGTTGCTTAAAATAGGCAGCTGACTTCTCTTCTTTGCTCCCTCCCAGAAGTAATGTATTGATACCAAAGAAGAAAACCAATTAAATTCCTGAGGACAGTTGGTAAACAGTCCAGTCTTGTTTATTTTTTTGTATTTGGTGTCTGAGGCCTCTGAATTTAAGCTGAACCATTTCAAATATATACTGGGGATACACGGTAAGGAGGGACAGTGTAAATGTAAATCAAAGCACAAGTTCTAGAATCTCAGGTTCCCATGATGTGTCTACATTGGCTTATAATATTTCATTCTTCATAGACACTGGGGCTTTGGCCCCCATTTTTTATGTCTGCGTGGAGACTTGTTTCTCAGAGAGACTTGATCATGGGGCTCTGAAGGTCCCTTTGTAGGAAACCGAGTCCCATCAAGTCCTCGCATGGAGGAAATGGCAAAACTCAAGATGAGAAGCCAGCTCTTTGGATCTTCAATTCCCTGTCCTTTCTGACACATCACTCTTCCCTCCTGTCAGGTGAAGAGAGAAGCCAGATGGTTTGACAAATGGTTCTTGTTGCTGTCAAATCTGCCTCCTGTTTCTGCTCAGAAAGACAGTTCTTACCTTCCCTTTTTGGGGGGATTAGATGGGATGGGCAGAGAGGGAGGGAGGTACAGGAAGAAACACATTTTATTGCCCGATTCTTTCCGTGGCAGAGATGACCAATAAATAAGTTCTCGTTTCTCTGTCAAGAAGCAACGCTGAGGCAATGAAGAATCGTCCCCTTGAATTTAAAGCACACAGAGGCCCCGAAATGGCAGGCTGTATTAGGAGACAACATTGATTTCATATATATTCATCTGAAAAAAACCATGTTTAAGATGCCATATCCATAAATACTAATAAGGCTGTCTGATATCCAGTTTTCAGGTGAGATGAGCATTTCATCGAATATTTTATCTGTCAGATTCAATAGTCGATGTACCATCCTCCCAGGCTTATTAGCATAATTGCTGTGCTTAAGCAACAATGAAAAATTCAGCAGTAAAACAGCAGTTAGTGCAGGTAATTTGTTATCAAAAGCTTTTACTTAAGGACAGCTCCAACCTGCATTTATTAGCAAGGCAGGGTTATAATTTATTTTTATTTGGAAAAACAAAAGGGGGGAAGATCTTTGCTATTTTGTTGTGGAAATAATAGAGAAATTAAAAAGCATCCCCTCCCTGGAAAACTGTCTCTATCCCTTCTTCCTGTGCTGAAAGCAGGCTGGGATGGGAGTAGATTCTACTTCTGAGGCACGGTGGCTCAGATGAAAAGTCGCTCTCCTCCGCACTGGAATAAACGGGTTACTAATGCCCATTTATGTTTGTACAGGTGTTTCCAAAACACTTTCATATCTCTTTTGTTGCTTAGATCGCACACCAGTCCTGGGGTGGGGGGCTCCATTCTGAGCATAGGAGACTGAGTTGAAATGGCTTGTTCCAGATGGGGCAGTTGGATGACACAGCACAGCTGGGCTGCAAATCTAGTCCTGCAGCCCCAGGGCCCTGGCAGCACTGTGACCCTTTGCACGCTGCCCAAAACTCCTGGTGTGGGCACCCCTTCTCCCGCCTAGTGGTGGATGGTTTTTTCATCTTAGCTCTTTTTCATATATGTGCGTGTGTGCATACACACACACCTAAACACATATACACACACACACACACACACACACACTTTTTTCCTTTCCGCCAAATTTAATGATGTACTTTTACAGCTGTTTTTCCTTTCATGTCCTGGTTGAACCAGTTCTGCCATATGAATTTTCTTTTAATGTCAAATGTCCTCTATTTCTTGTATTTACAATCTCCCCTCCCATCTCTCTCTCTCCCTCTCTCCCTCCTTCCTTCCTTCCCTTTCTCCTCTCTTTTGCTCACTAGTGAATGACTGAGGAAAGCCCTGTGATGACCATCTGAGAAGGACCTGATGCAAAATAAATGATTTTATAAGTAATGTGGTAGTCTTTGTAGAGAAGACAGACAAAAAGTTTAAAAATGTGGAGGTTGGGAAATCATTTTTCTTCTTTATTTCTTGAGAAATGTATCAGAAATAAATAAGAACATTCAACTGAGGCCTTTTAGTGTGTTTTAGGACTTCAATTAAGGATAGTAATTTTCACGTTGAAGGTAACATTTCCGGTGAAAATGGACAACCGACGCTCCCAACCTTTCAGAGAAGTTAGCATCTTAGATTAGCATCTTAGATTTTCTTTCCTCAGTAAGTTCAGAGAAGGATCATATGATCCTTGACTCTGAACATCTCTAATGTGCGAGTTATGTGCTGGCCATGTGGTGGGGTTTAGGGACTGAGTCAGAGGGGGCTGTGAGACAAGACATGTTCAGACTATCAGAGGAAATGCACAACAAATGAAGATCAGTTTTGTCTTTGAGCAGCTATTATATGACTGGAACTCTACTGGGAATTGTTCTTAGATTATGCCATTTAATCTTCAGGTTTCACTCAATTATTAGTGAATTCTTATTCAGCACTGATGATGTATTGGTCACTGTCATAATGTTGTACATGCACCATCTCATTTAATTTTTATAACAATCCTCGAGGTGGTGGTGGGTACTGTTATCATTGTTCCTATTGGTTCGATGAGGAAACTGAGGCACAGAGTAGCTAAATAATTTGTCCAAGTCACACAGCTGGTAAGTGATGGAACCTCTCTGGTCTTCCTGTTTCCTAAACACATGTTCTTTCTGCTGCACCACTTGTCATAAACTGAATGAGTAGATAGCTAGGTAGATATAGATAGACAGTGCTAATGATGATTAGAGGACTGTGTAGTTTGCTGCTGTCAGAGCTGGGGCAGAACCTGGATGTTTACAAAGAGTACCAAACTTGAAGTTGGACAGGGGTTCAAATCCTAGTATGCTTCTAAGTGTTTATTAAAACCTTGGTTAAATGACCTCCTAGAGTCTCTGTGTCTTTCTTTGAATTCCAGATAATAGAATCTGTCTCCCAATGTCACTGTGAGAATAAATTAGAAAATATATGTGAGAGCCTCCAGTGGTGCCTGGCTCCTGGTGGGTGTTCAGCCAGTGTGGGAAGTACCCAGGGATAGGCAGAGTGTGTGCGGGTAAGAACGGCCATCAAAGCCAGACCACCAGTGTTTAAATCTGCCCACTACGTGTTGTTATAGAGCCTTGGGCAAACAACTCCATCTCTTGGTGCCTCGGTTTCCTCATCTCATATGGCTAGGGTCGTTGTAAGGGTTCAATAAGCTAAAAAATAAGTTAAAAATGTGTGTAAAGCATATTTAATGGTGCCTGGCACAGCAAGCCCTCTGTAAGTGTTAGCTCTCATTATCCCGTCCTGCTACAATGATGGACAGGTACCAAGTGAACGGTTTAGGCCTGTTTTAGGACCCTGGCCTGTTCACTCAAGGACCGGGAACCAGTTTAGCCTGGGACATAGGAATTGCATTTGCACAGCCACTCAGGACCTTGGAAAAGTTTTGGCTTCTCTGTCCTTGATCTTTGCTTATCTGCAGATGGTAGTTGAGAGAGTCAACTTCAGATGATAGAGTGAGCGTGGGGAGTTGAAGGCATCCACATCCTTGATAAGCTGCTTCCTGGAGCGTTGCCATGTGGCTCTGAGGGTCAGTTTGCTGATCCAAGGTGGCCTGTAGGGTGGAATTTTTCCTGTGTCATCCAGGCAGGTTCTGTCTTCTCTCAGTCTGCACTTGCCTGGTCCTGTCCTCAGTGCTGGCTCCCATTTCCCTCCTCTCCAGAAGACATTGATATGCTGGGGCAACTTCTTTCTGGGACCATTTCTCCTGCACCAGAAGGAGGTGGGTGGGGATTTTGGCATAACGGTTTTTGAAAGGTGATATACTCTAACATATTTCACACACCTTCCAAAAATAAGACACGCTGAAAGACACTAATTTTGAAGTTGTGCCCCTGAGGATAGCTCAGAGATGGAAGATTCTTCAGGAGCTGGTGTTTTTCTTGGGCTTATTGTCTTATACAGCACTTATTGTTAAAAGGCTTGTATGTGTGTGTGTGTGCGCGTGTGCGTGTGTGTGAAAGAGTGAAGCTTCCTGGAACTGGTAGTGCTGATTTTGGGGGTGTTTCCTTGGCTTATTCAAAATAGAAACAGAAAGGCACAAGTGTTTGCTCGTGTCATTAAAAAATGTCTTTATAGGAAAGGATATTGAGATAATGCCTCATATTATGAATACCTCACATTGTGTATGGGGCTTTGCGGTTTGCAAAGCACTTAAATACACATTTCCTTATGTGCACCTTATGACAGCCCCATGAGGTAGGCAAGGCGGAGCTTGTCATTCATTTCCCTTTTAGAGATGATGTAACTGAGGTTCAGAGAGATGAGGTGAGTTTTCTTAAAGCAGTGATGGATGCAAACCTAGGACCTTTAACTCTAGGCTGCTTTCTGCTTCACCACCCTCGTTCGGGTGTAATAAGGTCTTACCAAGAGCTATCTAGGTTATATAGAGTTGCAATAAACCTGAAAAATGCTCCCCTTTATTTTTCTTTTTTCCCATTGGTTAAAAAGTTGACTATGATTTGATATTAACTTGTTTCTCCCCAAGTATAAGCAGCAGTGAATCTCTAAAACTTTCTGTTAAATCAGCATGTGTTTTTTAAAAATCAAATGTCAAAGTATTTCCTGAAACTTGCTTTAATGAACAAGAGAGGTGAAAGTAAAATTCCCTTTTTTGCATGAGGTAATTAGGAAACAGGATGTACGAACTTGCTATAGGAATTTAAAAAGGAACACTTGTACTGATGTACAAACTGGATGAATATATTAAAGAGGGTTTCATGCTGGTAGAAATTTTAAGTCAAAGAAGCTCTCATTAAGTGTGTCAATTGTTTCTGTTTGCGTGAAAACCTAATGTTTCATGTTCCATGAGTTGGATCCAAGGAATGTATACATCCCTGCACTCCAAAAAACAGAAACATGAGTTGGACTTCTCGTTTGATGGCAAAGTACCTTTGTCTGGGAGCTCAGGTGTGTCCTCGGAATACAGGACAGAGGAATGGAAGATGCTCTTGAGCTTCTTAATGACTAGGAGTCAACTCTACACTTGCTTAGGGGGTGGGAAGGACTGAGTTCTCTTTGGCAAATGTCTTTGAGTCCCTTAGACATATAGCACCAAATAAGCCCAGTGCTGTGTTATTGGCCTCATGTACCAGAGTATGGTTAGATTACATGTACTTTGGAAGCCTATTTCTTTCCTTCACAGTATATGGTTTCTTAGGTGGCAACTTCTGGGTGAATTGCCAGCTTCCTGACAATATCTTAAAAAGCCTGCTTTGAAGGAGGCAGAAATTCCTTTGGTTTGGACAGGTGACCCCCTTGACTTTCCATCTTGGATGGTTCCTTTTTTTTTTTTTTTTTTTTTTTTTTTC
>NW_020172364.1:6893407-6959686 GCF_003031525.2 Neophocaena asiaeorientalis asiaeorientalis
GGGGCACGAACCCGTGTCCCCTGCATCGGCAGGCGGACTCTCAACCACTGCGCCACCAGGGAAGCACGGATGGTTGCTTTTTTGGTCTACCTTATCTGGTGGTGGTAATCATGTGCGTGCTGAAGTTGGCTCTGTTTTATGCTCCAGATGCAGATCAGTTTGTACCTTTTTAGGACACTCGTAGCTATGAATTCTCTATCTCCATGAAAGTCTATGTACTATCTATGATTGTCATGTTGTAGTTAGCTCCCACTCTACAAACAAGCTTAGAAACGAAATCACTAGCATGGCAAGTGAGAGGTAGTAAGCTAGAGATCTCCTTCTCTCAGTTCACTCACACTCTTAATTCTGTTCATCTGGCACTGATTTGTCCTGTGTGGATTCCTCTGGTCTTTTCTACTAGATTTTAAACCCCTGTAGGGCAGGTGTCATATCTTATTAATCACCATGATAGTGCCTGGCACATCGTAGGTGCCTATTACTAAGTAGTTGGGTCATATCTTAAGAAGCTGGAAAAGGTGGCTTTCCTAGAGAGAGAAGTGGTTGCTCGTGTTGTCCGTTCAGTGCATTCCAAGTGATGCTGGGCGCCTTGGGGAAGTTAGAGATGCAGACATGGCAGTTCCTTCCTCAAGGAACCACTGTCTAGCTACATGGCGCCAGCGAGAGCTCTTTGTAAACGGTGAAGCAATGCGCAGGTGGGTCATAGTGATGAGCTTTCACTTTTGAAAGGCTGAGGCTGCTAGGCTCTGCCGCCTCCTCCCACATGTGTGAAGCCCTACTACGACCCCACTTACCTTACGTGTCTGATGGTGACTGGATCATGAAGGGGATTAGCAAATTATCTGCCAGGCTGAGTGCTGCTAAGTAATTTGCTATTCTTCGGTAGATCTATTTTATTTTTATTTATTTTTAATTTTTTTTTGTGGTACGCGGGCCTCTCACTGTTGTGACCTCTCCCGTTGCGGAGCACAGGCTCCGGATGCGCAGGCTCAGCGGCCATGGCTCAGGGGCCCAGCCGCTCTGCGGCATGTGGGATCTTCCCAGACTGGGGCACGAACCCGTGTCCCCTGCATCGGCAGGCGGACTCTCAACCACTGCGCCACCAGGGAAGCCCTATTTTATTTTTAAAAGGCGGATTGCTGAATGGATAAGCAGAATTTGGTATATCCATAAAACAGAGTAGTAGTCAGCAATAAAAAGGAATGCAGTCCTGATACATGAATGAATCTTGAAAACATTATGGTAAGTGAAAGAAGCTAGTCACAAACGGCCACATATTATGTGATTCCATTTATATGAAAAGTCTACAGTAGGAAAATTCGTAATGTCTATAAAGACAGAAAGTAGATGAGTGGCTGCTGGCAGGGGTGGGGTGGGGGGTAGGGAGTGACTGCTAATGAGTATGGGTTTCTTTTTGGGGCAATGAAAATGTTATCAAATTAGATTGTGGCAATGGTTGCACAACTCTGAGTATTTTAAAAACCGAATTATAGACTTTAAATGGGTGAATTGTATGGTGTGTGAATCAAATCTCAATAGCTTTATTAAAAAATAAAAAAATTAAAAAAAATCAGTACATTGCCTTTCAGCCTACAATCTCTGAGGGTTAGTCTAGAGTGTCATCTTTTTAACCCACCTTGATTTGTCTTGGGCCAGGAAGTCATGCGTACTTTACAACGGTGACCATCCCTAAGGAAAAGTTGATAGTACAACCAGAGCCACCAGACTTGAAATCTTTTCTCCCCAACTTCATGCACGGTCTTTTCAAGAGCTTTAAAAACTTACATTTCCAGAAATGTTGATTAGTGAGATATCCGATAAGAAATAACAGGGTACTGACAGCCCTGATTGTATAAATAGGCGTTTGGGATTGCGTTCATGGTTTGCTTGTCAGTACAAGAAAAGTGTGTGATTATGTTGAATGATGGTTAATTTCCTTATCTACCCATTTGAAAAATAAAGATGTACGTCTGGGAGACAGGTGCCCAGGGAGAAAAGGAGCCCTGCAGTTTTGATAATGAACTCCAAAAAGGAACACATTTGTATTGAGGAGTTGGCATTTGAGTCCTGGCCAGTGTCAGACTGTCGCTGATGCGCTAGGGAACCGTGTCTAGTGTGGTACAGAGGATTTATCATTGATTCCCGTTTTGTGTTTGGACAGCTTTTCCCCCTTCTCTTTTCAAGATCACTGTCCCACCCTCTCTGACTAACTTACTGTGTCAACAGAGTTAGAAGAGCAGCCAGTGGAAGTGTGCAGAGGCTGGAGAAGAGCTGTGCTTTCTAGCTTTGTATGTGAACTCTTCACACACAAACACTTCTCTTTGATTAAGTATCCAGTGAAACCAATTCACATGAACGCCAATTAAACTTTAATGAACAAGTGGGTGTATTAATATCAGCTGAGTAATGCAGGCAGCACGGATTCCAGTAAGTGAGTCACTTCTCTGAGCAGCTCATTCCCCATGCACAGTAAGAGTTACTAGAAAGCTTCCAGCTATATTTGAGTGGATCTGGTCTGGGCCTTGTAATTCGAGCAATCCTCGGGGCTTGTTATTCATCTCATGACAAAACCACACGGATCCAGACCTCTGTTTTCAGAGCAAGGATTCAGGTTGGGGAGCCTTTTCACATTGAGTAGTTAGACCTTCCATGGAGCAGTGACCACCTGGACTTTTTCTCCATTTTCTTCTTCTTTTTTTTTTTTTTAAAGTGAGACTTCTTTTCCTCCTTAAAGCCAGGGGCAAATGTAGGTGAAGGTCAAGGTCAAGGCAGTGAAGGTGGAACCCTCAGTTTGGGACTGAATTTAGTCCCCCTGAGTCTCACTTCCCATCCCCATCTGCTGTTCTGTCTCAAGTCTGCAAGACTCCCATAGTTATACCAGACACAGTGAGATGTGCTTGGCATGATGAGCCTTTTTGAGCACAGACCCTGTTCCTTCTAGAGAATGATAACTGTACCTACTTCCTAGGGAAGATTAAACAAGGTAATGAACATAATGCTCTTAGTTTCATGCCTGGTACATAATAAGTTCTCAATAAACACTAGTTAACGTTTGCCAGTGGAGCAGTGACGGGGAGGAGGTGATTGGGACTTGACACAGCGAAGGAACTAAGACTCTCCCAGAGATTAGACTTACATTTAAAAATGTCTGTGATTACAGAGTCATAAAGACCCAGAGAGAATGAGCAGTGAGGATTCAGGGAATGGAGAGGTCCCTGAGGTTGGCTGCATCTGAGAAGGCTAGGTAATCCTGGCCTGGGGGTCGGGTGGGGCCAGCGAAGGATTTGGAAAGGTAGTTCGAGGATGAATGAAGAGTGTGAGTGAAGGCAGAAGCCCCAAAGTACCCCGTGCAAGGTCACGTGCAAGATCGGGTATGTTCATTGTGGTCAGACTAGGTGATGTGTCGGGGTTGGAGGGAGTTCGTTGAGGCTTAATCTAGCCTCTGCCTTGGCCCTTAAGCCTCAGTTCCAGCACCATTTGCTATCCTGCCTCCTGTTCTTGTGTGTTCATCTAGAAACCAGTTGAAGTTAATGCAGCGTCAGGCAGCTGGAGATAAAGACTAGTTGGAGAATGGGCTTTAGGCCTGTTAGCTCGGTGGGCTTGTTAACACAGCATTCCTGAATCAAAGTTACCCTCTTCCTCTCATGTATCTTCTACCTGTGAAAACTCCCCCATAGGGGACTTGGCCTATAAAATTCCTCACCTTGAGCGGCAGGGAGGGTATGCTTCCTGCCGTCAGGTACATCCTAAGACTGGGAGGAAGGGGCTGAATTGCCCATGCCCAGTTCCTTCTCCAGAGTCAGTAATTAGGTAACTCACCCCTTCTTCCCTGTGGACAAGGGGAAGGGGGGCGGAGAGAGTCCAACATGGAAGGGCATAAAGCAAGGTAGAAAAGAGATGTTCTACCATCCCCAGGTTCCTCACCCCCGCCCACCCACAACTCTTAACCAGATCCCAACATAGTTTTTTTAGGGGCAGTAGTGGGAGGCTGGAAGGAAGAACAGAGCTGTATTGTGAAGTGAGGGGCAGTTTTCTGAGCAGAGAGTAATGTAATTCAGTCATTCAGGCTGGTTCATCTATTTGGGAAACACTGAAGGACACACTTAGATAACTCAGACTAGAGTAAACAGGTCTCAGGGTCTATGGTCCATCAGTCACAGAATCAACCCCCATTTCAGAAATAGCAACCATGCCTCAGTGTTAAACTTCAGACCTCACACGTGAATATCAGACTCTTTGCTTCCCTCCCAGACTTCTTTCCAGAGAATGTCATTGGATGAAGAAATCCACAGGGTAAAGGCATAGCTTCCATAATGATAACAAGTGGGAGAATCTAATCAAATAGAAAAATTCCGTATTTGGAATTCTGGATAAAGCAGAAGGGATTCTTGAAATTCAGGTTTGAATAGGTTGATGATGCAAATTAGGAACTAGATGTTGCTTTTAGAAAAACAAAGGAAACGTAGATCTTAATTATGTAATTCATTTATTTAGCAAGTAGAGCTAAGTATTTCATTATTTGGCAACTGGCTAGGGTATTATTTCTTTTTCATACTGTGGAGAGAAGTCTGTTATTCCCATTTTACAGATGAAACAATGATAGACAAATATGAAGATCATTATCCTAGCACACCTGGACTAGGTTTCATCAGCCAGATTAATCTTTTGTTTTATGTTGGGGCTTTCGTATTGACGTGACAGGATTTGTTTATAGGGACTCATAAGACAAATGAATTGGACTTGGTTTTGACATCCAAAGGGATCAGGGAGTTGTAATTAGCTAAGCGCTCTACCTTGTTTTGGCTGAAGAGATTTGTCATAGAAATTTAGTGGCCATGATGGATTATACATCTTTGATTTGGGGGCCGATGACAAATTTCTTTCCATTCAGGGTTCATCTGGATCCTGTTGTTGTTACAGCAATATTTAAAGAAATGTGCAGAGGATATGCTCATCTATTTTTAGCTCCTGTCTGTTTTCAAGATAATAAATTGAATATATTGTATAAATTGATTAATTAGCCTTCTTGAGGTGAATACCTTTTGCAAACCCATCCCCATCCCTGCAAAACCTTAATCCTGTCCAAATTTCCCTGTTTATCTCACTCCATGTCTCCTAAGTGGATCCTCTTTTCTGGAGATCTTTGACAGGACAGACTGCTCTTCCCATGGGGCACCTGTCTGTTACCCTGGTTACTCTGCGGTCCTCCTTTCCTCCCTTTGTCCACCATGAATGCGGGTTACCTATGGGCCACTTGGTCCTCCTGGGGACACTTGCCCATGTACCCCATTGCTTTTCTTCCCATTGGTTCTCCTGAGTTCCCAGTTTGGTGATTGCTCCCTATAGCAATAGTTTCTCACCTGAATTTGTGGATCGGCATCCCTTAGGGAAGTTTTATCAGAATTCAGATTTTCAGTCTGCATCCCTAAATCTTTGGGTACGGACACGGGCATTTGCATTTTGAAAACCTTTTTGGGTAATTCCAGTGGGCACTCCAACTTAAAATCTACTCTTTTCAGTTAACTTATGTTGTGCAGTGCTTAGAGGTAAAGCGTTTTAAAAGATATTTAAGCTGTGGATTCCAAGACGGGAAGGACAAACTCAGGGCCTGAAAAGAGAGTCAAGGAGGGTGGAGAGGAAGCTGGATGATGTTATAAGGGAACCAAGGCTCAGTGTCCTGACCATCCACTTCTTGTATTCCCCAGGCTCATGCCCAAAATGAGTGTTTATTTTGCCCAACAACATTCTCATTGTTCCCACATGTATGTGCTATGGGTTCTGTTCTAGACGTTTCCACAGCACAGGGACTGAGAGCAGGAGTTTCTAACTCATTCCCATTAAAGATGAGGCCAATCATGAGGCTCTATCTTATTCTGTAGGTTTCACCCTTTTTACAAAAACAACCTCTATTCCTGCCCACAGGCCCTAAACAGGCCCAGCCTTTTCATCTATATTTTCCCCACCTAACTAATCTGTCTTATGCCTTTAGTAATACACCAAGTTTTGTCAGAATCAGCTAATTCTTTAGTAAAAAATCCAGAACAGACTCTGGTGTGTTTACTTAGTGGTAGAGGTGAAATGGAGGCCAGTGTTCCTTCAACTGACATTTTACTCTCCTTGGGCTTTTTTGAGTGTAGTACGTAGAATCAGTGTTATGACTTTTCAGTCATATCTCCCCTATTTTAAAACTGCAGAGTTGGGCTTCCCTGGTGGCACAGTAGTTAAGAATCTGCATGCCAATGCAGGGGACATGGGTTCGATCCCTGGTCTGTGAAGATCCCACATTCTGTGGAGCCGCTAAGCCCGTGTGCCACAACTACTGAGCCTGCACTCTAGAGCCCATGAGCCACAACTACTGAAGTCTGTGCACCACAACTACTGAAGCCTGCACACCTAGAGCCCATGCTCCGCAGCAAGAGAAGCCACTGCAAAGAGAAAGCCCGCATGCCACAATGAAGAGTAGCCCCCGCTTGCCACAACTAGAGAAAGCCCGTGCACAGCAACAAAGACCCAATGCAGCCAAAAAAAAAAAAAAGAAAAAAGAAAAAACCCCCAAAACTGCAGAGTTGATCTTACCACCTTACTGGGGAGCACCTTGGCAATAAATCTAATGGAAAAAAACTTGTCTGATGAATGGGGCAGGAAGGCATCACAACAGTGCTGGTGAGTCATCCCAAGACCAGCAAGATTTGAGCTGAGGTGCTTCTTTGATGCTGCTGACTCGAAGCCTCCCTCAGTATTCTGTCATCTTAAGCAGCTTTCAAATCCTTGTCTCAGATTTCTTTATCTAGGTCAGACCGTGTCTTTTAAAAAAGTTTTGTGCCTGGACATGCCCTTCATAGATTGGACTGGTCCCATTAGGATAATTGGCTTTATATGCTTTGAAAATAGCAACAGTGGGACATTTTGTCATTCTTGAACAGTATTCCCTTCCTATTCTGGGGTGAGGTGTTAGGGAGCCCAGGCATTCTTATATGTGTAGTTTTTTTTTTTTTTTTTTTTTTTAATATAATTTTGACACTTTGGGGTTGGGAGGAGAGCAAAACAAGGTTGGAGCCCCTTTAGAAAAACATCCCTGAAAAAGAAAACTCTTGCTGAGATAAATGAATGGACCTTGTAAAGAAGGCGATAATGTACCAGGACACCTTGAGTTGGGTCCGCTCTGTCCCATTTTGCTAAATGAGCTTGACTGCTCGTCGGTGGGGATCCTTGACCCCATCACTCTGAATTGTTGAATGGATCAGATGAGCTGCTAATGCATATGAAAATACCATGTAAACAGGAAAATCAAACAAACCCTTCCTATTTGTTACCTTAGCACAGCTGCTGGACATTTTCCTAAAACAAAATAAACTTTTCTTTTTCAGATGTAAAAGTTATATACACTCATTTTAGAAATTTAAAGTTCATAAAAGTACGAAGAAGATAATTAAACCCCCCATAACCCGTCATCCAGAGGTAACCACCGTTCTATTTTACACATATAACCACTCTATTCTTTTTTTAAAGAGGGAGCATGTTACACATATTTAGTTGTATACATTTCCTTTATGTAATATTTTAGTGTAAACATTTTCCCATGTCATTAAATATTCTTCAAAAGTACATATTTTATTCACTGCATGATGTTGCGTTATGTGAGTGCTGTGTTTGCATTTATTGTGATATATTTGATCATTGTTTCTATTATTAAGTGATGACTGTTTATCAAGAAGAAAACTTGCTTTAAAACAAGGCAGGGGCCCTTGACACTGTTTTTACAGTAGAGGAATTTGACGTATTTCACTTCATCCTATAGTAATATATATTGGGCTGGAGTTTAGCAGTACTTTTAGTTATGATCTCAGTTTTAAGGTAAAATTACACCTGTGAATTGTTAATTTAGAGAAAATTCTGACGGTAACAAAATCTATTAGGCCACCTTCTCTTAATTAACATAACATTAATTAGAGAAACATTGAAACATAGTAAGGGTAGTCTCATGAATGTACTGCATTAGAAAAGTTGCTTGATGCCTTCTGGAAGAATTTTTATTTTCTCTTACTAGGAGGATATGGTCAATTTGTTTTGCCCAAAGGGTTCAATTTCCATTGCTGGGCAGATACATAATACTATGGTTACCATATATTTGAATATGATGATGTAATGATGAGAAACCTTTGGATAGTCTTAAGAATGGAGATTTAAGGAGCAGTGGGCTAGAGAGGGAGTTGTGCTAGTATTTCGGTCCTGAGATTGAGCTTTTTTGTCATAGATTTATCTCTTTGCCTCTTTATGAATTTCTGCATGTCTGTGTGGCATCTTCTCATCTACATTTGCCTGACTTCCATGCCTCCACCCATCCATCCTTCCGCTTATCCATCCAATCATCCATCTAATTAATCATCTCTCCCCTGGCCATTTCATCTACCCACTCACTTATCTCTCTCCATCTCCATCGCTCATCTTTGTCCATATCTAGTGAAGGGTGACTATATGGAAGCACATGCATTTCTTTGTTACCTTTTACAAAGGGGGTCGCAGGAATCAAGGGTGCAAGAACCAGAAAGTGAAAATGACTAGAACTTGACCATTTTTGTTTCACCTTGAAATCAGAGGGGATGTTCAAAACTGACCTGATTACCTATTCTGTGATGCTCATCAGGGGGTTCTTAGTATATTGCATTTTGGGGAATGTTGTTTCAAGTAATAGTTTGCTAGAAATCAGTCACCAGGAGATAGACTAAACAAGAGCTATATTATAGCTTTTTTTTTTTTTTTTTTTTTTTTTTTTGGGTCGGGGGGCCCTCCCCTTACCTGCATCGGCAGTGGACTCTCAACCACTGCACCACCAGGGAAGCCCTATAACTTTTGAGTAGTAAATTCAGAGGGGAACAGAATTTTCTTGAGTTTGGATTAAAAGTCAGAGATGTGCAAATGACATCTTTCCAAATTTATTGCCTTAATAAATGTATTGTAACATTTTTAGGGAATTTAGATATATCAAACAAGGCTATTTTTGAGGTGTAGGGGCCTGTGTTGAACTTGTTAATGGGAAGAAAGGAACCTGCTGTTACTGAAAACCTATTTTCTTCTCGTTCTAAGAAAGCTGCTTTGCACTTAACTGTCTTCTTCAATTCTCACATCAGCCCTGTGATGTAACTTGTATTATTCCCATTATGTAGATAAGAGGCAGAGACTTGAAGAAGCTAAACAATTTTCCTAGTTGACATGGTTAACGAGTGGCACGGCTTTCTTGGAATTAAGACTTGTTTGACTCTAAAACTGTTCCTCTTTGCAGTAAACCACATTGACACTGTGCTGAAGACTTGTAAAGCCTTAGCTGTATGTCAGCTCTCCGCTTTAAATTTTATAGTAACTCAGCCTCTGAAAAGGATCCTGCAGTTTTCAGTTCTTTTCTTGAAAGATGAGAGGGTTTGCATATGGACATGATAAAGAAGACAGTTCTGAGGATATGGATATAAGACTGAATCTATAAACTTGACTTCTTTGACAGAATGGGGTTTTCCTCATGTGCAGCTCTGTGTTTGTGTTTGATTTAACATGAGTCTTCTTAGCTTGATCCGAAAGACACAAAGTTCCCATCCACAAGATGCATCTAATGAAGCAGGCAAACCCGTGAAATACAATAACAACTCTCCTCAAACTTTTGTAAGCTCTGGAAAGCCAGACGTAACAGCTATTGTAATATATTTTGCCAGACCAGCCGGTATGATCACAGGTGGACCTGAAATAGTCATGAGTTTTGAAGACACAGCAAATTTATTTAGTTCTTAAATTTTCTATAGGTTTGAAAACTTATCCCCTCTCTTTTTATCATCCTAAACTGTCACATTGCTAGTAACATGCTAGAAATTGTCAATTACTAATTATTAATATTTTGACATCACTAGGAATGAAGGCAGAGCGTAGGTAAAAGAGGCTCTGCAATAGGACCTGCCTTACATGATCTTTTGTTTTTTAACGTCTTTATTGGAGTATAATTGCTTTACAATGGTGTGTTAGTTTCTGCTTTATAACAAAGTGAATGAGCTATACATATACATATATCCCCATATCTCCTCCCTCTTGTGTCTCCCTCCCACCGTCCCTATCCCACCCCTCTAGGGGGAAGAGTAAGCTGGGATGAAGTGAGAGAGTGGCATGACCTTACATGATCTTATTTCTCACTTTCCATCTTCAGTTTATTCTCTCAGCATTTGTTAGCGCCTACCGACTACCAGGCACTCTGCTATGTGGGGATCTACTAGAACAGGGGTCAGCAAACTTTTCTGTAAAGGGGCAGGTGGTAAATAGTTTAGCCCTGTGGTCTGTGTGGTCTCTGTCACAGCTACTCATTCTGCTATCAGACAATATGTAAAATACTCAACTCTGCCATAGACAACATGTAAACAACTGAGTGTGGCCATGTTTCAAGTACAACCTTTAATAGAAACATGCAGTGAGCCACATTTGGTCTGTGGGCCACAGTTTGCCAACTCCAGTACTTGAATGCCCATGAAATTGTGAACTTTGTCTTGTTCATTGCAATGTCACCAGTGCCTAGAACAGTGCCTGGCATGTGGTAGATGCCAAACACTCAATAAATATTTGTTGAGTGAATGAACTAATGAATGAATGAATAAGACTCCTCCTATGATCTCTAAGAGTTCATAATCCAAGAGAGGAGATAAGAATACATGTATGAGAGTAGAGGAATCAGGTGGTATTTTAACTGGATCCTGAAGAATAGGTAAATATAAGTCACCAGCCAGGGATGGGAGAAGCACACTGTAGGCAGAAGAAACACACACATTGACAAGAAGCAGGTCATTTGTGATGAATAATGAGTAGTTTAGATGTATACTGTAATAGGATTTCCCTGACCTGCCTCATCATTGAAATTGCTTGTTATTAATAATACAGATTCCCAGTACCTTCCCTAGAAATTCTGATTTAGTAAGGCAAGTTTGGCCAATACTAGCTTATGAATAAAGGTTTGCAAGGAAGTAGTAGTGGGAGATGACACAGGAAAGATACACTGGGGTCATTTCTGATGGGAAATAAAATTTTTACTTTTCCTTCCAAAAGAATCGGTATTGACTGATGGCAGCTGGACCTAGATTTGTCCTGTACCTTCTGCCCATAGAATGGAGGGGGAACTCTGGTAGATATCCACCATAATTATCTGCCCACCTTCATATGTCCCCTACTGATCTTGTAGGAGTACTCTAGCCTTTATGATGGGATGGCATGTAATTTAGTCAGTTGTATAAATGATAATGAAAACATCAAATTCCGTGTAGCTTCTAGATTTATTGCTTTTGAATTCTTGATTGACAAACATCTAAGAGGGCAAATGGATTCAAACAACACAGTAGAGAACTTGTTTTCTCTTGCTGTAACTCCAATTCAAAAGGTCGTTTAATTGAATGCCCAGGTTTGTAGACTGTGACCACTGGGAGGGCCATATGTCTCTTTAATGATGGGGGAAACTGAACTAAAACATAGGCAGTGACTTGCTTAAGTTCTGTCACCAAATTATTGGTAGAACCAGGAGTGTAACACAAATACCAAGTTATTCAACTTAGTTTTCTTGTCATAGTGCAATGCCACATTTATCAATAAAGGTCCTAGTTTACATAATTTCTCTTCCCCTTGACTCTCATAGCCTTTTGCCCATACCTCTTGTATGCTGCTTATCATCAAATTGTATCCTAATATCTTCTCTTGGACCCATATCTCATTGTTACCCCAAATAAACACTGAGTTCTGTTTCCCTGGAGAGCTTAACATATTTCCTGGCACTTTAGCATGTATTCAGCAAGTAATTGTAGACTTGAAATATCTTGAGCACCCTTTTTGTTTCTTGTGTGTTTTGACACAAGTTTCTTTGCAGTTATATTGTCAGAAAAGTCAGGCTTTTACAGAATTGCTGAAATACAAAGATACTTTCTCTTAAATTTCCTTAAAAAAAAAAGTTGAATTCCTCATTATGGCTGAGACCTTTCTTAACAGCTCTTTTGATAGTTAAATGTCAGTAACTTCAAAAAAGAAATGTCAGTACATTATCAGAGAAAGAAATTGCATATTTATTTGGGTAAGATATATTTTAATTGACCACTTAAAATAAAGATTATAGCAAACGCCTGAGAATTTCATATCTTGCACATTTCTCTCAACTGCCAGAACTTTGTTTGTATATCTTTAGGAGACTTAATTTTTATTTCTTTTGCATTATGGTTATATATGTACATTTGTCTCTCCCAGGAGATGGTGAGCGTCTTGAATCAAAGCTTTTAAAAAAATTAATCTTTGCATCTCCACAAAGCCTAGCTCTGTAGGTGCTCATACTAAGTATACATTCACTTAAACATGGATAGAAAACGGTCAGTCTTATCTTTACGTATCCACTTAATTCATTCTTATTTTGCATCTGACTTTGTGCCATGCTTTGTGCATAACATTGATGGTAGGGCTGCCTTGGGGACGGCATAGAAAAGTGAATAAAAGGTGGTTCGTTCTCTCAGGGAATTCTAGTTTGGTGGGGATGTTGACATACAACACATAAATATAATGTGATACAGAAATCTTAGATACAAATAACCTGTGCTGGAAGCTGGAGGCAGGTTAATTCTGATGAGGTGAATCGAGGGAGGCTTTAGCCAAGAGACATTGTTTGAGATGAACCTGAATGTGTCTTGCTCTTTCATTTTAGCCACTGGTTTTGATCTTTGTCAACACAACACATACACACACACCTGTACACACAAGGTGATGGTTTTTGGTTTTTGGGTTTTTTTTGCAATCTGTTGGGCTGTAGATTTAAGAGTAGAACTATCTTTACATGGGACAAAAGGTAGAGAGAGGAGCAGGTTTCATCGTGTCATCTGCAGGTTTTGCAACATCCAAAAGACACAGATGGCCTTCGTCATCAGTGGCATGGACAGCAAGCATATTGGCCAGAGAGAGAGTATCCTGTTCTAAACTAATAGTGTTCTTTGCAAGAATTTTCCCATCTAGTTATTGTTCACCTCAGTAGTTAAATTACACTAAATCGTTCCCTGGGTGGAGGGAGCATCGCGTGGTGGAAGAAGTTTCGTCTTTGACGTCAGAAGGTTCTGCTTCCATACCTAACTTTGCCATCTATTATTGATGTTACCCAAGACCGTTGCTTATGCTTTCCAAGGTTCGGTTTCCTCATCTTGAAAATGGTCGTAATGGAAAAGTAACCCCTGGAGTTGTGGGATTAAAGGAGCTAACGTTTGCCAAGCTCCTATTTCAGTGCCCAGGATATGAGAGGTCATTTGCCTACAGAGTCATGTGAGTTATGTAAAAGAGGGAGCAGACGATGTGTAAGTTTCATGCTTTTGACACAGACACACTGCATTGGCACAGTTCATAGACAGAGATCCTTGACCGTCACAAAGAAATGCTTCTGGTCCCTTTGCTTGAAACACAAAGCCCTTTTATCTAGCTTTCCTTCTCCCGTCTTAGAGTCTTAGGAGCAGGACATATTTTGTTTTCCTTTTTTTCGTAGGTAAGATAAAAGTGCAAGTGTGCTGATGAAATGGGACTTGTTCTTGGCCACAGTCTGAGCATGTGTCTTGGGGATAGAGCTGAAGGGGGTAATGGGGGACATGGAGAGCTTGAGAGGGCTGTCTCTGAGAAGGGGGGCACTGCCTGGCACTGATCAGTTATTGCACTTAGGAATGCATGGTCAGATTTTTTATGTGAAGTGTTTAGGTTTTCGAATGTTGGTAACTCATTCAAATATATGTAAAACATTGCAAGAGATACTTTCTCTTGGAAGGAGAAAAATGCAGCTTATGATCTCAGTAACATCAACTTTGGCTCAAAACAACAACAAAGTGCTTTAAAAGTCCACACTGCACATGGCAAACAGAACCCATCTAAGGACCTGCTTTGACCTGCAGCCCTCCAGTTTGCATCTTCTGTGCAGATTTTTAACTGTTAAAGGTAACAGTAAATGATGGCTAACACTTCCTGAGTCCCTTCCATGTCCTAGACACTCTTCTTTGGACTTTACATATATCAGTTAATTCTTTTTTTTTTAAATTTATTTTTATTTTTGGTTGCATTGGGTCTTTGTTGCTGCGTGTGGGCTTTCTCTAGTTGCGGCGAGCGGGGGCTATTCTTCGTTGCGGTGTGTGGGCTCTCATGGCGGTGGCTTCTCTTGTTGCAAAGCACGGGCCCTAGGCGTGTGGGCTTCAGTAGTTGTGGCACGCAGGCTCAGTAGTTGTGGTGCACGGGCTTAGTTGCTCCGTGGCCTGTGGGATCCTCCTGGACCAGGGCTCAAACCCATGTCCCCTGCATTGGCAGGAGGATTCTTAACCACTGTGCCACCAGGGAAGCCCCTCAGTTAATTGTTAAGTAACCCAGAGGTACTGTTACTATTGTTATCCCAATTTATAGGTAAGGACACTGAGGCTCAGAGAGATTAAGTATCTTTCCTGAGATCACACAGATCATATGTAACCGGTGAGTTTCAAACCCAGGCCTGTTCATTTTCAAAACCAAGCATGCCAGTGGTTCCAACTTGATTGTATGTTAGAATCACTCGCGTACCCTCAAAATACTCTTTCCCAAGCCTACCTCCAAGCTAATTAAATCAGACTATCTGGGGTTGGGACCCAGGCATGGGTATTTTTTTAAAAAGCTCCAAATCGGTGATTAGAGGTAGAAGCAATATAGATAACAACCTCTCTCTCTACATCAGGCACTCCCGACCTTCTGTACCCTGTTTTATTTTTCTTTAGAGCATTAATTACTCTCTGAAAGTTATGTGTTCATTTATCTGTTTGTGAATTTTTTGCCTTTACCACTGGGATGTCAGCTCCATGAGGGCAGGAATTTAGTTGGTTTTTTTTTTGCTGTGTCCCCACCATCTAGATTAGTGCCTGACACATAGTAGGTACTTAGTAAATATTAATATTCTTTTATTTATTTATTTTTTTTTTCCGGTACGCGGGCCTCGCACTGCCGTGGCCTCTCCCGTTGCGGAGCACAGGCTCCTGATGCGCAGGCTCAGCGGCCATGGCTCACGGGCCCAGCCGCTCCGCGGCATGTGGGATCTTCCCGGACCGGGCCACGAACCCGTGTTCCCTTTATCGGCAGGCGGACTCTCAACCACTGCGCCACCAGGGAGGCCCTAAATATTAATTTGAATGAATAATCAGCCCTTCATTACGGGGTACTTACATTGTAGTGAAGAAGACAGATAATACATATTTGGTTCTATGAGAGAAGCTGATAACAGTGATGGTCGTGCCGACTTCACTGAAACTTGGAATACTGTTGTTTATCACTTGTATGTTGTTAGGATAAATTGTCTTGACATGTACTGAATGGACTGTGTGGCATTTTTGCTCATCTGCTGTGCTGGACTGGATCCCTTCTGTGTTTTGTGTGTGTGTGTATGTGTGTGTGTGTGTGTGTGTGTGTGTGTGTGTGTGTGTGTGTAAGTGTAAATTGAGTCATAGGTAACACACTCATCTTACCCTGTTTGGGTACAGTGTTTTAGTGAGACAGCTAGGGATTACAAGCAGGGCATTCTGAGTTTTTTTACCCAAAGATCAGGCCATAGAACAGGTTCAGGATTGATGGTAGAGGTTTACCCAGTCTACAGGGAATTCAGATATTCTCTTCTCTTTCTAGGAAAGCCAACTTCTGTAGGTCACTCTGCTCCCACCACCTACAGCAGTAGTTCTCAGCCTTTATTCATCACAGACTCTTACAATAGATAATATTCCTATAACAGAATACCATGGGCTGTGACCAGCAGAAGGCAGGCTGAGGTTACATGGAATAAGTAGAGACCTAACTATAGCTCTGCCTCTTGTTCTTCCATTTAAGAAAGTCAGTGGGAGTGTGCTCGACAGCATCATAGGGATAAACCTTGATGGAGCACTAGTTTCTAAATAAAAACAATTCATTTGGAACTTTAGGACTTTAACGATGACAGTAACAAATTGCTTGTGACACATCTGACAACTGAAGGACCTCGGTGACAGTGAAAATACTTAACCGCTGGTGTGGCCCAGGCACTGAACCACCAAAACCGACCCTGACAGAAACAGTTGTGCCATCAAGTACAGCCTTGCTGATGGAGTCAGAGCCTGTCATGACAGAGCAGCCAAGAGCCAGCGATGTACACAGGATGGAGGGAGACTCTGGGCCGCTCTCCCAGACGGGGTGGGGAGTGGAAGAGATCTTGTTTCCCAAAGGGAAAACTTGGGTTGAGGCCCTCTTCTTGCTAGTTCTTGCTGGAAGCTTCTGGGCAATTCACTTGCCCTTTCTGAGCCTAAGTTTCTTCTAATACAAAGTGAGGGAGCGTCATTTTGGTGACCCCTCATTTCCCAGGCTTGATAGGATGGGAAATAAGCCCCCGTGCGAGACAAAGCACTGAAACCAAGGTAAGGATGATGATGAAGGGAGCGATGACAGCAGTGTTTTTTCTCCTCTTGTAGAATGATAATCCCTGCTTTCTCTGTCCAAATGTAGCCAAAAGTGAAGGTTGAGAGGACTTTGGGGGAAAGGGGAGAAAAGCAAAGGCGGAACTGGACTTCCTTCTGTGCTTTTCCAGAAGAGTTATGTTCCGTGGAGTCCAAAGATACAATTTGGGCAATCTGTTTCATAGTTAAGATTGTTTAGCGCAATAAACTGGGTCTGAATAGGCTTATGCCTCTATGATATTCATGAAAAGCGCCATGTCTGAGGTGGCCTTGTTGTTTTGAAAATGGGCTGATTTTGACAAAGGGGAAAAATTGGGATTCGTTTACTGTAAGTCGCAAGTAAGAAACAACAGAAAGTTAAATATTAGAAGAACTTGGCTATCGCAAAAACCACACACTTTCACATCAGTAAAACATGGAGTTCTGATCTGAGTGGAATATGAAACTCCTTGCAGACCACAGAGAGTAAAAAGGAGTACTTTTGTTTCATTATTAATACCGTTGTCCTTATTTCTCTAAATGAGAATTGATAGCAACCATAATAGAATCTTTCTCAAAGACCCAACACAGAAAGAAAAATAAAACAAAATAAACAAACAAAAACCTCACCACCACCATCCCCACTAACAAACCCCAGTGCGCAGAGGATGCGTGGTCTCTAACTAGCCATTTTTAAGTCATCACATTCTAGGGGAAGGGGCCTGCCTTTCTTAAAACTATTTTTTTCTTTTTTTCCCTTTTCTGGAGGACTGGCACAGTTGGCCGTTTATGACGCTGCAAGAAGGGTAATTTTGTCCTCTACTGTGCATAAGCACCCCGACACAAGATGACTTTGTGTGTGTTGGGACTGTTCAAGTTCACTAGGAGAGAGAGGCCAGAGATGCTGGATTGAGGGGTGTGCCACAGAGTAAAAAGGGAGCTCTCTGGAGGTAAAACAAAGCACCCTTTAAAAATGAGAGGACAGTGGAGCTGAGGGAAAGAGGCCCATTCCTTGCCAACACATGACATGTGGTGAAAAGTCCGTGGAATGGAGGTCTGGGACTTGAGTGTTCATCCCTTGGGGCTGCCACTTAACCACAGCTGGCCTCTGCTCATTTCTCACTGAAATGTGGGAGGTGAAAGATGTTTTCCAGTCATTCTCCTGAGTAGTATTTAAAATTGGTGATTATTCAACTCTTGCTTCATGGGGACTTGGGGTGTCGTGGCCGTAGGAAGGGAAGCTGAGGCCAGGGGGTAGGACGTGGGTGTTTGGTTGAATGGATGTGGTTGAGCAGAACGGCACTAGAAAGATTATTATTATTATCGTTACTATTAATTCAGGAATAGTCCTTATAGTCCGGGGAGCTAACGTTTATTGAACATATATTCCTTGCCAGACCTTGGGCTAAGAGCTTTATACTTGTTATCTTATTTAATTTTCACCACAGCTCTGTTGAGGTGTGAATCTTAGCTTTCTGTTTCACAGCTGTAGAAACTGAGGTATTGCAAGAATAAAGCACTTCCCCAAAGTCAAAGCTATTAAGTAGCTGCTTTAGGCTTCAAACCCTGACACCTTTGTCATTCTCATTCCGCTATACCCTGTTCAGTTGCAGAGTCTGAAGGTTGCTGGCCATCTAGCAGGCTTCCTTCCCCTCCATTTGAAGTTCTCACTGATGCATTGTTGGTCAGACTTTCTCTAAAGAAAACTAAAAATTAATCTGAGGAATCAACACAAAAAGATAGTACACAATTAAAAAGTTACAAAAATGCATGTAATGAAAAGCAAATCTTACTCTTATCAATGTCTTATCTCTTGACTCTGCCCGCCCCCCCCCACCACAAGAGGCAAACACTGTTATTGGTCCTTATGTCCCTTTGTAGAAATAAACTGGGTATAAACAAACATATATAAGTATTTATATTCCTTTATATCCCAGCGTATATAGAATATTTACACAAAGGGGAGCATACTACACGCGTTATTTGGCATCTTGCTTTTTTCATATAATCATGTATCTAGATGATTTCTGTATCAGTATCTTGTGTCTGGTATCTTGTAGATTTAATTTATATTTCTGTTTAGTGATTTTTGGACATTTTAAATAGACTATCCCCATTTGTATTTCCTTTTTTTTGTGAACTGCCCTTTGCCTCCCTTTCTATTGTATTGTTGGATTTTTTGCTTATTGATTTATTACAGTTAAGAAGATGAACCCTTAGTCTGTGATAGGAGGAGCAATACCCTGCCATTTTGCATTTGTCTTTTTAACTTACAGATCAAAATTTTAAAAATATATATAGTCAGTTCAATCTTTTGGTTTTATGGTTTTTGGGTTTTGTGTAACACTTTGAAATGCTTTTTCCACTTTATTTAAAAAAATCTTCTAATTTTCCTTCTGGTTGTTTCATCTGGTCTCTCTCTGCCTCTCTGTCTCTCATCACCAATTCATTGAAATTACATTTTGGTAAAAGATGTGAGGTAGGGATCCATTTTTATATTTTTTCAGATCCACCTGTCCAAAAGCTATTTACTGAATAGTCCATCTTTTCCACACTGATTTGAAAAGCCACCTTTATTATATATGAAGTACTTTAGTGCTTAAGTACTTAAATATTTAATACTTAGGAATTTGCCTCACTTTGGGGGCCTTCTGTTGCATTCATCTGTCACTTCATGCATCATTATCAATTACTGTAGCTGTGTAATGTTTTATTATCTGATGTTGCTACTTCACTCTGATTAGTTCCTTTTTATCCCAAGGTTTTGTCTTTTAGCACTTGTTTATTTTTTCCATGAACTTTAGAATGAACTTGTCCCGTTTTAAAAGTAATGTCCTGTTGACATTTTTATGGGCGTTGCCCTAAATTTATTCATTAACTTCATACATTATGCATTGTAAATTTGTTATTTCTTGTTCTTAGAACACTATGCCTTTCCATTTGTTGAAGTCTTCTTTTATGTCCATAGGAGCGTTTAAATTTTTCATGTAGACCATGCATGTTTCTTCTAGGTTTGTTTTCCTAGGTATTTTCTGTTTGCTCTAGTTAATGGAAATTTCTTATACCATCTAACTAATTGTGTGTGTGTGTAGCCTCTTGGTTTCAGTATTTTTTCTACACAGTTGCTTTACTAAATTCTTTTATTACTTGAATAATTAAATTTTTTCTAGTTTCTTGTTAAGTAATCATATAATCTGCCCATAATTTAC
Source organism: Neophocaena asiaeorientalis asiaeorientalis (assembly GCF_003031525.2). NCBI lineage: Eukaryota > Metazoa > Chordata > Mammalia > Artiodactyla > Phocoenidae > Neophocaena > Neophocaena asiaeorientalis. The sequence goes on from NW_020172364.1 coordinate 6,913,050, forward strand.
CTTCCTCTTTCTAATTTTTATAACTCACAGCTTTTTTCTAATTATATTGTCTATACCCAGAGGAGAATGAATATAAAATAGCAGTGTTTGTTAGAGTGAATGACCTCTTCTTTCTGACTTTAATGGGAATGCTCATAATGTTCCCTGTTCATTGTGATGTTGGGTTTTGTTTTGAGCAATAGGTTGTGTTAAAAACTATCCATCCTTATTCTGAGAGTGTTTTCTTATTTTTATTTTTTTAAGTGGAGACTCGTTGTTAAATGTTTATCTAATACCTTTTTGGAAACTATGGAAATAATCATACATTGTCTCCTTTTCTCTTTTCTAAGAAGAGAGTTTTCTCTTTTATCCTATAAATTTGGTGAAATATATCAACACATTTTTCAAACAGGAAATCATGCTAGTGTTCTTGGAATAATATCCACTTTGTAACAATTTGTGCATTTTATTTTATTTTATTTTATTTTAGTGTTGTTGGAATTTAGATCTCAGTGATTTATTAACAATTTTTGCATCAATTTTCATAAAAGAGAGTGTTTCAAAATTATGTTTGTGTATATGTGTATGTATTTGCATTGTCAGATTCTACTATTAGTGTTATGCTTAAATCATCATAAAAATAATTTGGAAGCTTTTCTTTTTCTTTGTTCCTTTGTGAAATAGTTTAAATAACATTTATATGATCTATTCTTTAAAAGTGTGTTGGAATTCCTCTGTGAAACTGCCTTGACCTGGTGCCTTTTTAGAGCGGTGGAGGTGTTTGCTTTTTAAAAACTTTATTTCTTCTATAGTAATTTGACTGATTTTCTTTTGTATCTTTTCTGTGGCCACTTTTGTTAATTGTATTTTAGGAAAGTCACCTATTTCAAATTTATTTGCATGGAGTTAAATAATTTCTTGTAATCATTTTCATTTCCTCTCTGTTTATGGTTATTTCCACATTATTATTTAAAGTTTCGTGGTTTTGTCCACCCCCCATCCTCCTTTTGATTAGTTTAGCAAAAGTTTTATTATTCATTCAAAAAACAGTTCTTGCATTTATTATTGGCTGTACCACTCTTTATTTTCTCTTTAAAATCTTCAATAGTATGTTTCTTCTGTTGTGACTAGGTTTATGTTGTCATTTTCCTAATTGAGCTTGACTCTTTTTTTTTTTTTTTTTTTTTTTTTTTTTTTTTTGCGGCGGGCGGGTCTCTCACTGTTGTGGCCTCTCCCGTTGAGGAGCACAGGCTCCGGACGCGCAGGCTCAGCGGCCATGGCTCACGGGCCCAGCCGCTCCGTGGCAGGTGGGATCTTCCCAGACCGGGGCACGAACCCGTGTCCCCTGCAACGGCAGGCGGACTCAACCACTGCACCACCAGGGAAGCCCGAGCTTGACTCTTAATTCACGTATTTTCCTTTCTGTTTTCTTATTCATATAAATAAGGAATACATTTTTCTTTACACATTTCTCTAGCTGTATGCCATGCATTTTGTTTTCGATTTAGTTATTTGGCTATGTACAATTTTCTAAAATACCAGATCCAATTATAATGTAAGCATCACGAGGATAGGAACCTGTCTGTTTGTTCGTTTTGAGCCTACCATAGCACCTATCACATAGCAAGTGCTTAAGAAACATTTTTGTATGAATAAATAACCCTATAAAATAATTATGGGATCTGTGGCTGGTTCTCTCCTGTTGCTCTAGTTCATCTCTGCCATCTTTGGACATTCTCTCTCGGTATCTACTAATGTGGAGGCATGAGAAAATATTAGACATGCTTCACATTCTGTTTTCAGAGTATGTTATTAGTAGATTTATTTTTAAAGTCTACCAATACAATTTCCCCCAAATCAAATAAACCTGAGTAAAAAGAATTTTGTAAAGATTAGCCCAGAGAAAATATATTTGAGTAGAATCATAATGTGAGAGCTGATGAGTTATCAGAGATCATGCACATGATTTTTGTGGACTTGGGTCCTTTGTTCAAGCTAAATCTTGCAGACAGGCCCAAGTCCAGAATGTAAAATGATGAAAACACACCTGCTATAGTAGAGGGGGAGGGCGCAGAGCCAGGGAAGCCCAAAACCCTACTGCTGGCCGCTTTCCCTCCTGACCTCCTCCCATGTCTCATTTGAAAACCATAGTTTAAGTTCAAAAACTCTCAATTTTCAGATGAGAATGAAAAACAAAAGTGCAAAGAAGGCAAATGATTCATTCGAAGTTACTCAGTGAATTAGAGGCATAAAGTGGGACTACAACTCCGGCCTTCTGTCTCTGCATTTAGTGGTATTTCTGGGCTCCCGGGAGGCCTCCTGTACTTTGCACCAGTGTGTGCTTTTTGATGGACCTGATATTTGATGACCTCCCTCGGCAGGCTTAACAATCCTTGCTAAGGCATAGGCAGTTTATTTGCTGATCCTGGAGGGGAAAGCTGTGATTCAGGCTCTGAGGTCTAAGAACTGCAGACTTAGTTTCTAGTCTCCTGATGAAATTGCTAATCTGGGTGCCAATGGTGTTTCTGCTGCACGGACACCTGCCCACATAGCATAATTAGAAATTATAATGATGATGACGATGAGTCTTCCAGGACACCCACGTTCTTTACAAGATATTTCTGCTAATCGTCTCTACCAGAATCAGTTGGAGAACTTTTTTCTTTGAGTTTTCCCCCCTTTCTAAACCAACTAAAAATGCTGGTCTAATTCTGGTGTAGGTTAAGATTTGTCCTCTCCGTTCCTGGTGTGTCTTTTGTTGTTCAGGGGATCGTAGAACCTTGGGATAATGGAAATCGCCTTGGGTCACATATGAGAAGATTTGGGTTCCAGTTTCAGCAGTGCCAGAATTTTCCTGTGAGCCCTTGGTAGAGGTTACTTCCCATCTCTGCAACTTTGCTTCCCCTCTGTTAAATGGGCATCCAGTTCTCTTGTGCCTGTTTACTAGGGTGGTGGGAATCAAATGAGGTTAATAAGTAAGGAAATGCTTCATTAGTTCTACACTGTAAATCGAGAGGGTTGTTATTGAAGTTATTTTTGCATTGTCGATAATTTAGTCTATTAACGTTATGTTTACTAGGTGTGAGAGCTGAGAAGGCAGATTGTTGTATTTATCCAACACTGGGGATGGCTAGGACAGATAAAGGGCCAAAATAATGCCTGAAATGTAGTACGTGGGCTCTACCATAAACCAGGAAAAAAAATGCTACCATGAAGGGATGGCGCCCAGGGAGGAAAGAGACGATCTTAGGAACTGGAAGTCTCAGTGGAAAAGTATAAGTAAAAATTAGAGGTGGGAGAATAGGAGGCTAGAGTCAGGGTGTGTGATAGTGAAGGAATGACTAGAAAAATACCGGCAGTGGCTTTGAACCCTGTGTATCTGGAGTGTGAGAAGACAGGCAGACACAGACAGAGAGGTTGCAGGGAAAAGAGTATCCTCAGAGAAGAGCCATCTCCAAGGAAGCCCTCCACATGCCCTCCAAGGAGTGTAAGAGTGGTTCTAAAGCTCCTTAGGGTCAGGGATGGCCTTGTCTTCTTTATTTGTCTCCGTATCCTGCCATTAGCATGACACTTTGTTCACAATACTTGCCTTTAAAAAAAAAAAATTTTGTTTTGGGCCTTACTTTTTGATTCAAGGTTCAATATCTGAAGGAGTGTTTAGGAGGGGTTCTGACAGGAAAGAGCTGATTTGTGTAATTCCATTTCTGTTTTAGCTTCACTGTTTCCTCATCCAAAAAGTGTTGGGCTTCATGACTTGGTTTCTATAACACTCACTACCTTTGTTGAAGGGAAAACATTTTTCTAAAACTAGGGCTAAAAAAATTCTCAGTGAATATGTTGATATTCCTGTTACAGTGCCAAGGCTTCGGGAAGGAGTAAAATGTTTCCAAAAGTCCTTTTCCTTTAATGGAGGACTTCAGCTTACATACTGGGCTCAGACAGTCTTAGCTTTTATTCTTGTTCTCTTTCTCTCTCTCTCCCCCTCTCCCTCTCCCTTTCTCTCCTTCTCCTTCCCTCTCCCTTCCCCCCTCCCTTCCTTCCTCCCTCTGTCTACTCTCCTCCCCACCTACCTCCCTCCCTCCCTATCTGCCTATCTATAGAAGATGGTATAATTTAGTTTCTCTTATGCTTTAGACTTTGGTTGGTTTGGCGAATCAAGTCAACTGAGTTGAAGAAAAACTGACTTTTGAAAGAAAAATTTGAAAAAAAAAAAAAGTGTTATGATTCCTTGAAAAGGATTTTTTCCAGCCTAGGTTATACAGTTTCACAGACACTTGGGATGGGAACTAAAAAGTCTGGACACACTGCTATCTGAAAACCCTGTGAATGTGTTGGCTAAGCATTTTTTCTTCTTAGCACAGATGGAGACAGACTCTTTTTCAGTAAAACAGAGCCAATATAATCTTTGAAACTTTCAAACATGATTTGGGAAGATGATTCCCTATATAATGCCGTTCCAAATATAAAATTAAAAGTTTCAATAATTAGCAAACACGTGACTTTTTCTGTTACCAATATTTTTTTGGCCAAGTTGTCCTTTCACATTCTATTCCTTTATTTATAATTTAAAAAGTCTTTTTAATTCAGCTAATTTCTAGCTTGTAGTGAATCTTTTAACTAATTGGAAATGTTTTTTTAATTTATTATAAGAACAGCAAAAAGCAAGAAGTCACTTTATGTAATGTCTTTTCTCGTAGTTCAGCGTTGTCAGCTCTTTTCCTGATCGAGTTTTGGTTTGGCTGGAAGCAGCCTGAGGGTGTTCATTTCCCCAGTAATTTTTACCTGTTTCTGTTTGGTGAGTTACGAAAAGAGTAGAAAGTTCCTTTATACACTTCGCCCAGGTTCTGCTACTGTTAATAGCTCACGTAACCAAAGTACATTTATCAAAACTAAGAAAGTATCATCAGTTCACATGATTAATGAATCTATAACTTTTATTTGGATTTCCCCAGTTTTTCCACTAATGCTTTTTGTCTGTTCCACATTCCAGTTCAGCATACTCTGCATTTGGTCATCATGTCTTCTTAGTCTCCTGTCTGTAACCGTTCTCAGCCTTTCCTAGCTTTTTATAACCTTGGCACTTTTTAAGTGTACTGGGCAGGGTATTTTGTAGAATGTCCCTCTCATGTTTTCACATAATTAGACTAGTCTTGTGGATTTGGGGAAGACCACCATAGAGTTAAAGCCCTTCTCGTGGCTTCATATCAGGGACTACATTATATTAACGTGACCTCTCACTGAGAAGTTAACATTGCTGTTGATCAGTTTTGTTTTATTATGTTTTAACTAAAGACTATTTGCCCGGGACTGTTAACACTCGGACATCTTGACACATTAGTGGTGACCATCATTGACTAGTCTTCAAACTACCAGGTTCATTCTAACGGAAGTGCAAAACTCCTAAAGCAAGTGTCTGCCAAAGCTCAGCTAGAAAATGTGGTTCCGACGTGAGGCTAGTCTTGGGGCTGGCTTCAACATTTCTCCAGTCCTAACCCTGGGCCTTGCCTGTGAGGAGAGTTGAACGACGGTGCTGGTTTTGTGCATTCTTACCCAGTGAACAACACAGGGATTGGGGCCCACCTTAGAAACAAAATCTCCAACAGAAAGGAGAACACTAGGGAAGGCAGGAAAGAGAGAGAGATGGGCTCTGCCAGACTTCTGGAGATGATCCTTCTCCTTGATTGACGTGGCTTCATGGATGCCAGCCATTATCATCCTCCTTCCTATCTTGGGGGAAAAAGTGATAGAGGGAGAGCTCTTTAGCATTTTACAAGGGAACGGAATCTTCCATATTCACGGACCCAAACCAGAAGATATGAAAAGGTGAAGAGTTTCTCACTTCTTTTTTTCTGTAGCTTCATTTATTGACGCAATGCATATTTACTGAATTTTTACCTACCTTGTCTTATTCTCAGAGGATACACAGTCGGGTTGGGAAGAGAAGTACTGATGACTAGAGTTGGAAAACAAACTTGATTCAAGACACAAAAGATTTGAGGGTAGAATCTCAGGTCCTCTATGTGATGATATCAGTATCCCAGTGGGTAGAGTGGCTAAGTTGCTACTTTTTAAAAATAAATTTATGTATGTATGGCTGCGTTGGGTGTTCGGTGCTGCGCACGGGCTTTCTCTAGTTGTGGCGAGTGGGGGCTACTCTTCGTTGCGGTGTGTGGGCTTCTCATTGCGGTGGCTTCTCTTGTTGCAGAGCACGGGCTCTGGGTGCATGGGCTTCAGTAGTTGTGGTGTGCAGGCTCCGTAGTTGTGGCTTTCGGGCTCTAGAGCGCAGGCTCAGTAGTCGTGGCACACAGGCTTAGTTGCTCTGTGGCATATGGGATCTTCCCGGACCAGGGCTTGAACCCGTATCCCCTGCATTGGCAGGTGGATTCTTAACCACTGCGCCACTAGGGAAGCCCTAAGTTGCTATTTTGTTGGGCATAATCCTTGGTCCTCTTTGGTTTTCCTCATCCTCACATATGAGATGGAGCATTTTCTCTCTCTTGCATTTGCTTTCACAGTGACCTACAATCTCTTGGTCTCGAGGTATAAGGTTGAGAGAAATACTTTGCAATATTGGGTGAGTTGGGTCTGCCCGTGGGAGTTGAGTATCTTAATAGCTATTGCAAAACTTGTTACCTTTCTGCAACAAATGTTTCACTCTGTTAGGTGAAGGTTGAGGAGACGTTGGAGGTGTGCTGTCCAGTATGACAGCCACTAGCCACGTGTGGCTATTGAGCTGTTGAAATGTGGCTTCTGCCACATGCTGAAAGAATAAAATTTTGTATCTATTTGTAAAATAAATTTCTTTTTAATATTCTTTTAAAATGTGGTGGCTAGAAAATTTTAAATTGCATACGTGGCTCACATTATATTTCTATTGGACAGTGGTTAGAACCTGGGAAAAGTATGGAGCACAGAGAATTGACCTTGTATTCTCCTCTGAGTTCTAATAATGTTGGCATTAAAAGGAAAGGCTTCAACAGTCATAATTTTCATTTAAAAAAAGTCTGATTCAGAAGAATTCGTTCATTTTACATGATTGCTTGGACTGGAGAAGAATCTGACATTTGGTATTTTCATAATTGAGAACATAACTTGCTGACTTAAAAAAAAAAAAAATCACAACATTTTGTGCTTGGCCTCAGGTACCAGACTTTGAGCTCTTTGAAAATAGGGTTGGTGTCCTTTCTCTTTCTCCCATCCTTTCCCGCCAAACCACACACTAACACAAATGTTAACCGGCATTTGTTGAGAAGCAAAATAACTTTTAAAGAAGTGAAAACCTTATGAAGCTACCCTATATTTATGGTTGGAAGAGAGAAATATCCCCCTTTATAAGGCAACCTTTTTTCTTAAGTCAGTCATGAAAAGTAAAGAACATTGATCCAAGTGTTTATTTACTTCTTGATTTAATTATCATTCTCATCAGGTGTCCCTGTCAGCTTTGCTTATGATAAAGAATCTTTTCAAAATGCTTAAGTTTACCACCCCCCGGGTAAGGGGAGACAGAAAAAGATGCTGCTTGCACAAATTAATGCTCATCTTGTTCAGATATTAAATCCAAGGGCCTGAAGACTGGATTATTCTTATTTTTCCTCTTGTTAGATCCTTTTCATTATCTACCTATGCTTTGGAGGATCTAGGAATACTAATGAAAAATGAGTTTAAGCTTGGGCTATGTTAACCGTTCATCTGGTTTTTAAATTTTATTCTGCTTCATGCTGAGCCAGAGCCTCTGTGAACACATGACTTACAGGCCCTTACTCTTCCATTACATTCATTCCCTTGAGTGTTCCTTCTTCAGTATAAGCCCTGGGGCTGGGTGAGAGAGCAGGCTTTGTGCTATGTTGTTATTTGGCCTGAGCCCTGTGCTGGGAAATTCAGGAGCCTCCATGATTTTTGATTTTACATGAATGGTGCAGACTCTACCTAATGTCCAGATGCAGTCCAGGACACGTTGCCTCGGTTAGAGGCAAGGCTTACAGAATCTACAATGGCTTTGTAGCTCACTATTCCTAATAAAGGCCTCTCAAAAGAGATTTTTTTTGGTTATATACAGCCTATTTCTAAGGCTGTTTGAAGCTTTGATTCTTCTCCTGAACAGAATGGAAGGTAGTGGATTCTCTTGGAAGTGTGTACATGGCAGCTCTAATGAGTGGAAAAAGTATTGGCTTTGGAGTCAGGAGACCTGTGTTTACTTCCTAGCTCTGCTATTTTCTAGTTGTCAGACTCTAGACAAGTAACATATTATCTCTGAGCATAAATTTCTTCATCGGTTCAAATGGGACAATATCTACATCACTGGGTTCTCATATGTTAATAAAGGTGCAGTACTTATTTTAGGGACCAATCCTTAGGCTTTACAAACACTAAGTGAATTGGTTTTCTCACACAGGTCTTGTGATTTTGCTGGTGAGAGACCACTAGCCATCTTCTGTCTTCATTTGGAGGTGGGGGAGGAGGGCACTGCGGTGATCGTGTGGTAAAATCCACTTTAATTCTAGCTGTGAGAAAAAGAGCAGGGGAAATGTGGTAAACAATTGCTTCTAAAAAGCTCGGACTAAAAGCACTTGATGGATTTGTGCTGGTTTCCCGGTAGACTCATCTCTGTACTGCCCGCATAGCACAATTAATAGTTACTACTCAAGAAAGAACAAATAAAAAAAGAGAGAGAGCAGGCATAAAAACATGCTTTCATCTTCCTGAAGACAGTCCCCTTTGTCAGGTCCGTGGAGCCATACCTGTGAATCATCCTGGGAAGGCACAGTGTGGGTGACTAGAAGGAAGATCTTGTGGTTCATTTCTTACCCACTTCCTGGGCTGGCAAATGTCTAAGCTCATCTTTCTTACCTGCTGATGCCTTGTCAATATCCACTGCCATTCACCATGCATCTTCACAAACGAGGGCCTCTTTCTCACATCCTTACTCCAAATACATCAATGTATAGAGAGCCTGTTACTCTCCGGGCAGAAAAAGGTATAAAGCAAAGCAGAATCAAATTTGAGAGGGTAAGCCTGGGGCCATGGAAAAGCACATGGAGTAGGTATATAGAAATGTGAGTGTGAGCACAGAAGCACTCAAGCCATGTTTGTTTTGTGAGGGTATGAAATGAGTCACAGCCTTGCTGCAGACAGGCCAGCTGACCTTGGTTGCTTCACTCCTATGTACTAGATAGAATCCATGGATCAAGCTTTGCCACTTGCAGTCTTAAAGCTTAGTCAGATTAGAAGAGAACCCTGACTTTGAGGATGAATGCCCTACATGGGCATCTAATTCTCCTGTAGATTTAACTTCGCAGGAAGGATTGAGGTGAAAGTCATGGATTATAGGGTCCGTTCCCGTGTTGGAGTCCAGCCGAAGCAGGAGTGATTCTGGGCGAGCTACGTGCTGAGTTTCAGTTTCATCTCCTGTGAAACAGGGATAGGACTGTGTCAGTACTGGTGGTAGCACATGGAGTAAGGTGCCTGGCACAGAATAAGCTCTCAATAAATGACTGGTATTGTGCTTGCTATTGTTATTGTCATTATGTCACCACAATCATTTTCCTTGATGCTGCCCTATAGGGATAGACTGTGGCTACAGGAAACATTAGTTGTGAAAGGGCTTTGTACTAGAAAGATGGAAACTATCTACTGAGTGAACAAAGTCATTAAAGAAAGCTTGGAATCACTTCTGCCATCTTCCTTTATATTTGCGCTCGTGGATCGTTCAGCCTCAAGTTTTGGATATTATCTTTTTTTGCTACATCTCTGGGATATTTTCCCTTTTCTCTGTTCTACCTATTATTGTCCTAAGACACGTTCTCATTGCCTCCTGCCTGACTGGTGTTCCTGCCTCCAGACTCTCCTAGAGCCCTGGTTCTCAAACTGCGGTTCCCCGAGCAACAGCATTACCGTCAAGCCTCATAGCTTGCTAGACAGGCAGCATCTCAAGCACTTTCCAGACCTGCTGAACCCTGGGGCACATTCCCTACCAGGCTGCATGGCCTACATCCAATGCCACTTGCTACCACCTACCTCCTTTGCTCTGCTTGGCCAGTGTGTGTTTGTTCTGCCTCTGGAATATTTCCTGGTTTTAATTGTTCTCACTACCTCTTTTGTAAGAGGTGGTTAAGCAGGTGAGCGTGTGCTGTGGAAAAGCACTGGGATAGAGTAGTGACCCAGTCGAAGTCACCATTCATAACCTTGACTATGGCAGTAGAGTCTGAAACGGTCTCGATACTTTTATGACTTCCCCTTATGACCTTTCTGCATACTTGCTGAGTGCTTACTATACACCAGGCACTGCTTATAGTATACTCTAATGGATTAAGTAATTGGATTATCTCATTCTCTTGAAGTATTATTTATTGATACCTTTATCTTCCTCTTGTTTTAGGATGTCAGCTATCTACAGGTGGGGACCTTGTCTGTTGGCACTGTATCCGCAGCCTGTGGAAGATTGCCTTACATAGGAGAGGCACTTGGGAAATGGTTATTTAGGGAATGAATGGGTCCCAGAAGATTGTCATTTGGAAACAAATCCACATGCAAGGAAAGAAGAGTCTCTTTCCTCCCTATTCCAGATATGTTCCAGGAGAAATTAACCTTAAGTTAGTCTTTATCTTTAGTCTAAGAGGTGGAGCAGGCGTTGGAATCTGATTTAGGATTTGCTCTAGTGGCCTTGGGTACAGATGCAGGTCCTGAAAATCTGGGAGAGAGGTTCTTGGGTGGCACCTTAATGAGAACAAGTCTTTCTAAAGCCTTAAGTTTGGCGATTGGCCTGGTAGGAAATACAGGGCCTTCCGAGTTTTATGTTCTTTGTGCGCATGTTGTCGACGTGTGTATGTGAACCTTTGATTATTATGGACTCAGCCGGCAGTAACCATGGTGAGTAGACCTATCACACAGCATTTTTCTGAGTCAGTTTAAAATGCTGACAATTAAATATACCGTACTCTTTTAAGCGATCCATCAGTCTCCCTTGTTGTCATGGTGACTGGAGTATATTTAGAAATGTGACAAGTACACTGAGTTCAATTGCACTTTTGCCAAAACATAGTTTTGCAGCTAAAATTGAATTTCCTGATTGAAGATCCAAGTGCTGTTAAGGGGGCATGATCGTTTCTATACATTATTCTGGAAGCATAACTTACATCATTCTATTAAATCAGCAGTTGAAGTCTTATCAGGCTAGTAAAATATTGACACTAGAAGTGGTTATACTTAGAGTTAATGAAATAAAGTGAAATAAAGACATCTTTTTTTTCCCTTTAAAAGTGAAATTTGGGCCTCATCAATATAACTAGTTTGATGATTAGTACCTTTAAATAGTTAAAAACATTTGGAGGTAAGTGTGCATTTGTCGGTTCCTCCAGATTATATTTTTTATTTAAAGAAACTTATCAAGACTTCCCTGGTAGTCCAGTGGTTAAGACTCCATGCGCTTCCACTGCAGGGGGCATGGGTTCCATCCCTGGTCCGGGAACTAAGATCCTGCATGCCGTGCCATGCGGTCAAAAAAAAAACAAAAAGAAAGAAACTTATCAAGGACCTCCTCTCTCCTACTTATAATCCATTCTTAGCAATATTCGGGCATCTTTTTTCACTTTTGCTCTGACCATGATTGACAAGCATCCTTATTTTTCCCCAACCTCATTCCTTTTGTGTTTCAAATGAAGTGGAGTAAAGAGATAAAATGAACATGACTTTTTGCTCCAACAAAGGAAAAGTCAAAGTTTTGTCTAATCAGGAACTTGGTTTGAATCCTCTCTCCCCTCTTGTCCTTTGTCCTGTCACCACAGTGCTGAGAATGATGCTGAGTAGGAACTGCTTGCTCGTTTGACCACAGAAAGTTTAGGCAATTATGCAGTGGCTGGGTCATCATTACAACCCTGATTTCATTCTTGGTCACAGACAGATTCTTGTTCTTTTTTTTTTTTTTAAAAACATAATGACATTTTATTTATTTATTTTCTTATTTACTTATTTATATCTAAATAAATAAGTTGCACTAGTCAGGATAGCAGTTCCCCGACCAAGGATTGAATCCGGGCCATGGCAGTGAAAGCCTGGAATCCTAACCACTAGGCCACCAGGGAACCCCCCAGATTCTTGTTCTTGAAGTGAGAAACAAGTGCTCCTGGATAATTTTGCTTCTGTGTTTCCATGGAGCTGAATGCTTTGGTAACTGGGGTTGAGTTTTAAGCCCCTGATAATATATATGTTAAACTGTTTTTCTTTCTTTCATGTTCATGGCAAACAGTCTGTTTTGGTAAGGGACATCCTAGTTATAATAACAGTTGGTACGATTTACTGAGTTTTTACTATAGGCCAGGCGCTGTGCGTACTAAGCTTTTCAGTGGATCATTTCACTGGAGCGACACAGTAATCTTGAGTGGGTCCTAATGTCATGCTCATTTTTACATTAAGGGAACAAGTTTAGAGAGGTTTTGTATCTTGACCAAGAGCATCCCTCAAGTAGTAATGGAGTCTGCATTCTGGTCCGCGTGCCGTATTAACCAGTGGCTGCCCCACGGAAGGCACGCAGTGAATGTCTGTTGACTAACCAAAGGACTACTCCACGGTGAAGCCATCCAGATGTTTCAGTGTTCCTAAATGCTCACTAACATTGCAGCTGCGTTAAGGTAAACAGGTAGCAGGATCTGAACGCAGGACTGAGGCCACTCTGTATCTTCTCTAAAGGTTTAGAACCAAAGAAGATTAGTACGAAGTGGGAAGGGAGCAGACATAAATCCCATCAAGTCCAGTGGTTTGGTCTCAGGACCTACTTACACTCTTAAAAATGAGTTTTTGTTTATGTGAGTGATAGCTAATGCTATTCATTATCTTAGAAATTAAACAAAAATAAAACCAATATTTTAATAAAAATATTTGTATGAGAATAAGTACATTTTCCAAAATAAAGAAATCAGTGAAAAAAGTGGCAACTGGATTCTTACCTCTGCGTTGTGTTTTTTTGCAACATGTACTTTGATTAAAATTTATGAAGAAAATCCAGAAAGGATTGGAAAAGGAAGTAAAAAAGAGGTAATTGTGGATTTTCTTCTTTGATAATACACCAAAATTTGACAAGTGGTAGTTTCTTAAAGTTTAGTTGCAATGTGAAGTCTGAACTCATATCAATAAATCTTTTTCTTTTTATAATCCATTATATTAAAATCCACTGGTCTAATTTTTACTTTGAATTGATTTTCACCTTTGATTGTGTAACATCATTCACTGGTTATTTGGTTCATGGAGTTATGCATATCTTCCAAATGTTGACATGTTTTATTCTTTAGCATTTAAAAAAACAATTACATTCATTAATATCACCACTGATTTCATCAAAAAAATATGTTAAGTATTAGGAAGATGTCAAGTGCATAATAGTAGATGCAAGGTTTCAAAAATTCTAATTTTCACTTTAACATTTGAGTTTTATCAATGACAATAAATCCTGTTAGTTGTTTTTCTTGAAGTGATAGGTTCTTTGGTTTATTTTTGAGAAAATCTATGATATGACCAAGTCAGAATGACCACAGTTTGTCCGTCATTCTTTCAAATAAAAACGGTGTTTCATGCAAAGAGCTGTTAGTTCATCTCTCAATGTAAACAATCACACATGTGTGTTTCTTGGAGGCAACCATTATAGTTTGGGATTCAGCAGAAGTGCTTTGTGAATACTTCCTACTATCTCACACAGAATATTAAAAAGATGTATCAGTCTTACGAAGAAGATGTGAAAACCTCAGGACCGAGATTTAATAAAATTAAGGATTTTTAATGCATTAAGGACAGTCTTAAGTGAAACAATCCCCCTGAACCCCCCCTTTACTGTGGGTGCTTGGTGGTGAAAAGTACAATGACTATCAGTACATTTCGTGCCACTTCCTTAATTCATGTTAAAACTCCAGCCATTTTTACCCACTTATTGCTTTTGCACCATTGGTGTAAATGTCCACGCAGTGAAAAAGATTCATAACGTCTTAGTATTATGAACTTACACTTTCCTGAAAAGGTCTAGAGGACCTACGAGTTTATGGATCACACACTGAGAGTCACTGATCTAATCCAGTCTTTGCATTTTATGACAGAGGGGATCTGGAAAAGACCAACCCAAGATAGCCCCACCAGTTAGTGGTAGAACAGGGACAAGAACTCAGTTGTTAGTGCATTCCTCTTTCTTTTTTTCTTTTGTTTTCCTGTTTCAGTTTCAGAAATTTCAAGGTAGATGTTCGTGACGTTCTTTTGTGAATATGGTGATGCCAAAGTATATAATTATTGAACATATTTAGGAAGATTTCTATATGTTTTGCATATTAAACCCTTTGCATATTTCCCTACTCTGTACTCACCACTTCACCACTGCTCTCTCTTCTGCTTTTCAATATTTCAGTAGTTACCACTGCTGCCTCTTTAAACAGCATGCTTTGTCTTTGCTGAGTGGAGAGAAGGTGAGGGAGCAGTTGACTGCTTATTGATTTTCTGGTTTAGAATTCCAGCTTTGTGGGGAGAAAAGAATCAGTGAGTTTGGGCTGAAGCAACGACTTCCTTCTTCACCTAGATTAGTTAAAAGTCACAGGAAAGGAAATTGTACACACAACCATTATCTTTCATATCACGACAAGTCAGCTCACCGGCCAGCCACCCTCAACCTTCAATTCTCTATTAAAGCTTGTCTCTCTCTCTCCCCCTCTCTCCCTCTCTCCCTCTCTCCCTCTCTCCCTCCCTCTTTCTCTCTCTCTCTCCCTCTCCCTCTCTCTCTCCCTCTTTCCCTCTCTCTCTCTTTCCTTCTCCGCTTCCCTGAAGGAGGGAGGTTGTCCAATAAAAATTACTCTTAATTTTGCTTTTGCTTATGTTAATGTTTTATGTGATGTCTTCTTCAATAAAAATTGGTCAGATTTTGAAATTGTAATGAAGGATGCTGAGAGAGGCAGTAGAACCAGGCCTAGGCATTGCATTTTCTCTTTAATACCTTCCTCCTGTTTTAGAGTAGTTTTGAGGGAGGTTGGGGGTTGAAAGCAGTTGCAGTGTATGAAAATGAGTATGCCTGGCAAGCCGTAAAAGTAGGTTTGCAGACCCTCAAATGTATTGTTCTCTCATTTTCAAATAAGTTGGATGTTCTTTTGCAAGATGTCATTTTTTCCTATTTCTCATCCAACAATGATTGCTTTCCCTTACTTGTGAACTTTGTGAGCTAAACTTAGTTTTCTAACTTTCTGATTCTTCCCCCATGTCTGTTTTCATTACCCCAAAATGTGATCAGATTTGGCCTTTGGTCACCCCTGTGAATCAACTCTTCCCTAAACCTAGGCCTTTGGTAACTTCCTTTTCTTTCCACAAAACTGATGTTTCCGGTCCTTAGTTACCTACAAACCATTAAGTCTTTTTTCTTTCTTTTTTAGACTTCTAGTTATGGTTTTTCCCAGCCATTTATTAGGCTCAAAAATTGCCTAGCAATAGTTCTAACTCTTCACAATGTTTTCCGCTGTCTTGTCAGAACTTCTGGAACTTGGGTCTGTCCTATGCTTGGTGCATCATAGGAGCTCCATGGATGTGTTGAGTGGATGTTATTTTTATCTCTTCTTCAAAGGACATTCTTCAGATTTATTTATTTATTTATTTATTTCCCCCGTACGTGGGCCTCTCACTGTTGTGGCCTCTCCCGTTGTGGAGCACAGACTCCAGACGCGCAGGCTCAGTGGCCATGGCTCACGGGCCCAGCCGCTCCGCGGCATGTGGGATCTTCCCGGACCAGTGCACGTGTCCCCTGCATCGGCAGGCGGACTCTCAACCACTGCACCATCAGGGAAGCCCTGAGCTGTTATGTCGCAATATTGGCCAGCTAAATCTCTGAAACACAGAGCTGCACTGGCCCCCCTTCTCATGTCGAGTCCCTCCCACCAAATGTCATGCATTCCTTTCCTGGCAGATGGCCACTTAGCCTCTACTTGAACACCTGTAATTCTTTGGGGGCAATTGGTTCTGCTGCTGGACAGTTTCATGTTCTCCTTTGCATTGCTCTGAAACTGAATTTTCTATCATTTCAACCCTAATAGTTCCAGCATTGTAGATTATTCAAGAGTATAATATGACTTATACAGGACACATCCTCAGATACCTCAAGATAGCTTTGATTCCCCAACCATCTTCATTCCTCCTTCAGTCTTTTTCTTGCTACTTATGTCCCAGGATGCTCATATTCTTTATGCCTTCCCTATTTCATACCACTTTCTAGAGTTCCATCTCGCCATCCAACTCTAAATGCCCCTTTCAAACTGACTTCTTTTCTTTGTTATAATAGTGAGAACAGTATGAGTTTGGGGGCCTAAAAGCTGGGATACGAATTCTAGTACCATAACTTACTAGGTGTGTGAACTTGATCAGATGACTTACTCTTTCTAAGCATTCCTTTACTTGGATGCAAGAGGGAAATATAATGACTTATAAGCATATTTTTAAGGATTAAAATATGTGAAGGGCTTAGCTCAGTTATAGAAACATAGCATGTAATAGATATTACTTTTGACTTGATCAATTTTTTAAAAAATCTTTAATTTTTTTATTGAAGTAGAGTTGATTTACAATATCGTATTAGTTTCAGGTGTATAGCACAGTGATTCAGTTTTATTTATATATATATATATATATAGTTTTATATATTTATATATATGTGTGTGTGTTTATACACACACACACACACACACACACACACACCGTTCTGTCTTTGATTTTTTTTCCCCCCCACATATGACCTGGTTTTTAGTATTCATTATTTCAAGAATCTCTCCTTCCTCTTTCCATTGTTCCTTGTTTGGATTTTATTTATACCTATAATTTTAAAAGAAATTTCCATTATCTCTAGATTATTTTCCCTCTCTATTTTTAAATTTTATATCATTTAACATGGTTTTCTTGACAAGTATTGTTTTCCTCTACATGAATTTTCTCAACTCCTGCCTACATTTCTGTTCATATGTTCAGCCTTTATTATTCTTCCTGTGAAGAACATTTCTTCACCCCTCTACTGGGTTAATGATGGCTGGGCCACTGCAGGTTACTTAACTCTTCACTGAACCACTTACTTAGTAGCTTTTAGAATCATTTAGTTGAACAATATGCTTTTTAAATTAACTGTTCAGTTAATTTCAATTCAACCGACATTTACTAAGCACTTGTTACATGACATGTATTGATCTAAATGCTATAGGAATTACATAGAACACTTTTATCATTTGTTCATGCAGTCATTCAGTAAACATTTTCTTGAGTACCTGCTAAGGACCAGATTCTGGATTTGGGGTTTGGTTTCAAGGAATTGAATTGGACAAGGTTTCTCCTTCAAGACATAGAATCAAGGAAAAGTTATAAAACAGTGTGGTAATTTTAGTGATCTAGATATGAAAGTAGGCATTATGGTCGTCTTTGGAGAGACTGCTTCACCAAACCCCTTTGGGTCAGAAAAAGCTTCATAGCAGGAGATACGCTTAAAGGCTGAGTAGGGGCTTAGAGTCCACTGGAAAGGTAAGACCCATATACTAGGGGTTAGTTATGTTTGGTTATAAAGCCAACTTCTAAGTTCTATGTGTTATCATTGACTTCCCCACCCCTGCTGCCCAGAATTGCATACATGCAACATTTGCCTTTTTTCTGGTTAGTTTAGGGGCCTTAGAACCAGTGTTTGGGACCTAATTACTGCATGAATGTGTATTTCTGTATTCCAAAGTAGGAATAATAACATAAATACATAAAAATAATCTCATGATGGTAGGACACATTACAAAGTCTTTCCCCATCCATCATCTCATCTCACCTGTTCTTATAGAACAGGTTAGTGCCTGTGGGCTTCCTTAGTGAGTATCTTAAGCATTGTTACAGATAGATATTAGCACAAGAATTAGCACTGAATAATCATGTATGGAGGATTTACAAATAATTTTTTCTCTCTTTATTTCAAAGTGATCATACTGTATTGTCTGATTTTATTTAGATCACAGACCAGCTCTGCCCATAACCAGGTATCTAAGAAAGAATCCCTTCTCTACTCTGTGCCTCACGTTTGTCACTTGTCAAATAGGAACATTGCTGCTATTGTAGCAATATTGTAATATTACAATATTGTAATACTGACAATAATACCAATTTCACCTCATTGGCTTGAGGTGAAGAATAAAATCATTAATCCATGTGAAAACACAATATACATAACTGATCACAGTGAAAATACAAAATGTATCTTTTGAGTGACCAGATTGTTGGCTACTTTGTCAAGGTCAATTCAGCTTAATTAAATAATTTTCACTTGTTTCTTAAACTTTCTGAGGTAGCTTTGTCTTACTTTCTTCTGTTTACCCAATAGTGACTGCTGGCAAGTGCTGTATGTTCAGTAAACACTTGTTGATTGCATTTTTTAAAGTACCGATCTTCTGAAGTCCAGTGCTGGAAATTTGTGAGCTACTTATATTTCTGCTTAGCATTCCTCACGCCTCTGATTTAATTTCTAGATTATAAGTTCCATTGATAGAACCCTTATAAATATCACATGAAGAAGATGAGCATTACCTTTAGGCCATGCAATTTACTTTTTAAAAATCTGATTAATTTCAACACAGTCAGCCAGGATGTCAGAAGATCTCAGTGCCTTTGATAGATGCTGACAGGTGAGGAAATTAAAATCAGGGAGGGAAGCAATTAAATACTGGCAAACATTACTTTAATGAGACACCCAAATTGTTCATAAGCCATGGAGTACGTTGTATTCTTGATAAATGTCTTAGGGTATCAGATGAGCGTGCATTTAAAAATGTTCCTCATACGGGATTTGATGATGGGAATGAAGGACATTCCATGTCTGTCATCTAAAGCCTTTGGCCTAATCTCACATTTCAATTGCTTTTGGGGTCAGACTTCCTAATAATCATGTTTAAGATTATGACATTGTTTAAGTTATAAGTAATCCTCTCACCACCACCTTTACCAATCCATAAAACTTACCAAAATGCACAAAGTCTAGACAAAATAATTCTTGGCCTTTTCACAGTGGTTTAGGGACAACCATGGTCAAGACCCATGGAAAGAGAGGTAGAAAAATGTATATTTAATACAACTTCTGATTTAAAAGACTTGGGAATTGTAGTGCTAAAACCAGAACCCAGGTCCTCAATCCCCATTCCAGTGTTCTTTTTAAGATAACCCCCCCTTGTTCGAAAGAAAATCTGGGACCACAAGACTGAAGACTTACTTGTTTATTGGCTTAGAGGAAGTTTTTACAAAGCTCTGTCAACTGCTCATTTGTACTATAGCACTTGTAAAGTATCAAGTATTAAGGGGCATCTATACATTGACCTTAGTGATTCTCATGCCATTTGGTTGGAATTTTTGTTCATAATGTCAGGATCATCATCTAGAGTTACGTTGCCTAAAAAGTGTTCTGGGGTGCAGTGGTCAATCCAGAGGTTACCATGGTTTGTGAAAAACCTGTCGAAACAGGTCTCTCTGCTCTCTTCATTTCTCATGGCCTCCCATTCCTCTCTTCTTTTTTCCTTATTCCCCATCATTTTTCTTTCCTCCCTCCCTCCCTCCCTCCCTTCCTCTCTCTCTCTCTCTCTCTCTCTTCCTTTGCCTCCATTGTTCTCTCCTATTTTCCCCCAAATACAGTAGAAATGATGAATTATTTTATACTAGTCCCAGCTAGGTTTGGTGAGTCTTGCTTTTGCACTGATTCTAATTAATAAGTTGAAATTGTGTAAGTTAGAGGTTGATCTCCTGATTTCTTTATTTTTGGTTGAAATTGCTTCTGGAGATGAGAACAGTTTTCTTGGGAGAGGATGGGTGATTTGATAGAGGATGCAGACCTGCCAGGTTCTGGGCCAGCAGTCATAAAATCTACAGAGGCAGCCAAAGATAACTGACTTTATTACCAAGACACTAGAGTGGGATTTGTCATTTGTCCCAGATGTCTTTATGGGTCTAGTGGAGAACTCCACTGCATTGGGAAATAACTCGAGTTATTGAGGACACGTGCCACTCAAACCGTGTGAGAAGAGGACGGTGAACTTCTTAGATAGAAGGTTTCAGCTTTTCTGCGGTGTGAGATGAAGCTTAGTGATGGAGACCCCTTTACGAAAATTCAGTGGTACAGCCTTCTGTTGTTTCTGTGGCTTGTGTTTCAATAGCTTGCTCAAGGATGTCGCATCTCTGAAACTTCACTGGGGAGAGCTGAGAAAGTGTTCATGGTAACCCTGCATCGAACAGTCTTTTGCCTCAGCTTAGTAATGTGTCACCTTCTGGTTAGACCACAGATGTGAAGTCTCTCTCCTTTCACTTGCCAGTGAAGCAGGACTCAATACTAAATGTGCTTTGGTGCCTTGACAATGGACTTTTATTGGGTATATACTATTTTACCTTTCCCTCCAAATAGAGCGCCCCCAAATGGAAGCCTGCATCGTGTAGTAGAAGGGTCCTTACTTGTTTGGGGATCAAGATACAAGGTTAAACTTTTATCTGTTCCATGTTAACCATGTGATTTTTGAAGTTTGGTTTCCTGATTGGTGGAATTGGGGTAGTAAGGTTTCATTGGGGTTATGTCGAGGATGATTTGAGAAAACATGGTCATGAAATATTTTTCAAACTATAAAGCATAATGTTACAGATGATTAATGTTTTGATATTGATGGCATATGATAAGAGTTTCTTGCAGAGTATCCTATCAACCATGCTGTATTCATATCATCTGATTTGAGCCCTGTATGAAAATGGGATATATTCATAAAACTTCTCAGAGGTCTTTACTTCTCAGTAAATCTATCCTTATGTTAAAACAAATCCCCTTGTTCTTGCACTCCCGTTGGAAGCTCCATCTCTCTGAACCTAAAGCACGATACAGGCACAAACTTTAGAAAGATCTGTGATAAACCTTCAGGCCATTCACCTAAAGCATTTTTTTTTTGCTTTTTGGGGTTGAGGGGACACATGATTCTTAACTTTTGAGGTTTTGTCATTTGGAACAAAAGTTCTTTGTGCTGCTGTTAGGTGAGGCCATGTTAAGATTGATATAGATAAATATTGTGGTATTTTAAAACTAGGGTCACAAATCAAGGAAATACCCAACCCAGAGATATCCTCTAGCCTTGTGTGCTTGGAGCATCATTCTTTGATCATATAAGTGTGGGCTCATAGGAAGAAATGTTACCATTTTTTATACCACCGCTGTCCATGCCTATAAATATGAAATAATGTAGGAGAATCTTCCACAAAAAGTTTAACTCATCTTTGGCTATGAAGTAGGTATTATATGCCACATTTACGTGTAAGGAAGTTGACATTTGGGGCTTAAGTAACTTGCCTAAGACCATTGGTAAGAGGAAGACATGTCTGACTGGCTCTAAATCCCATGTGTTTTTGCTACTTCTTCACGTCAATCAAATAGCTGGTTTTATTTCATTATTCCCTCTTCCACTAAGTCTAGTGGATCTAGTCAGTGAGTTGTCTGTCCTTGTGTTTTCCCACCTAATATCCTAGGTATAAAGGAAAGACCACTGGACGAACAGGCAGAGCTCAGAGGGTTCAAACTCTCACTCTGCCATGTACTGTACTATGTAGTCTTGGACAATTTACCTACTTTTTCTGAACTTCAGTTTTCACATCTGTAAAATCAAGACAATAATACCCATTTCCCATGACATTTGTGAAGTTAATCGAGAGATGTTAGTTCCCTTCTCATCCTCCTTTTCACTCTGTGAGCTTCTGTTTCCTCACCTAAGAAGTGGGTAGAATAATCTCTTCCTGCTTCTTCACCAGGTTGTCATGGGGTGAAATGAGATAATGAATGTGAAAGTGTTTTGCAAACAAGAAACTGTGGTATAGATAGAAGAGTTTATGATTGTTAATGAATAAATAGAGCTTGGAACCTAAGAGTAACCTTTACCTGTTTCATTTACAGACACTAGCATTGCAGTTTGCTGAACCTTGTGTCCACTGATCATTCCAAGAGGTAAGAGAGGCTTGGCATCATCATGTTTATGAAATGCTGATAGGCATCTTAGCCAGTAAAGTTTAAGGTAGATTTCACTCCCAACAGAAGAAATAGTAAGGTATTTCATGAGTATCAAAACCTGAAAAATGGCCAAGACAGTGAACTTTGCCCGTTTTATGTCTTCTTGATTTGATTTCTCTTTCAATTCCTAGCTTTCTAAGGTTCAAATCAGAAGCACAGAAGTCTGGGCACCTTGGAAGTATTTAAGTGTCCACAGTATGCCATGTCCTAGGATGGCCTTTTTTTTTTTTTTTAAAATTAATTATTGGAGTATAGTTGCTTTACAATGTTGTGTTAGTTTCAGCTGTGCAGCAAGGTGAATCAGCTATACATATACATATATCCTCTCTTTTTTGGATTTCCTTCCCATTTAGGTCACCGCAGAGCATTGGGTAGAGTTCCCTGTGCTATACAGTAGGTTCTCATTAGTTATCTATTTTATACATAGTGTCAATAGTGTATATATGTCAATCCCAATCTTCCAATTGGGATTGGGATTGACATATGTACACTACTGATACTATGTATAATAGTATCATAGTCTTCCCTCCCCCCCACCCCCCGCTCCCCCTTGGTATCCATATGTTTGTTCTCTACCTAGGATGTTCTTATCTAGTGCCTTCTTGTATCCCCAGTGAGTATATAGCAGGAGGGCTTTCTCTCCAGCTTCCTGGCTGTCAATTGAGTGCATTTTTCACTACACTATGCTACCAGTGTTACCTGGCTCTGAAGGGGCCAAACTTTACTCATTGGGTCTGTCACTGCCTCTTAACTGCCCAAAACACATCTCAAAAGGACATAATCTAAGGCTACAACCAAAAAAATCTTAAGAATACAGGACATGAGTTAGAGTCTTTCGAAACCCAGGGCCTATAGTGTCTTCATTCCACTCTCCTGGGGAACCAGTGTGAAGGAGTTGGGACTTTGGCAGAAGAATTCATTCTTCTTGAGTTTGTCAAGAAAACAGTGACCAGTTTAACAAAGACCCGGAATAACCAAGGCAATCTTGAGAAAGAAAAACGGATCTGGGGGAATCAGGCTCCCTGACTTCAGACTATACTACAAAGGTACAGTAATCAAGACAGTATGGTACTGGCACAAAAACAAATATAGATCGATGGAACAGGGTAGAAAGCCCAAATATAAACCCATGCACATATGGTCACCTTATTTTTGATAAAAAAGACAAGAATATACAATGGAGAAAAGACAGCCTCTTCAATAAGTGGTGCTGGGAAAACTGGACAGCAAAAAAAGAAAAAGGTTTTGAAAAACCTAAGTGCAGGATGGGAATAAAGATGCAGATGTAGAGAATGGACTTAAGGACACGGATGTTATAATGCAGAAACTAACACACCATTGTAAAGCAATTATACTCCAATAAATATGTTAGAAAAAAAAAGAAAATGGAGACAAGTTTAAAAAAACAAATAAGGAAGCATAAAATTTATTTTATGTGTTTAAGGAAGCATAAAAAGTTTTAAAATTTGGAAAATGTGAGTTTTCCTCTGCAGACAACCATCTGATATCTGTACTTCCCAGCTAGCTCCTTTATGCTCTCTATAATCTTCTAGAAGTCTTAGCCTAAAAGAGGTGAAGTAGTCACTATGGTGATCCTAACTGCAGGCCCTATAGAATAGCAACTTTGTAGAAGATTTGATATCAGCATTTCAAGTACTGTAAACATTTGTTCTGATGAATATTTTGATTATCCCTTAGGTATGTTCTTTCCATGATCTTTTTTTTTTTTTTTAATATTTATTTATTTATTTAGGCTGCGCCAGGTCTTAGTTGTGGTACGTGGGATCTCTTAGTTGCCGCATGCATGTGGGATCTAGTTCCCTGACCAGGGCTCGAACCTAGGCCCCCTGCGTTGGGAGTTTGGAGTCGTAGCCATTGGACCACCAGGGAATTCCCTCTTTCCATGATCTTAAACATAATTTTTTTTTTTTTTTTTGCGGTACGCGGGCATCTCACTGTGTGGCCTCTCCCGCTGCGGAGCACAGGCTCCGGACGCGCAGGCTCAGCGGCCATGGCTCACGGGCCCAGCTGCCCCGCGGCACGTTGGATCCTCCCGGACCGGGGCACGAACCCGCGTCCTCTGCGTCGGCAGGCAGACTCTCAACCACTGTGCCACCAGGGAAGCCCAAACTTAATTTGAAAAAAAAATTTTATTGGAGTACAGTTGATTTACAATGTTGTGTTAGTTTCAGGTGTACAGCAAAGTGAATTAGTTATATATATATATATACATACATACACTCTTTTTTAGATTCTTTTACCATATAGGCCATTACAGAGTACTGAGTAGAGTTCCCTGCAGTAGGGAATTCCTATGCAGTAGGTCCTTATTAATTATCAATTTTATATATAGTAGTTTAAACATAATTTTAATTACACAGACCTTTGAAAGAATTGAGGTTTGTTGGTACTGACCCATATTTGCAGGAGTTAGCAATTTAGAAATGAGTGGAAATTTTGGTGTTACATTAATATGGTTTTTAAAGCTGATATTCATCATACACATGAAATAAGAAGAGGTCATGTGCAAAGAAGGCTGGTGAGGGGGCACATATGGACTGTGAAACTCTTCTATGAGCAGTTCAGACCTAGAAGCCACTTGTGTTGTTTAGGCTTTATGCTCGTTTCTACAAAAGAGAGGTTTACTAAAAAAAAAGATGGTAGCCAAAAATACAGGAGTGACTCCTGCCCATCTTTTTGTCCCTCTCTGGTCCATAAAACACCTCTGCAAAAAAATCCTTTCCTATGTACTTCATGTATTTTCAGGGATAAACACATCAGAGAAGAATGTACTGTAGACATGTGATACCATAATTTCTGGTGGCTCTGTTAGGCAGAGATCTATTTGTTCACTTAGAAATTGCAGTTATTATATTAACTTTCCTCCAAATGCCAGTTGTTAAATATTAATAAAATAAATTTTGAAAAGTGGTTAACTCTGCCCCCACTTCCTCACTGAAACCCATCTTGAAGCTACAAAGAAGAGTTTAAGCAAGGCTGGAAAGCTTATGAAAAATTGCTCCTGAGAAAGAGGAATTTCATCTATCTCTCTGTCTGTCTCTCTATCACTCCATCCATCCATCTATCCATTCATCTATTCATCTATTTTTTTTATTTTGGAAGTAGATTTGGTGGGGAAAAAAGGATAAAATCTTCTCACATAGCCTTTGGAAGGTAGAGAAGTAAATATTCTGGGGGCATGCTACAAGAAATTTAAAATAATCTTGTGGTAATAATTGGTGTCAGTGGTAGTAATGAAGAAAGAATAACAGTTTAAATAAATAATTAGACTTGACAGTAGATGTGTCAACAGGTACCCACTTAATTAGTGTAATCATTGTGTTTCTCAGCTTTCAACATTGATCCACTGACTGTGGTGTGTTCCATGTCCCATTTCCAAACCGAATCTATTTAGAGCTGTACTCCATGGAATCTGAAACTGTATCCCCTGTTTACTATTTAGAGCTGATACCTGATGTTCTTTAACAGGGAAGATCTGTACTTGAGCAAGAACAGCCTTCTGCCTTTGGTAGACTGTTGATTATCCTTGTTTTCCACAGGGTGATTCATTAGCAAGGATGAATAATGCACAGTTAATTCTCATGGACTTGTCTATATTGCTACAGTGAATTGTTTATTATAATTTGATAGAAACAGCCCTAGTCTGCCTTAAATCCAATAAATCAGTTATTGTTATTTGAGGTAGAGTTATTGTTATTGAGTTATGAGTTATTGTTATTTCAAAATATTTGAAATTATTTTCTTAGTTACCTGGATAGAATCTCATCGCTTGCAGGAATGAAGTAATCTGTTATGGGTTATGTTCTACGAACCGGGAGTCATGAGAATCTAATTCTACTCCTAGCTCTGGCTGTGTCACCTTGGACAAGTCATTTTCCCTCTTTGGGGTCCATTTCAGTATCTAACAACAGGTCGAGTTGGACCACGTGCTTATGGCATTATTTCTAGTCAAATGTCCTAATATCTATGATTTTATTTCTTGGTCAATTCTTTCTTCCTCCTGCTGCCACTTTTCCAAAGTCATAGGAGAGTTCCGTGTGTGAAAATAGTTGTTCTTTTTAGTTTTTGATTCTTGTACGTACCTGATGGGCAGTTAGTGATTTGAATTATATATACACTGTGATTGGGCATTTATGCATTGCTTGTTCCCTACCCCCAGCAACATTCAGTTTCTGGTTAGAAAGGAAAAAATAAAAATCTACCTTCCTTCATGTTTCTCTGCTTGATAACCTGGGTCTCAGGTTTGAGGCTCAGGTTTGAGGCTCAGGTTTGAGGCTCTGGTAAACTTCACTAGCAATATAGAGAGGTTCCTCTTCTGTTGTTTGACTTTTCCAGGGTTGAGTCAGTGACCTGTAAGGAGAGCTCAGAATGTCAAAGGCGGAGGGAACTTTAAGGACCCATCTGGCCAAATCTCAAGAGATGGAGATTTTGGGGTCAGGGAGGGAATATGATTTG
Organism: Neophocaena asiaeorientalis asiaeorientalis; assembly: GCF_003031525.2. Lineage (NCBI taxonomy): Eukaryota > Metazoa > Chordata > Mammalia > Artiodactyla > Phocoenidae > Neophocaena > Neophocaena asiaeorientalis. The sequence goes on from NW_020172364.1 coordinate 6,939,541, forward strand.
TCTAAGCTTTTCGTGGCAGATCCTAGGCTAGAATTCTTTCTTCTGACTCCATAGTTGTACCTCTGTTTTAGGAGAGGGATCTCTGTATGTGAAGTATCCTTTCTCTTCCCACCATTTAAAGGGACATTATCTTTCAGGCAAAACCAATCCTGTTGTTAACGCACGGATGTGAGATGCCCTTGAAACGTAAGTGGATACCAGACTTATTCGTTCATTCCGTGAAGCATGGAATAGAGGACTCTGGCTGGCCTCTGCTCTCTGTGTTTATTAAGAGGCTGTGGATTCCCTTGCAGTTCTTCCTGTAAGAGATTACTTGACCCTGACATCACACTGTTTCCTCTTGCCCTTTTCTGATCCAATGAATTATAGGAAGCTAAGGATGAGTTCCTAGCTGGCTGTGTACTGTGCATAGTTGGGAACATTAATAAAGAGAAGACAGATGCAGGATTAATACGCAGGAGGACAGGTGAGTAATAGCCAACACAGTGAAATCTAGTTCAAGGCCTGCAGTTCCCAGTCTCTGTGCTACACAAGATTAATAGCAGCATCTCTCATTCTTTCAGATTTTCTCTCTGCCTTGTTCTTGTGGGACTGGGCTGGGGCTGAGAAGCAGCTAGAATGATCTTTGCCAAAACCAAACTAATGTTTTCATGAGATTTCCAGGTCCAGAGAAAAGAGTAGTAATTGTCTATCAGTTGGAAGATAACTTAGAGGCCACTGGGTCTAAACACTTACCTTGTACTTCATAATAATGACACACTGAGTGGAAATCATTTTACTGGGTCTGAGGTTCAAATCCTGGCTCTACTTTATTTGCTATGACTTTGGTGAAGGCATTACCTTCCTCTGAACCTTAGATTTTCCATCTATGAGATGCAAGGAGGAGGAGGAGGGTGAAATAGATTGGATGTCAAAGGTTCCCCAAATCCTGGTTTTCCTGAGTCTCTGATTTGCCTAAGGTCCTGTAGCAGGTTTGCAGCCAAGCTGAGTCTTAGATTCAGAGCTCTTTTCTCTGGATTGGAGCGCTTATCATTAAAACTTCCACCGTCTGTACTTTCTAAACCGTATGCTTATATCTTTCAGCCTTGTTTTATTAAGTGAAATTTTTCTCTCTCAGTTGGCAGATCCCTTTCTGTCAAGGGACTTGCCTAAGGCAGTAGTTATTAATTCGTCCCTGTGTGTGTGTGTGTGTGTGTGTGTGTTTGTGTGTGTGTGTGTGTGTAGTGGTAGGGGAGAGGATTACGGAATCTTTGGAAACTCAGATGAATCTATGAACTAGTTAGAAAATGCACATCTGCGTAGAATGTTGTCTACAATTTCAGGAGGTTTGTAAACCTTCTGAAGGCGATACATAGGTTCTAGGTTAAGCGAAATACTTTTTTCAGTGTGCGAAGTTTGAGATGACATTTGGGTAACACATTTCCTTTGCTGTTGGATTTCTCCCACAATTCACCTATTGTTTTGCTCTGAGTGTCAGACTCATTGGAGTGTGACTCTGGACATTTATGTTTCAAACTGTTGAGCGATGTTTTAATGTTGAAACTCTTATTCTGCTTGCTCTATTCATTTATTTACTCACTCACTCACTCAAAGGTACGTTTAACCCAGAATCTGTTAAGTGCTATCCATTTTAATACATCATTTCGTTTAATCTCATAAAATAGAAAATTATTTTTTCCCACTTTTCATATGTGGAAACTGAGCTCAGAGAGGTTGAGTAATTTGCCTAACGTCATACAGCAAATGAATCGCAAAGTTTGGATTCAAATTCAGATCTGCTTGAAAATATGTGAATACCTCCAGAGATAACACTGAATGTGAATAGGGACAATGAAACAATTCTATAAACGATAGAAATTCCCGGTAGAAAATGGCCAGTGGTCCCCTGAGGAATACAGTGAATGTGTGCTCTGGGAGTTCAGAGAGGGACAAGATCACATATCCTGAATCATTTATATGACAATTCATTAATTAAATGCCCTTCTGGTACTTTAAGGCAGAATAAGAAAAGCTGGGCAGTTGTATAAACTGCATTATAAATAACTCATGTTTTTCCTCTTCTTTCAAACTTCTATCAGGTTAGTGGTCTCAGACTCTCCATTTTTGTAAGTGAGTGCAGGAGGAGGCAGAGTGATTAGGGTCATAGAGCCCTAACCATACTGCAAGTTATCAACTGAATTGGAATTTGATGCTTTGGGGAATCCGTTGGTTGTTTTCTCCCTGTTATATTGAGCGTGAGATTTTTTTTTTTTTTGCGTTATGCGGGCCTCCCACTGTTGTGGCCTCTCCCGTTGCGGAGCACAGGCTCCGGACGCGCAGGCTCAGCAGCCATGGCTCACGGGCCCAGCCGCTCCGCGGCATGTGGGATCTTCCCAGACCGGGGCACAAACCCGTGTCCCCTGCATCGGCAGGCGGACTCTCAACCGCTGCGCCACCAGGGAAGCCCAGAGAGTGAGATTTTTTTACCAGAGATAGACTTCTGGCAGTGCACAGATCAGCACAAATGCAGATGTGAGCAGCTAGAATTTGGATCGTGCCAAGATGTAATGACTGCCACATGTGTGAATTTAATCTCAGTGCCTGGTGACCCACTGTGAGTCTGTGTGGGAGCCCTGGGAATGAAGGCCGGTGTTAGACATGGAAGAGGCCTTGGAGATTTTCAGGGGCAACAGCTTTGGATGGGAAGACGGAGGCCCCGAGAGGGGGCAGCAGAACAAGAACCAGGCTTCATACTGGCACCCTACAGTCATAGCTGCTTAAATTTTCTGTCTTCCATCGGCTCATGTTCATACTTGACCCTGGATTGGGAGCCTAGCATTATTAGCTGCATGACTTTGGATGCATTACTTGATTTCTTTGGGTCTCAGTTTTGTTGTCTGTAAAATGGAAATCACACCCTATTGGCAGGACTGTCGTGAGGGTAAGTGAAATACCATTGTGCTGTACAACACACAGAAGTATTATTGTCCACATGATTAAGAGTCCCCATCCTGTCCTAATGAGACAGGCACGCATGTCCTGCTCTTACAGATTCTGCTTCCTAACTTCATCTTGATACTTTGCAGGTCAAGTTGCTTCTCAGAGTTTGGTCTGAAGACCAGGAACAGCAGCATCACCTGGGAGCCTGTTAGAAATGCAGACCTCAGGCCCCACTCCAGACCTCCTAATCAGAATCTGCATTTTAATAAGATCCCCAGGTAGTTCCTAGGCTCATTAGAGTTTGCGAAGCATTGTTTCCGCTGGAGACCAATTCCAAGACTGTTGGCCACAGGCCTGCTGACACGGACTGAGTCTGAGCCAGCATTCCGTGACATGCCTTCCCCAAGCCTTAAGAGACAGGAGGGAGCCCTGTGAAGTCGCTCCCTGAGAGTAATGGAAGGCCGGGTTGCAGGAATCCAGCAGGCTTTATCTTTTCAACGCCCTTCATTTCCTCAGAAGTACTATTCACCAGGGGTCAGACTGGGATTGGATCCCAAGGCTTTGGGCTCCCAAAGTCTGTGTTCTTTTCATTAAACCACGATGTCTCAGTCAGGAGGAATGCTGGGCTGTGTGGATGATAGCTCTTCATTTCCACGCTTGCTGTTTTACTCTATTACTCAATTCCTAGAGGGGAAGAATTAAAAAAATTAAATTAAATTAAATTAAAAAGCTTGAATTGAAAGCCAGGATCCTGCAGCTTAATCAGTTATTTTCATTTTTTAATGAGGGAGACTATTGTGAAATAAGTAATTATTAATTACTTAAAACTAATGAAATATTTTAGTTTCCTTGCTAAAAAAGCATATGGAAGCTAAAAGAAAGCATATGGGTGTTTTTCCGGAAGCATATTGGTGAATGGACAAATTACAGTGGTGCCAATATGCCTTTGCTGTCTGGCTGGGGCCATCACTGTGTGTGCTGGCATCTGAGTCCTCTTGTGTTTAAAGGGATTATTTAAAATTCCCATCTGATGTGTGCCTTGGGTTGCCTCTGGAGTTGCACAGCTCTACCTCGTGAATCTTTCTGCCATGTTTCACTCTGACATTACTGGTGGAGTGTCACTCAGTATGCAACCTTTGCAGTCGAGGGCTACCATGCTCTTCCTTTCCAGATGTTTCTCTCCCTCTGCAGTAGACGGAACGGACCTGCCTAGCCGATGGCTAGGTATTGAGACTTTGTCCATCTCTCAGTTTACCACGGCATCCTTTCAGACTGCAGCACTGGACCTCGTTGCTCCACTGGGGACTGTGTGTGAGACTCTGGGCCCCCACTGGTGTCTGCACTGCAGACTTCTCCCTTGTAAATATCTGATTTGCAGTCCATGCCCTTTGCTCCTCCTCTTCTTTTCTTTATGTCTCTTCTCTCTTGCTGTGTGTTTAGTCGATCTGGTGAATAGCTTGATGGATTTGGAGGTGGTTGAAGCTCTTTTGGCTGCTCTGGGGATTGCACGCATCCAGGCTTGTGATGATCAGAGGCAGCATGATATGTTTGAGAAGGTACTTAGCCGAGTGTCAGAAAACCGAGGTGCAGACCAGCCTAACTTGAGAAGCATTTACTTAGCACTTACTGAGAAAGGTGGCTCGCTAAGACATCGAAGGAGGGAGCTGGCAGGTGTGTGGAGGTGAGTTTGATTCAGGGCCAGCCAGGACTCAGTGTGGTTGTGTGGGCTCAGAAATTATACTTCGTGAGTGAGAGAGTGTGGGAGCTCTTTCTACGGGAGGTTTCATATAAAACCAGGGACTGGAATTGACTTTGAAGGATGATTGAATGGACTTCGATGGGATATTACAGGGACTTCAGAGGAAATCTCTGGCAGGCAAGAATCAGCTTGAGGCAAGTCCCAGAAGCAGGTGAGTACCAGCCCTGCCCGGAGAACTGGGCACAGATGACAGAAATGTGTAGTTGAGAGAAATCACTTCTTCTCTGGTGGACCTCAGTCTCCTCGATAGCAAAGCATGACCTTTGGACAATTTGGTTCTCAAGAAGCCTCAAGAACTCCAACTGGAATTCTTCAAGATCTCCTATCCCACAGCCAGAGAAGCCATTCAGCTAAAGGCTGGTAGCTGACAGTGGCAATGGAGCAGGTCTCAGAACCCAAGTGTCCTGTTTCCTGTTTCACTGCTCTTACTGTGACCCCACAGAGCACGATGGTGCTGAGTGGGTGGGGTGACCATTATTATTCTATCCTTTAATGTGTGAAACACAGAATTTTAAAATAATCTAAGACATAAAACAGACAAGGTCTTTAACCATCTTACAGACCTGATGACCCTTCCACTGGAGAGGGTCCACTCTTGTAAAATGCTACCTTTGGGCTTTGCTTTCCTGTCTGAGGGACCAGCACACGTTCCTCCCCCTGAGGAGGCCTCTCTCTCCACCCCTTGGCTCAGAAGTATAGTCTTCGAATTGGACTTTGTTTTATAACTGACTTTATTTTGTACTGCCATCTTTTTGTATTTCCTCTTATCTCCCCTCACCAATATGCATATAATATGAGTTCTGAATCTAAGGACTACTTCATTCTGCTTTTCTGAATTTCCTTTAGCTCCTGGCACAGTGCCTTCTGTATCGTGCTCAATAAACACACAACTGTGTTCTTCAACGGTTTCCCCCTCTGTTGCTTGTTTTTAAGATGGATATGACACTTAGAGATTCATAGAATTTCAGAACGGGAAAGGAACTTAAAAACTCTCTGTCTAGTCGAGCCCCCTCCCGGGGAAGAAATGGCTTACCCTACTTTGCCTGCCCAATTAGTGGCAGGTCTGAGAATGGCGCCCCCATATGACCAAGCAGGAGAGGGATGGCTGGAACCTGAGCTCTCGCTCACCACTCGGCAAGCCTTGGCTGGGTTCCTTCTTTCTATGGAGAATGTTGGGAATAAAGGTGGTACACGTGACGCTGTTGCCGTATGAAACAGATGGAAGCAAACAGACGTTTACTGGGTGTCTACTGTGACGTACTATGTGACAGGCCCGTGGCGGGTGCTTTCACATCGTTCAGCTCGGTCAATCGTCATAATCTAGAATTCCCACCCCTACATGCGGGAGAGAGATTGAAACAGGACATTTAGCCAGAGCCCTTCCCTGTAAGCTCCGAAGAGTGCACGGTAGTGGATAGGTTTTTGCGTCCTAGAGTGTGGGCAGAGGGCTCTGCAGAGTGGTACTCTTGGCTGTTCTAAGGGGAACTGATGGGGGAGACCAATGAAAGCGAGCGGAGGTGGTGATCACAATTGCTGTGGGAGGACCTATACTCCCCCGAATATAAGAGAGGACTCAGCTCTCCCCCTCTCTCCTCCACACGTGCATCCCTGAGTCTTTGGAGAACTGAGACAAGAATGCCTCACACTCGGGGGTTGGTTGTATTGGCTCCTACTTGCTCTGGTTACGTCTTACTCCCGCCTCTCCCCTAGCCTCCAGCCCCACTGCGTCTATTTTTCTCCCTTCTATTCATTCGCCTTCTCCCCCTCCCTCCCTCTCCTGAGTTAACCCTGGGTGGCCTCAGGTTCTGAAGGCTCTCCAATGGCAGAGTCTCCTGTGCTGGACTGTGAAAATGCTGGCAGGGAAGACGGTACCCAAATCTGTTAAATACACAGTAAAAATAGCTTCTGATCTATGGGACTCGGTATTAAGCAAGATGCTATTAACGAGGTCTGAGTGCTGTGCTGAAATGCGGCAGCGGCACATGCGTCTTGGCTGCCTTTCCTCCCTACCTCTGGCAGCTTGCGAGCAGTGTTGCCATGACACTCCTTGGGCTCTGTTTAGATCAGCTATTTTCTGAAGGAGACCCTGACCTTCCCCACAGTAGAAACGGTTGATGTGGCCATGTCAGTGCCTCTCCAGGAGGCCTGGGACTGGTGGGCCCCCAGTTATGACTTGGAAACTGTTGGAAGCTGTAGGTCAGGTCACAGACGTTGAACATTTAGGAGCAAGAGGCCTGTTAACTATCCTCTAGTCTCCTTTGATGAGTGAGGGTACTGAGGCCCACTGAGTGGAAGTGACTTGCTCAAGGTCGCAGAGTGAAGTAGGGACAAAGCTGGGACAGGAACTCAGGTCTCTTGATTCTCGGTGCTCTAATGTTCCAACTGTGCCACCCTTATGCCTGCCTCAGGGCCCTTTTCAGCCCAGATGGCTGTGGATGGAGATGAGCCAGACCCGGGGATATGGCTTCCCTAGGAATGGGCAGAGGAGGTGAAGAGAGAGGGGGAAGCTCAGTGCAGAGGGAGGAATGAGGAAAGGAGGGGGGTTACGGATAGAGTGGGGGCGATAAGAGGCCAGTGTAAACGCCCGAGGGGCTCCTCAGCAAGGCCCATCCGAAGAGACTCTTTTCTGTCAGGTTCCACAGGTTGGTCCACTGAGAAGTAGATGCTTACAGGGGCAGGGGAATAATTAGGTCACGTTCTCTATTGCTCTGAACACTTTCCTCACCTCATGTTACACCTCATATAAAACTACCATTAAAAGCCATTGTCAGCACCACCCTTTTTGGGATAGTTTATTATATAGTGTTAAGTATTCTTCAGGAAGTTCATATGTGAAATGCTGTCTCCTTCACAAGATTACAGGGTCTTGGGGACAGAAATTATGTCTTTGCTGGACCTTCCTCCCTTCCTTTTTCCTCCCTCCTTCTCTTCCTCCTTCCTTCCCCTGCCCGCCTTCAATCATGGCACCTGGCAGAGACTGAAATCACATACAATGAGCATCCAGGAAGTTTTTGTTGAGTTGAACTTAGTTGAATTTGGATGACCTCTTAACATTTTTATTAATGGATGGTGAAAATTGGCAAATAAAAGTTTGGGGGAATAGTGTTCTGACCAATTAGGATTCAGTGAGATTTCTTGTACACTCTTAGTTAATCTTCATGAAAGCCAGTACACTGTCCAGTATTATCCTTATTTTACAATGAAGAAACAAAAGCCAAGTGACCTGCTCCAATTCACTTCAAGGAGTAAATGGTGAGGTTTGATTTGCATCTAGATCTCCTGTCTTCAAATGTTATAATGTTACTTCTACGCTTCCCCAGTACTGTGGAAGAGCAGTTGTTCCACAGACAGTGGTTCACCCTTCTATCGAGGAGTCTCCAACCTTTGAAGGTTGTAGCCTACCCCCTTAAGAGTTTGGAAAAGTAAGTATGAGTCCTCAGATTGAAACAGTGACTAATTATGGTTTAGACAACCTTAGGCTGCTTTTTTTTTTTTTTTCAGCAAGCCGAGGGAAAAATAGTGCATTTCTATATTCTTTAATCTGCTTAGTTTGAAAGAAACTTTGAAATGGTGTGTAAGACTCTTTGAACTTTTAATACGTTTGGATACATCCAGAATATGGGGATAAAAAGGCCTTCTGCCCTAAATGAATTGACTAATTTAGCTAAAAACAAAATTAGAGCACTTTTTTTGGTTACGAATGAAGGACGCAAGAATTTTTTGATGCTGCAGCTAAAGCCTGGGTTTTGGTTGATATTCATGTTTTGTAGGTTTTTCTCAATATTTGTCATATACATTAAATGATATCCATTATGCCTCCTAACTCTCATAGGTTTTGGAGGCATTTGGTTGATAGCATCCTGCATCCTTTCTGAAAAAACATAAATGTGGAGCAGTCTTCCTTTTTTATGTATGTGCTTTGGAAGACCACCGTTGTCTAATTTAAATTTGAGTACAGAGGCAAAGCTTATCTGTAGTGAGCATAATATCTTGATATATATAGATCTCATGTTTCCTTTTTGTGTCTAACTTTCAAGGTGTTTAAATAGAATGATTTGAATAATAATGGTATAATGTCCAGAGAGAAAGTTGAATACATAAAATAAATATGCGTGGAATCTATTTCTGTAGTGTGTGTGTGTGTGTGTGTGTGTGATTAGCTCAGTCTTTTTATAAAGTTGTCTATACTTTGAAAGTACATAATAACTTTGAAATTACCAGAGAAAATTGAAATCAAAACTTGGATGTTGAAGGGGATGAATATCTTATCTTTTGTTTTAGAGCTGCAGGTAAAGTGAAAGGTTAGAAGAGTGTATTGTGTGGTGTTAGATGGAAACTGAACATTGTCTTTATATTTTCTTTGCGAAGAAAGCTTGGCTTGGGAATCTGAGTATTCTTGCAAACTTTCTAAATTTCTTCAGCCCCCACTGATGCCCATACTTTGCTTAATTTGATTGAATTAGTTTACACTGAGCTATGGCTTAGAAAACGTGTTATTTATTATAAGCAATGCACATGCACACTAAATAAATAAAGGAAAGGAAAAAAAAGAAGCAGCACTTTGCACTCTTCTTGCATGTGTGAAGCAGTCTGCCTTGCTTTAGAATTGCATGTGTGTGTCTCTTTAAATAGACTGGGAACACCTTGAAGACAAGAGAAATGTTTTATGCATGTTTGTGACAATGATTTTGTGAACTCAAGTGCAGTAGATCAAAACAACTTTGCTAACGTCCTTTCCTTGGAGTTGATAGGCTTGTTCAGAATTTCTTAGAAGTCATCCTATTACTTTTGAAATTCCTCTGCTTCATATACTTTCTGTGGAATGAAGAAATGTTGTCCATCTGCCTACTTGCAAGAAAAATGGATAGTTAAATAGTGCAATATAGCCTGTTTACATACTGGCCCAAACTGTCACTGTAAGAAAAGGTTGCGTATATTCTAAAATGTCACAGAGCTAGGAAAAATATACACATGTAATATATAGAGTGAATATATATGTACATATATATATGTATATATATGATCATATATATATGATCTGTTCCTTGTCACAATATTTAACCCAATGTGCTATTTACAGTAATGAATCCAAATGTCAGTTTTAAAAATATGAAGTGTCAAAGTGTTCCCACGTTGTGGGAAAGTTTGATGTGACAGTTTGTTAATCATATGACTATTATATCAAACGTGTCTCAGTGTTTTTTGCTCAGTTCTCTTTCTTGTAGGCTCCTTGCACTTTTTCAATGAATTCCCAGTTCAAGTTACTAACCCAAGGAACACATCTGGGTTACGTGTCTCCCACAGCTCACACAAATGCTGCTATGTTTTCCTTTACTTACAATTGAATGGATTTAACATTTCAGAGTAGTTTGACTTTTGTGCCTGACACATTTATGTATAGAAGCTAAAAGAAAAAGAAAATTCCTCTACTGTAATTTTGTTGTTTTCACTGCAAAACCATCACATGAAACCTTGATAGAATGGATGTTTTGTGTTTCTCCAAGCTGGGTTTCCCAAGGTTTAATTTAGATGTCCTTACTCTTTGACCTTGGGCACATTTTTGAATTTTACTTGGCACATTGATCATACCAACTTCTTCATCTTAATAAAAGGGCAGAATCCTAGAACATAAATATTTTATGCTTGGGAAAAGGCAGCATGGTTTCCTTCGGAAGGATTTGTGGCTATGCTACTTACTAGCTCTGGATGCAAGGACCACACTCAATCTCTGGGCCTCAGTTTCCTCTGAAGAATTGTTAAGGTTGAAATTAGATTAGATCAGTGAATTTTTAAACTTATACCTTCAAGGAGCCCAGAGTTCTGGGTGGACGTACAGCCTCAGATGATGGGGCGCGGGGAGAGTGGCGAGGACTCTGGGCCCTTCTGCCTGAGCAGCTCACTCTTAGATCTGTTTAAATTTAGTTTTATATACTATTTCATTTAAATAAAAGGCTCCACTGCTTAAGCGACCAACTTGCTTACCTGTTGGCAGCCACTCTGCTCTGCGGTGTAAAGTCAGTGTTCTCTGATTCTGCGGCTCATCTCCTGAGAGGTATCAGTTGGCAGTCACTCCAGCAGATCTCGGCTAATCTGGCCTCAGGTTCTGCCTGTGCATCCATGTGGCCTCTGTGGAAGTTCTTTCAATGGCAAAGGATTCTCCATGGTGAGATTTGAGGGAAGGGCCACTAACTGAGGGCCCATCTGTGTCTGAGTCTAATCCTTGCAGCTTTTTAGTCTTAATAAACTTACTTTCCAATTTGGCAGATTTTTACATCATCAAAGACTGTTGTTTAGAACAAGTACAGACAGAGGAAGATATAGAAGCTTTGGCAGGTATTTAATCTGCTTTTGGTTGAGGATATGAATGTTACTCCTTAAGCTGGAGCATTTCAGCCAATTTGGGGAGGAGATTGAACGCCCACAACGTGAAATTTTACTTCACCCATTATTTTTTCCTTCCCTTCACCCCATATACTACCACCTTGGTCCACTCTGCAGGACATATTCCTGTGTATATTCCCCAGAATGATGGGGCAGGTGAATTGAAAAGTTGTGAATTACAAATCAAGGAAAAGACTGTAAGAATGACAAATGATCGAGGGATATGATGTAGCAAGACTTTAGAAAAGCCTTTAAGTATGAACATAATAAAATCAAATTGGAGAAAATATTTCTCATAGATTAAAAAAAGTGTCCTAAAAATGGGAGAGAGGATGAATGTCTATTTTGCTAGACATTCAGAAGCATCATTTTCAAAGTTCCTCAGGGATCAAGTTCGGGGATTAGTTTAACTCTCCTAATATCTGGAATTGTGAAGGGAGAGAATGGTCAAGTGTACAGTTTTTTTTTTGTTTTTTTTTTTTTTGCTTTACACGGGCCTCTCACTGTTCGGGCCTCTCCCGTTGCGGAGCACAGGCTCCGGACACGCAGTTTCAACGGCCATGGCTCACGGGCCCAGCCGCTCCGCAGCATGTGGGACCTTCCCGGACCGGGGCACGAACCCGCATCCCCTGCATCGGCAGGCGGACTCGCAACCACTGCGCCACCAGGGAAGCCCAAGTGTACAGTTTTGTCATGACAGTTCCTTATAGTGAAATGGCCCTTTGGTAACGGATCTCATCTAAACGGTGGAAGCCCAGAAGCAGTAGCTGAGTGCCAAGACAGGATGTTCTTTTATTGAGTCACATATCAGCCATTGGGGATGCACCTGGGCTTATTGGGCTGGGGGGGAAGGGATGACCCAAAATACATGTATAGGATAATTAGAAAAAAACCAGGAGTGGTTCCTGACTTGTTCCTTAAACTGGTGAGATGAGGCAAAATGTTCTAAACCAATGTCACACTCTAGACATCCAGCTTTCATTGGAACAGGAAGCATTTTGTGTATAGTTTTGGTCGAAGTGGAATAGTATAAAGGATTGTTTGGATAGAGGGGATGACATGGGGACAAACCAAAAGGTACAGCCCAGGACTTGAACTCAGGTAGTCTGTCCCCAGCAGCTGCTCTCTTAACCACTAAGCTACGTTGTCTGCATACTGTGGGTGTAATTCTACATGCCTTTTCTACCTCCCAGCATGTCATGAGGCTGAAACAAGATGATACGTGTGAAAGTATTAGGAAAGGGGTGAACCAACAGGTGAAGGTGAGACAGCACACAAATTACTATAAAGTAGAAAGTAGAAACTTGCTGAGAAAGTTCAGAGAAGAGAAAAGAATGATCACTTCCAGCTGGGGTGGAGGGCAGGGGATTAAGGAGGGCTTCTTGGGGAAAGTGTCACTTGGGTTGGCCTTGAGCGGGATTTTGATAAAGGGGGAGGCTCTCTGAGCAAATGGAATGAACAATGGGATAGAGTCATCGAAGTGCAGGGTGGTGAAAAAGAAGGCGTTAGTTCATCAAATGCTGATGAGTTTAGCAGATTCTTTCCAAAACAGTGTGCACTGAGGAATGGGGAAGGGAAGGGGTGTGTGGAGGAAGGGAAGGACATGGTGAGTAAGGTAATGAATGGGAAGATGAAAAAGCATAACCAAAAACTGCCGTCTTGGGCTTCCCTGGTGGCGCAGTGGTTGAGAGTCCGCCTGCCGATGCAGGGTACGCGGGTTCGTGTCCCAGTCCGGGAGGATCCCACATGCCGCGGAGCGGCTGGGCCCGTGAGCCATGGCTGCTGAGCCTGCGCGTCCGGAGCCTGTGCTCCGCAACGGGAGAGGCCACAACGGTGAGAGGCCCGCATACCGCAAAAAAAACCCAAAAAACAACAACAAAAAAACTACCGTCTTCATCATCTTTCTGGGAGTCAACTCTAGGCAAATAGATGATCCCTGCCTCATGTAGATCATGCTTTGACTCAATTTATTTTCTTGTGCGTGGTCCATAAATCCTAGTCCAAGGAGATACCAGTCTAAGAAGATGTGTCCCCCATAAGCCTGGAGAATGCAGCATGCTCTGGCGCCCTCTTAGGTATTGACAATGTATGTTAGCTTGTTAAATCTTCCAGGAAGCCCTGTGGGACAGCCGTCAGCTTACTTTCAGTTGACTCTGGAACGTGGTTTTTCCCTTTGAGCAACCCTAGTTAACATCCCCGAGTAGATAAGACTCCCAGAGACCTCCAGCCCACCAGCTGGACTGATCTGTGTCTGCTGTCCAACAGATCCTCTGAGAGGAGAAGCAGATCCACTCTCAGGGCAGCCCGAAGTCCCATTCTGAAAGAAGAAGTTGCACAGAGCACTTTTGCCTGTAGAAATGGTTATGTGTCATTTAGAAAGAAAGCTGTGCTCAAGATAACCTTGAGAACCTGCAACCCCTCTGAAAAAGTAAGAGTGAGAAGCAGGAAGTGAAGGAGCCCTAGGTCTTGGAATGTGTCTGAGTGCAATAGATCGCAACCACAGGACCACCCCCAGCAGGCTGCCCTGTGAACATTTATGAGAAAACATCCTTCAAGTCAGGAGCTTGCCAGCCAGCCCCGGAGACGGCAAGGAGCCTAGCTCACTCTCAGGTGCTGCATTGTCCTGAAAGGGGAAGAAAGGCAGTGGACTGTGTTGAGTGTCTCCTCCTTCCCACACACCACATTCAGAGTCGTCATGTTAACACCTTCTCACTTAATCCCCTCAACAATCCCACTAGGTTAGGATTATTAATCTCTTCCTGTATAGATGAGGACACCGAATCCAGGGTGTCTCAGTGCTGCTGAATAGATCACGTTGTTTTATATCTTGGACCTTGACCATGTTCCTTTCCATCCTTGTCTGCCTGGTGAACTTGTGTTTCCCCAGGTTGTAAAAGAGCTTCTCCTCTAAAGACCTTCTGAACCCCGTGGGACCTCCTGTCCTGAACTGCATGGTGCTCTTGTTGCTTAGGGCCACATGCTTTCTCTCAAGATTCAGACTTGGGGCCTGAGTGATTCTAGAGCTGCCCTGCTCTGCCTACATTCAGCTTTCTCTACTGTGTGATTTCAGCGTAACTTCACTCAGACCCCGTCCTTCACAGGATACTTCTTTTCCAGCCCAGAGTTCTGGGGCCTTCTTCGCTGACATATTGAGTTTTCTGGGTTCTGGGCCTCTGAATTTTTAATGTCACCCCACCTCCATCCCACCCTTCCTGGAACCTACCTGTTACCTTCTTGTTATTTGCTCAGGTCTGATCTTAACTTTCAAGTGCCACTTGTCAAACTTGCTGTGCATTGCAATCACCTGGGGAATTTCACCCTCAGAGGCTATGGTCCTGGAGGTCTGAGAACACAGCGTGGGAGAATTTGTATTTCTAACAAGCTCCCGGATGATTCTGAAACTGTCAGTTTGTGGGCTCACTTTGATTAATACACCTTTAAAGTACAGTTCAAGACCCCTGTTTTCCAGGAAATTTAACTATCTTTACGCAAAGTGGTTTCTTTCTTCCTTTCTCTCTCTTTTTCTTTCCTTCTTTCATATTCTAATGGAACTCACCTAGGCCCTATCTGATTTAGATAACTTCTCATTTATGTAAGTCTCTGGGGCTTCATTATCAACTTCTTGTGTCTGCTTAAATGCTTTAGATAAGAGAGACAACATTGAATAAATGAACATAAGTCCGTAAGTCTGGATGGAGAATCTCGAATCCTGAATTCACAGGTTGTCATAGCTGCTTATGAGCTGTGTGTTTTGGGGCAAATCACATCTTGTAGCGTTGAGTTTTCTCATCTCTAAAATAAGGATTCCATTTCCTCCTGCTGCAGAAGCTCACGGAAAACATCAAATGAGAGAGTGGGTATGTAAAGTGTGGTGCAAATGCAAGGATGTTCACAGTAAATTGTTGCTGGTGTTTTGTTTGTTTCGTGCAGTTGACTCATTGACTTTATCATTAATGATGAGGCATGAAGGAAATGCTGTTGGTTTTTGATGAGGTGTGGAGTGGAGGGTGGGGCTGAAGTGATGCTGAGATTTCAGGAAAGTTCTTTTCAGTTTCTGGAAATGATTCTCACACGGACACTGACAGTTATAAGCCCGTGCTCAGGTCAGAAAAGCAACGTGCCTTTCTGTTGAACTTTCAGGTAGGCCATAATGATTATGAAAATTGTGTTCATCTTATGAACTTCTCACTTAAACTTGAGAAGAATGATGAAATATTCATAGTGGTTGTCACTTACAGGGGTTTGTAGGGTGACTGCTAGTGGCCAAGTTTATAAATCCTTAAGTTTCTGTTTTCTGTAACAAGAATACCTAAAACAGGAAGTGTCCTCTTCTAGGTTTTCTTAAGATAGCATATGCATTCCTTAAGTACCTACAGTGCAAAGTCTAGATCAGGCACTGAGGAATAAAAATGTGGTGGGATGTGTAATTTCTTCTTTCACAGAGTTTACAGTCCAGTGGGAGACACAGACACATGCACCACTAGCTGTTTCACAAAGCCAAACCACCTAGGTGATGACAAAGGAGAGGTACACAGGTGGCATGCTGTGGGAACCCGGAGGAGGGGCTCCTGAAGGAGGTAGTGTGTGAGCGTGCCTTGAAGAACTGAAAGGATTTCAGCAAACCAACTTTAGGTTGGAGCAAGCCAGATGAAGAGACACTGTTAGTACTCCAGGCATTTCCTATAGTGTTTTATAGCCAAGGTTATGGGAGAAGTATTGATGCACAGAAACAGAAGATCTTCTTTGAAGATCCCCTTCTGATATTCTGGTCCATCTGACTGTGCTTATTTTATTTCCTTTAGTATATCTGTCCCCTCCTTCTTAACAGGATATTCCTTTTTGCCACTTCCTCGCTGGTGTTTTCTTTACTGGTCCTTAGCCTCTCTTGCCTGCAAAGTTGGCTCACCCTTGCTACCATATCATCATACTCCTTTGGACCACCTCTTTCTCTGTTCCCCAACTATTTAAAGACCCCCTTTCATCCTCACTCTTGTTTTGATTTGCAGCATTAACGATTGCCTTTTAAAAATGTCCCTGTATTGATTAGATTGACGCGTTCACACTGATTTTTCTCTTCTCCAGGCTCTGGATCGCCAAGCCTGTAACACCAAGTCTAGGTGGTACTTATATGCGTATAGTGCCTGTTGTGGCCAAGAGGAGATAAGGTCACAGTGAAAGGAAACAGGTTGTTAAAATCTGTTGGAAGAAGCATCAGGTGCCAGACTTGTCTGGGAGCTAAGTGTAGATTGACTTTACATTCTGTGGCCCGCGTGTCAGAAGCCTTTGATGTTTAGAGCCTTGCATTTTGATACTTACAATCATGTCATATAAGTTTATATCAACTAAATCCACTGAATTGATGGTGAATCAATTTCACTATCCGCTACATTATTAATTCCAAGTGGGAAAATTCATTAGGGCTCAAATTTTGTTTGAAGCCCAACTGTTTCTTAAATTATTATTACAATTATTATCTATTTATTTTTTTACAACTGATGGGAAGGGAAATTTAACAGCTGTGTGATTAGCAGGGCATGAAATTAAAAATGTTTTGCACAGAATCAAGAGGTTGTTTACTACAGAATTCCTCATCTGAGAATTAAGTAGCATTAAGATTGGCCACAAGATGCTCTCTTTCATCATTTAAGTTTGATTTTTCACATCCAGTTCTTTGCTAAAAGGCCTTTCCCCTTTTCTGGAAGGAAAATACTGACCAGGTCATCACAGAGCATCTCTAACATTAGCAGTCAAGGTAACAACCCCATTTCTTTCGCTCATAAAATAACAGTGCAAGGAAAAAGAGGTTCAGGCTCACTGCTCTCAGCAACGAATGAGTAAGTTCCAGTTTGAGGAAGTCAGGTAAATTAGAAAAAGCTACAGCTTGAAAGTGGCTTAAGTCTTTTCCTTTCAAACTGCGCAGGTAGAGACGTCTAGAATGTGATGTTTATCCTTAAAGTTTCCTTTACCGGTATGCTGATACTTCTTGGGTCCTTTGCAAAAGTACCTCCTTTGACTGGGTTCTAGAGAGTACCACCTCCCTCTTCCGTTGTGCAGGATGTGGATAGTCTTTTGTAGAAGCAGGAGAGCATGGTGGTCAAGCACGTTAGCTGGAGTCTCTTTGCTGAAGTGTGAAGCCAGCTCTTCTATTTGCTTGGGCAAGTTGTGTGAACTCTCTTTGCCTCATCCCCTTATCGAATGGAGGTAAAAACAGTACCTACCTCCAAGGTTGCTTTGAAGATTAAGAGAGTTAATACCTGGAAAATGTTTAAGGCTCTACCTGACTCATAGCCTGTGCTCAGTTAATGTTAGCTGCCTTCATTTTTATAAGGCAATGTACTGTTCTGTGTGTGAAGGTGTTTAGTACACATGCCACACGGACTTGCTTCACTTCTAGTCTGGGATCCTTCATCTATCCTTGTTGTTTTATCTTTAATAGAATCATCCCTGTAAGATAATTATTTATATACTTGTCTTAAGTCTTTGTTTAGACAGGTTTTATCTTTATATTTGATGAATTCAACAAGACCCAGTCTTTGCCCTTAAGGGACTTTTTGAAGGGGAAATTGGGGTTGATGAAAGTTCGTGCAGATAACTCTTATTGGAGATAGACTAGAGATCGCACCAATGAGAGTTAAGATATTTGAATAGTATTCCTAAATATTAAGAGGTCTAGTTAAGGAATCTGTGGTCCTTAGAGGAGAGAGACATTAACTTTGGTTGGGGTTGAATGCAATTGTGGAGAAAATGAAGGAAGTCTTCCTGGAGGAGGAGGGATTTGATCTGGGACCTGAATGCCAGGTAGAATTTGACCTGACCGAAAAGAGGAAAAGAATTCCCAGGCTAAGTGAAGCGTGTGAACTGCACTTGGTTTTCTCACGTTTTCCTCGTGCTGCCCTCTGGCCACTATCCAGGCCCTTTGGAGAGCTGTTATTGCAGGTGGGACCTCAGTTGGAAAGCCAGTGAGTGTGTGAGTGAGGCTTTCATAGTCCCCAGGTCCTGTATAAAAAATGGATGAAGGAGCCATTCTAAAGAATATCTTTTAAAGGGGGTGTAAGAGAGGTACATTCTAATGAATGTCTTTTAAAGGTGGTGTAAGAGAGGAAGAATGGGAGGGACAAAGGCAGGAAATGTTGGATGTTTTAGAGGGATTATAATGAAGGCCAACTGGGTGCTCTTTGTGTTTTCTCAGATCACTTTTAGGGGAGATGTAGGTGCTTTTGCATATATATATATATATCTCAAAGTGTCACTTTTTTCTCCTTGTCTCTTCTTTTTTTTTTTAAAGAACCAGTATTAACATCACTCAATCCTCTGCCCTTAAAAATAAATCTGGGCGGGAAGTATGAGTATTTCCTGGAATACGTTATACGCTGGGCAATAGATCTGGGTATTTAAATGCCTTTCCTGTAGAGGAAGGTCACTATGCGTCAGCATGCTACCAGCAGCCCTGTGGGAGGTCGGTGAGTGTGTTTCAGCACTGTGGCTGCTCTCCATCAGCTCTCCGCCGTGGCAGGCTGGCTTTAAACTTACACTTTTAGCAAGATGAGGCCCCATAATGTGAGCTGGCCAAACATGACATGGCATGGTTGCAAAATAACGAGACTGGAGTTTTAGCCAACACCCTGGAACATGTAGATGCAAGTAGCACGCCTTGTGGGGGTACCATTCCAGCACAGGGAGCACCTGGTCCTAAGTTGCTTCCACTGCTCAAAGCATCCTTGGAATCGCCTTCAGAGATACTGATGAGCCACACTAAAAAGTCATAGAAGCATGAAATGTGAGACCACAAAATCCACTAACCCCATTCTGAATGGGAGAAAACTGAGGCCCTGAGACAAATATTGATGTGTACAGTGGGGTCTTTCCTTTAGATGGGGAAACATCCCTTCTCAATTACCTTGTTAGCTCTCTCTGCTTATTTTCTCATTGTTTCTCTGCCTTAAGGAAAATTGATTCTGTGTTAAGCCTATGAATAATTAGAAAAAAATAGAGAGAGAAGGAGAGAGGGAAAAAAGTTCCCTTTAGCATTGCCTAACGTTACAGAGTGTATCTGTAGCACAGGGAAAACCCAGCCCTCCTGGCATGAGATTCCTTCTATATTTACAAGAAAGTTTCAAGACAGAAATCACTTTATCAGAGTTTCTAGTTGGTTATAGTTACATCTATTGTAAAATCTGGTGTACATAAAGATAGAGTTAAACATACAAGTTCCTAATTGAATTGTAGACCTTACCTTTCAGGGGTAGGGATTTTGTCAGGGATAAAGCTTTGTCCTTGTCATGGTCCATTGGCAACATTTCCTAAAGTGTGCTCCGTGGTATACTAGCTCTACAAATGGCCAAATCAGGTTGGGAATCAGTTGCTTTTATTGCAATCTCCATTTTGGAGATTCTTCATGTACCTTTAGCAAGATTAACTCTGAGAAGACCTATAGGTAAAAACCAGTAACCACACCATTCCTTTCTGTAATGTGAAATTCAGGCTTTGTCAAACTTATTTTATCACAGAACCATTTTGTGGATGATTTCCCAGACTTGTGTTCTGTGGAACATTCTTTGGATAGCATGACTTTATTGTTAAAATTCTTAAGGTTCACATCTGTCATCTTGTAATAATCTTGTGTGAAATATAAAGTCATCTGGGCTAAACTATAGACCTTCACCTGCCCTCCCTTCTCCATAGGAGAAATTACAGGTTTATTTCAGGATCAAACACTTTTCAAATGAAATGTTGTTAGGAGAAAAACAACAACAACAACCCTTTTAGAGCCTAATAATTGCAGAAAGAAGACGGTATTATACGAGCCAAACCCAGTTTTGTGAATTAGGGCTTTAACTTGGAGAGTTGTTCCTGAAAATAGGTTGTTTTTAAGCAAAACGTTTATGGCTTTTGGTGGGGGACTTTTTCACCATCAAAGGCACGAATATGGGTACTTTTAAACTGACATGTTTCTTGCATTCAAAACCAGGGCTTGTGGAGGAAACAATACTTTCTTTAACTTTTCTGAAACAGTTGGCTTGACCATCATGGCATTTTTTTTTGTTTATTTGGGATATTAGCTTTTTTTTTTTTTTTTTTTTTTTTTTT